>NW_012105031.1:6453818-6461636 GCF_000951045.1 Mandrillus leucophaeus
TTATTGAAGTAGATAGACTTCAGATTCCAGAAGTGATAGACTAAGAAAACAGGTCTTTCTTGCACATGGGTGTCTTCTTCCTGTCTTTTGATCTGGGGATTTTAGTCTGTAGATCTAACCTTCTCATAATGCTCCTGAAAGTAAATGGATACTGGAAGTAGCAAGCCACTTAATGTTAAATAAATGAGACAGGGAACATATTGCTCTCCCTTGGACAAAAGACTCAGGTAGAGAAGAGTATAGATCCTGCATAAATTCTGGGAAGTTAGAAGAAATCTGTAAACTGCCTTTAATTGACTTTATGACATTAGACATGTTCTTGGCAAACTTAACTATTTTATGCATGAGGCATTCACACTCCAATTAAATGGCTTATCCAAGTTAATATTGGTAAGGGGCAAGCAGAGCCATGATTGGTGTAGACCTCACTCCCCTGTTGTCAATTTAGAGCACTTTTGTTATAGGAAGTCCACGTGATACTCTTACTACTGCTAATCATAATTACCACTTGCTGAAAAATTTCACGAGTTAAGTAGTTTACATATATCTTTCACTGAATTTTCAAAACAACCCTTGACTGGCATACTGATACATCATACCATAAATGAAAAAAATTGATTCTAGGTAATTTTAGTTACCATTTTCAAAGGTCACATAGCTAAGTAAAAAAGTTAAATTATTCACACACAAAAATAACTTATTTATTTATTTATCATCTAAAGTTTAAAATTTAAATGTATCTGAATTTGGAAATTGAAATATTACTTATTTAACTTGCAAATTTCTTTTACATGTATAAATGATAAAGTTTTAAAATTACATTTATTTTGTGACAAAATATTGCATTGTATGCATAACGTTATCAGTCACATGAGGTCAACAGGAACAGAATGTCATTTGGAGTTAACTCCATGGGAGTACCATTTCTAAATTTATACATGCTGTAGCTCAGTGATTATAAGCAGGCAAGCCACAGAAGGACATTCTCTCTCCCTCATCAAAAGCTCACAACAAACTTCCAGCATATGGAAGCATTTCTGCACTAAAAGTTATTCTGAGAGGGAAACACATGATTTATAAATACTGTCAAATAAAATATGCATTTCCAAATGCTAGTAATATAACAAAATATATCCTATAGTTTGGAAACAGTACCCTTCCACCACTTCTTAGAATGATATTCTGAGGCAATGAATGTACTTTGCAATCAAACCAATTTAGGTACAAATCAGACTGCACTGTTTAAGATCTGTGTGACCTAAGGTGCGTTACTTGACCTCTCTCAATCCTTCTTTTACTTATCTGTAAAATGTGAATAACAATAACTACTATATAGGTTTGTTGTAAGGACTAAATTAGATCATAACTGTAAAGCAATTAGCTCAATGCCTGATGTTCTCTACTCAGAAAAGGTTATCATCTTTCTTTTTCTCTCTCAAGCTATTAAAATATTTCTTATAAATATATATGTGCAATCCATAATGAAGAATGTACTGTACAAGTCCCTGTTTCCAGCTTCCTCAGTGTGAAAATTGATATTCTGCTATTTATTGTCAGTATTAACAACACAAAAGACACTATAATCAACAATCATATGTCACCTATCAGATTGGTACAAAACCAAAAGGTATTTGACAACATCTGTGTTGGTGGATTGTCAGGAAAGAGGCACTTTCATAGAGTGTGAGTGGGATGTAAATTGCAAACCTCTGTGGAGGACAACTGGACACTTTCTGAAAGTACTTAGAAGTTCATACATTATTGGACCTATTCCATTTTTGACCTCCCAACAATTTATATTAAAGTAATGTTTGCATGTGTATGAAGTGACACATTCAAGTTTATTCATGCAGCAATGGTTGAATTACCAAACAACTGGAAAAGAGCACAATATTCATTAACAAGGATGCATATATATCATATGACATTAATATATTATGGATACATATATATCAAAATAGTAACAACTTTGTGTACAGTAATAGTGTGTATGGATTGTTTAAATAAGATTAAAAATAACTTTTATTTGCATTTTCTTGATAATACATAAAGGGACTCTGGAAGGATACATAAGAAATAACAGTGGCAGATAAGGGTGGGAGAGACTTTTCACTTTTTGCCATCATAATTTTTGATGAATTTGATTATAAATATATATAATTTAAAGACTAAGTAAATGTAGGGAATCAATAGAAGTCTTCTTAATCTTTATTTATGGATATATAATTTACAAAATAAGTAATTTTAGAAACCCCAAAACAACATGTTCTCAACTGCTCAATATTTAAATTCCAAAAGTACTTTTTTAGGAGTTGTTAGAAACTTGGAAGAAATTTTCTCAGAAGAAAAATATCATATATCATAATTAAGATTTCTCATCAGTTCATAAGAGCTGATAATCTATCTGGGCAAATCCACTCATAGAACCATAAACCTTAACAACTATTTATATGATTGTTTAGATGGAAGATATTTTTCATATTCTAATTGCAATATCTGGGGACATGTCTTTTTACCTCTACCCTAAGTTAGGGAATCCATCTCTATTCCATTACAATAATTTTGTGCAGGAAACAAAATTGCTTCCAGCAAAGGCACTAATGAGAGCAGAGGTCAAGTATATATGTACCATGGGAGAGGAAACAGAGGATAAATTGTTTCCTACTGAAACTCGTATTTTTAGGCTTGATGGGTGTTTCCAGAATGTTCCTGTGGGTGGGAGACTTTCCATCAAAAATTATGATTATAAAAATGTTAGAATATCCCAGAAAGTTAGAGTTAAAGTTTTAAAATACAAACACTGTTTTAGTAGCAGCGGGCCCAGTTTTCCCTCAGAAAGGGGCAGGATTACTTGCAGGTAAAGTGCTCCTAAGAAAGGGCTTGCCTGGGGTAATTGGATCTCTTTTAGAAATTTCCATCTATATTATTATTACCCAGAGCTTGGGTCAAGTAAAACAATTTTATTATAGGTAACTGAAATCTGCTATTTTCCACTGAAAAATCCATATTGAGACAATTAAATAGATGTATAAAATAGCCAAGTAACAATTGAAAATGCAAAAAGATTACACCAAAGACTATGGAAAACAGCCTTCTTCGTTGCCAAATAGTTGTAAGTGTTATGGAACAAAGCACATCAGAAGCATTTCCTTGATAATGAACAGCTGCTAGCTGAAACCAAACCTGTGTGTACACAGAAAACATTTTCCAAAGTCCTTGTGGGAAGAATAATAGTCAAAATGTTTCTAATAATTGAAATGAAGTAGACTGTACACTTCCCAACTGTGACAATAAAAACATTATGGAAAATTGGATCACTCACACCAGCTGAGACATGTAGCAATTGTTTTTATGGAAATTACACTTATAAGCTTGGAGATAAACTGAAACAGGGTCCTAACCTAGACCCTTCTTGAAGATTTAACATATCCAAGTAAATTAACCTATTGAAAATTCCTCATTTGTTTAAACTGATTTGCTTAAGAAGTTACAAAAGGCTTTATTAAAGAGCATTCTGTAAGGTATAAGTTATTACATAGATTATATAATTCATTACCCTGTGGCCACATTTCCAAATACAGTTATGAAGGGGAAGACCCTACTCTCACAATTTAATATCTACAATTGGGGGCAGAGATATATTTACACACATATGAAAGTGCTGTTGAAGTATTATCATTCAGGGGAATTAAGCTTGTGAGACTTATTCTACATGTAGAGTTTTTATATGACTTCTTATTCTGGATTTAGTTATACAAAATATTTAAAAGACCTTGTTTCTTTTTTTTCATTCTTACTGATTTTTTTTTGAAACTTCAACATTGAGGGTAACTCAGGTTTTTAGTACTACTGATACTGAAGAATTACCTATTAAAGCCCTGTGCTGTAATGAATAAAGAAGGCACTGTCCTCATCTAAGAGAGCCTGTAATATAGCTCTGAAAACAATGAAAACTCTATTGTATAACTGAAAGAAATGTATAGAACGCTCCATGGCACCAAAATCAGGAGGACCTAACTTATCAAGGCAATTTTTAGTGACATTGGTCTTTGAGTAGTAAAATTGGCAGTGAATAAAAGAGAAAGAAACAAATTTTTAAAAAAGCAAAACATAACAAATTAGACTAGTAACAAAAAGTCTTGAGTTCTCATCCTGCTCAACAATTAATATTTCTGTTGCTGAGATATTGCATGTAATCTCACTAAATTTCAGTTGCCCTTGTTAACGTAAATAAGGAGAAGACTATTAACCTGAGGTTGTTTCTGTACTTTGATTTCCTACATAACAAACAACAATATGACTTAAGAGCATGTTTTTTGTAATATATAGCCAGATCTCAGCTGATCACAAACTGCCAATCTTCAGCCAGTAGCAGGCAGCCAATGGATTAGACCATGCCCAAATAAGCAAATGACTAATTACATGAAGTCCAAATAAGGCAAATGACTAGCTGTAGTCAACCTGGTGATTCCTCTACCTTGCTTCTGTCTTCAACCTATAAAGCTTTGATGCTTCTGTTGCTGGGTGGAGCTCTCTGAACCTCTTCTGGTTCTGAATGTTGTCCAATTAATGACTCATTCTTTGCTTAAATGAACTCTATTAAATGTAATTTGTCTAGAATTTTTAAAAAATACAATGTGGTGATTGCAATTGACATGTATAATCTTCTAATGTAACTTATAATTCTCCAATACTAGAATTTTAGGAAGTGAAATCTTTTGAAAGGGATTGGAAGACACCACAGATGTCTTCTTCAATTATGTCAAATGGATAGCAAATTTTTGTGCTTAAGGAAGACTTCATTCGAACAAACGCTACTCAAAACAGTGGACAACAACATTTTCTCCTCGCTCAACATTAACTCATGCTCTCATGAGTCATTACGGCTCACTGTTACTGTGATTTTCAGGCTATATTCCTTTAATCTTTAGGTAGGCATTTCAGAATCTTGTTTTGAGAGGACATTTATAAGTTGAAAACGTATCCCATAAGTTTCACTTATAAAGCTCTTCTTCACTTCCCTTCACTCTGACCTGTGAGTTACTCTCTTGAGGTAGGGTATGCTAGATATTCTACTTAGGCCACCCCAAATCTACCCTTGTCCTACTTGTTCTATACTTTGGAAGGCCAGCTTCTAAGGACAGAGTTAAACAGGCTTTCTATTCTGTGTTTATGGTTAGGCTTTGCCGACATTGAGAGAACATCAGAGGACAGAACTCACCAAGAGGTAAGGTATCTATTTCCCTAGTTTTTCCGCAGTGAGGTGCAGTTTGACAGTGTCTGGAATTATTTCTATAGCTATGGCTCTTTTGAGGTATGGTACATGTACAAAGAAGAGACAGTGTGAAGATCAGGGAGAAGATAGCCATCTACAGACCAAGGAGCAAAATCCAGAACAGAGCCTTCCTTCATGGCCCTCAAAGGAACCAACTTTGCCAACATTTTGATCTCAGATTTCTGGCCTCCAGACCCATGAGAAAATAAGTGTATTGTGTTGAAGCCATGCAGTATGTGGTACTTTGCACTGGAGTCCTAGCAAACCAATAGATAATCTCCTTCTCCTTGTCCCTTCAGACCTAAGGATGCTAACTGCTTTTTGTCTTTGTTCTTTTTTTCTTTTTTTTAAATGTTCATGCAAATTTGTAAATATTCCCTTTCTTATGTTTTCTTCATACACTCATTTTCAGTGTACCATTTCTTCATGTAGGTATCTTGACTGAAATGCTAAAAATAATTTCAAAACATAGTTGTTTTTACTCTTCTTTAGTACTTTTCTCTCTAGTTCCATTTTTTCATGTCTAGGCCCTTCACATTCTCTTTACCTCCCCCACCAAAAAGTAGCTTCTAGGAAAATATCTAAAGTGTATGACTCATCGTAGATACTACTTTCAGCATACCAATTATTGAACAGTGGCATAAATAACAAATAACAGTGACATAGCATTCCAGTTAATCAGTGGTGGAAGATGAGTTGGAAAATGGCTTCTTCCTAGAACCACTGATAATAAAACTCCAATTCTCTCAGCATTTCTCATTTCTCTTTCCTGAATCCTAAAGTACAAGTCAACTCAAAAGCAAGAAAGCAAACAAATACAGGCATATAGAAAAGAGATGCAAGTAAATAGACTATAATCAGGTATGAATGGTTATGAGCAGAGAGTTAAATAAAAAACACAAGAACAAAATATTTTATGATGTTCTAATATGTAAAAGGCACAACACTAGCTTTTGGGAGACAAAAGACTTAAGTGGTAAATGAATGAAAATCCCATTTTTAAATTCTTGACATGGATTGTCTGTGTTTTGAAATTGAGGTATGAATTCTAAAGCTGTATTGTCAGGTTACTTGAAGAAGACAAAATAAAATAGACAAAAATTGGTTGAAATCCATTTAAGCAATATGAGCAATTGTGTTGGAAGAATACTTCCTTTTGATCAAACAAAAATAGCCTTATTACTCTCAAAATAGTATGCTATGGAGTTCTCCAAGGTTTATTATTGAAAAAGATTTATATAGAATGAAAGAAGATAAAACCATTATGTCTAAGGTCTTTCAGCTAAAAAATAAGGTGTCATTTTTTAAACTAATCTAGAAAGGTATTGTTGAAACCGAAGATGAGAGAGAGGCTAATTCTCTATATGGAAGAGTGTTGAACAACAACCATAACATATAGTCTGTACATATTTGAATGTTCTGAGAGAATGTATTATAACCTTAGATTACTAAACAGATTTAGTAGAGGGCTCAAAATACCTGAGCATAATTCAAAACAAGAAGTCATAAATTTCTTATAATATTTCTTAAAATAATTTATCCATTTTATTCTTTTGCAGCTTATGGATAAACATATGACCTATTAAATGTTCAACTTGAGTGAGCGTCTTAGTTCTTTAGGGCTGTTATAACAAATTTCCATAGGCTTGGTGACTTATAAACAGTAAAAATTTGTTTCTCACAGTTCTGAGGGCTGGAAGTCTGAGATCAGGGTGCAAATACAACTGGGTCTTGTGAGGGCTCTGTTCCCCGTTGCAGACTGATATTTTCTCCCTGTGCCCTTACACAGAAGAAGGGGCAAGAGTTTCTCTGTCGTACCTTTTATAAGGAAATTAATCCCATTCGTGAGCCTTCATGACCTAATGATTTCCCAAAGTCTACACCTCCTAATACCATCACCTTGGAGGATAGAATTTCAATACAGTATAAGATGACACAAATAATCAGACATAGCAGAGAGTAGGGGACATTATGTTACCCAAACACCAAAGGTTCATTCTGGGTCCTGCTGCTCACCACACAGAAAGCCAATGACTGAGATGAGTATGGGCAAGGAAGAAGGCTTTAATCAGGTACAGCAGATGAAGAGATAGAAGATCAGTCTCAAATCCATCTCCCTGACCAACAAAGATGATGGGTTTATATAGCATGGAAAAAATGTAACTGTGTGTGGGAAAACAGAAACTCAGGAGGTGTAAGGAAGCAACCATGATAAATGAGTGGCCTGGCAGCTTATTGTCAGGATGTAATGTTCTAGTGAGTTTTAGTTCTTTGATACTTGATCCTATTTTTAAGAGGCATGGGGGTCCTTTCCTGAGGAAAGAACTCAGGTGAAATAAATTTAAGTTTCAAGCTTTATGACCAGAAAGGTCAACTTCTATGTTTACTAAAAACAAAACAAAACAAACAAACAAAAAACTGTCTATGGGACTATTGGGTCGATTTCAGTTTTACAAACACCAATTACAAGTTCTGAGTAAAAGTAAAAATAAACACATAGAAATTGCAATGTCAAGCTTTTTGCATTACTTGTAGATTTTGGA
>NW_012105031.1:6464309-6469568 GCF_000951045.1 Mandrillus leucophaeus
TTTACTGCAATCTCTGAACATAAATTGTGAAGATTTCATGGACACTTATTACTTCCCCAATCAATACCCTTGTGATTTACTATGCCTGTCTTTACTTTAATCTCTTAATCCCGTCATCTTCATAAGCTGAGGGGGATGTATGTCGCCTCAGGACCCTGTGATGATTGCATCAACTGCACAAATTGTTTGTAGAGCATGTGTGCTTGGACAATATGAAATCTGGACACCTTGAAAAAAGAACAGAATAACAGCAATCTTCAGGGAACAAGGGAGATAGCCTTAAACTCTGACTTCCAGTGAGCAGGGCAGAACAGAGCTATATTTCTCTTCTTTCAAAAGCAAATAGGAGAAATGTCGCTGAATTCTTTCTCTCAGCAAGGAACATTCCTGAGAAAGAGAATGACCCCTGAGGATAGGCCTCTGAAATGGCCCCTTTGGGGGCAGCTGTCTTTTGTGGTAGAAGACCAAGGGATGAAATAAGCCCTGGTCTCCTGTAGCACTCCCAGGCTTATTAGGATGAGGAAATTCCCACCAAATAAATTTTGGTCAGACTGATTGTCTGCTCTCAAACCCTGTCTCCTGATAAGATATTATCAATGACAATGTGTGCCTGAAATTTCATTAGCAATTTTAGTTTTGCTCCATCCTGTGGTCCTGTGATCCCACCCTGCCTCCATTTGCTGTGTGATATTTTATTGCCTTGTGAGCATGTGATCTCTGTGACCCACTCCCTCCCCTTTTGAAAATCGCTAATGAAAACTTGCTGGTTTTACTGCTCAGCGAGCATCACAGAACCTGCAGACATGTGATGTCTCCTCCGGACACCCAGCTTTGAAATTTCTCTCTCTTGTACTCTTTTCCCTTTATTTCTCAGACCAGCCAATGCTTAGGGAAATAGAATAGAACCCATGTTGAATATCGGGTGTGGGGTTTCCCCTGATACTGTAGTAAACAGGATGAAATGAAACAAAATGTATGAAGTAATCAGCACCAGGCACCAGGCAACACAGGCGTGATCAGTGAAAGAAGGAAGCCTCTGTATTTTCCACTTGCTGCAAATTCACCCTGGATTTCTACTCAGAGCTACAGGGAGATGAAGCCCAGATATCAGTGATCTTACTGGGCAGGGAGAAAAAAAAAATGGAAACTGGAATTTCTAGTGTAGTAGGAGCAAGGGAAAAAAGAGTGCTAGAAATCTGCACGGGGTACCTTGAATGTTGGCCAACTATTAGGCTATGCCTGTGCATAGATGCTTTTATGCTTTTGTGTACAATTACATACATGTGCATAATATATAACTGAAAAAGAAGTGTAAAAATGTTTTTTTAAAAAAACCTTAAATTTTACAAAGATATAGTAATAAAAATGAAATAAATATAAGTATTGATTTATTAGCGGGAAAAACAATGCTTAGACATAAAGTTCTCTCCACAGTAATCTGTAAATCTAACTAAATCCTCATTAATATCTTAGAAAGTTTTTATTTTTTAATTTGACAAACTAATTCTAAATTTTATTAGAAGGCTAAATACATCTAAAAATACAAGAACATTTTTTGGATCAAAGTAATGTTGGAGTGACTTGTGCTACTACAATATCAAAACATGCTACAATATTGTAACAATTAAAATATTAAACCAGGCACAGTGGTGTGCACCTGTAACCCAGTTAGTGAGGAGGCTGAGCAAGAAAGATCGCTTGAGCCCAGGAGTTCAAGGCTATAGATTCGTATGATCACACATGTGAATAGCCACTGCACTTCACTCTGGGCAACATGGCGAGACACCTATCTTTAAATAAATAAAATAAAATAAAAATAACTCACAATGGAAATAAGTCACTGATTGTTGATAATATGAGATTGAGAGTTGAAAATGATTTTGAAACTTTAGTTGAATAATTAAGGTGACATTAATTGCAGCATACTAATATAGCAACACATGAATACATACTTATTACATCTTTACTATGTGATACACGTTGAAATAGGGCTATTTCAGAAAGAAAGTTACTTTCCAAAGGAGCTCAAAAAGCATAGAGACACAGCTACACAATTTTCAAGACTATTTTCTGAATTCCAGGTAAACACATTTTCACTTTTAAAAATTACATTGTCCAACTCTCCAGGTAATTTTTATCATTTAGCAGTCATTGATTACTGAATCCAGTATTTATCTCCTTAAGAACATGCTTTTTCTATGTGAAAACCCTGACTCCTTGGCCATTCTTGGCCCCAGGAATTCATATTCTATCTTCCTCCTTTCTGTTTTCTTCACACTTCCTGATTATTTCTACACATTTACTGAAAATCTATCTTGTTTGCAGTTGAGGAAGTCACCTAGAGAGATTACTTGGAATATAACATGAGGTTAAATCAAGTTCACCATAGGTGGTTTTGTAGTTTTATTCTGCACAAAGTGTGTGAACTACTGTAATAAATGGGGGCTGAAGTTCAGCCCAAGTCCCAGTCCAAGTCTTGCTACAGGGTAGTGTGTGTCCAGAAGGGGGACATGTTCTCTTTGCACAAATATCCAATCTAGAAAAATCATGTTCTTGAGTTCAAATCCAGCCAGATTGGTGATTCCAGATCATGGATCAAAAAAGAAATATAAATTGACAGTGAAGATTTTTTAGAGGTCAATTAAAAATATGAAAATCCATGATAATCAGCTGTAGTAGTGATTAAAGAAAATGGTATAGCCATAAAAACTTATGTATATAAAAAATTATTAAAGTTTAAAATTCAAAAATTAAGAAAAAGAAGAGCAATGCTAGCCAAAGTAAATAAGAAGGAAGCAACTAATAACAATGAAAAACATTAATGAGAATGAAAACAGAGATGCCTTAGCCTCCATCAAAAAAAATAAAATAAAATAAAAGCTGATTTTTCAGAAGTAAAAAGAGAAAGGATAAAGTACTACTTAGTCAAATTAGGAAGAAAGGAAGAATGTGAAGCTATGAAAAATAAGAAATGGCAAAGGGCAAATATCATCAAAAGAGGGTTTCTTTTGAATCTTGTCATAAGGGAAATGTTTTTTCCCAACATTTTAAAGCAACAGAAGAAATAAAAGAAGAGTACATAAAAACTCATATACATTTCTCCTAAATTCACCAGTGAATTACAATGTCGAATATGTTGTTACTCTTTATATGAATCTATACATATTTTTAATCTAATTAGTACTTACCACAACTCTTCATCTTCCAAAAAGTTCAGTATATATTGCCTAAGAAAAAAAAATCTTACTATATTAATATAATCATATACCAAAAATTTCACTTTGATTCAATATATTCAATTTACCTGATTGCATTTTAATTGTTCTTTACGGAATTTTGCTCTTATTGCTTTGTTTGTTTCTGGTTCTAGAACCAAATGAAATTCATTCATATATTGAATTTGGTGGTCAGTCATGTCCATTTCATTTCCTTTACTAAAGAATAGTGGTTATTTCTATACTTGTTTGATGTATAATTATGAGTGTCTTTCATTGATATTGGCATTTTTGAGGAACCCAGACAAGTATTCTTGTGAAATGTCCTGTATTATTGCATACTGTTTTCTCATGGATAGCTTTGGTTGAAGGCTTTTGGAAAGCATCAGAAGACACATATCATTTTATTTCTAGTAATTCTAAGTTTGGTCACTTATTTAATAAAGATTAAGAGTCTATTTTGAACAACTCCATGAAAATATAAGAAAATAAATACCCTAAATGAAATGAATAATCACTAGAAAAAAGCATATAGGAATAGAATTTACTTGATCACTTTAAAGATCACTAAGTCGACTGATTAGCATGGGATAAATACAGAAACTTGTCAAAGGGCCACTCCTAAAACTACTAGTCAAGTTTCCTAAGAAAATTTTGCCAAATCTTTAAAAAGCATAAAATGCTAGTGCTTTTCTATTGCTGTAGAATAGAGAAAATAAAGGAAATCCTCTAAAGTTTTAAAAATTGATACACATACACACATGCAACTAGTGACCAATTTCAATCTGTATTTTGCAGAAATGCTAAGACATTAGCACATAACACTCAAAAGTATTTTTTAAAATATGCTTAAGTGAGATTGACTCTAGGAACCTAAAAATATGTTAATAGTATAAAATCTATTGTTATATGATCTATCATATAATAAATGCATTGGCATAAATTATATGGCTATTTTGTAGATGAGTATAGTACATATAATTCAACACTTTTTTACCAAAGCCTGAATAAAACAGATTTTATCTATTCTTTCCTAAAGTAGAATATATCTTTCTTCTTGCTAACTATCTGCCCCAAACCCAGTATCCAACTTAATGTGAATATATCGGAGGCAGTTTTGTAATATCAGAATCAAAAAGGATGCCCACTATCACTACAATTATTTAATATTTTACTGTCAGATTTAGCCAGTGATGTTGGGCAAGACTAAGAAACTAGATGCATGAATGTAATTCAGAGGAAGAGAAAAAACTATTTCTACTTTCAAAGTAGAACATGTGAGACCCGGGAGTTCACAGTGTGATAGGCTAAATTATGACCCCATTTAGGTCCACAGCCTGATCACTGGAATGTCTGAATATGGGACCTTTGCCTGGCAAAAGGACTTTGCAGATGTGATTGAATTAAGGTTCTTGGGATGGGGAGATCATCTTAGATAATCCGGATGTTTTTCCTGTAATCACAAGGGTCCTTATCAGAGGGACGCAGGAAGAGTCCGTCAGATAGAAGGCGATATAACAAGGAAGCAGAAGGAGAGATAGAAAGAAATTTGAAGATGCTGCACTGCTCTCTTGAAGGTAGACAAAGGGAGCAATGAGCCAAAGGACAAGCAAGGACTGTAGAAGCTAAAATAGGTAAGAAATCAGATTATTCCCTAGAGTCTTCAGAAGAAGCCAGTCCTGTCAATACCTTGACTTTAGTCCAATAAAATTGATTTCAAACTTTTTACCACTAGAACTATAATAGCATACATTTGTGGTAGTTTAAGCCACTCATTTTATGGCAATTTGTTACAGTATCAAGAGAAAACTAATATAGAGACAATCTACCCAGAAACTTCTACAACAATATATCATCATTAAAAGTAACAGAATACAAAATTAACCTCAGAAATAGGTAGTTTCCATGCACGCAAACTATATTCAGATAGACAGCATGTTAAGAATGAAAGCACTATTTCCTGTAACAATACAAAAGAGAAAATACATAGAAGTAAAAAGTATAAACACTGTGCAAAACTTCTATGAGGAAGTCTTCAAAACAC
>NW_012105031.1:6469618-6503020 GCF_000951045.1 Mandrillus leucophaeus
AATCTGTATTTTGCAGAAATGCTAAGACATTAGCACATAACACTCAAAAGTATTTTTTAAAATATGCTTAAGTGAGATTGACTCTAGGAACCTAAAAATATGTTAATAGTATAAAATCTATTGTTATATGATCTATCATATAATAAATGCATTGGCATAAATTATATGGCTATTTTGTAGATGAGTATAGTACATATAATTCAACACTTTTTTACCAAAGCCTGAATAAAACAGATTTTATCTATTCTTTCCTAAAGTAGAATATATCTTTCTTCTTGCTAACTATCTGCCCCAAACCCAGTATCCAAATTAATGTGAATATATCGGAGGCAGTTTTGTAATATCAGAATCAAAAAGGATGCCCACTATCACTACAATTATTTAATATTTTACTGTCAGATTTAGCCAGTGATGTTGGACAAGACTAAGAAACTAGATGCATGAATGTAATTCAGAGGAAGAGAAAAAACTATTTCTACTTTCAAAGTAGAACATGTGAGACCCGGGAGTTCACAGTGTGATAGGCTAAATTATGACCCCATTTAGGTCCACAGCCTGATCACTGGAATGTCTGAATATGGGACCTTTGCCTGGCAAAAGGACTTTGCAGATGTGATTGAATTAAGGTTCTTGGGATGGGGAGATCATCTTAGATAATCCGGATGTTTTTCCTGTAATCACAAGGGTCCTTATCAGAGGGACGCAGGAAGAGTCCGTCAGATAGAAGGCGATATAACAAGGAAGCAGAAGGAGAGATAGAAAGAAATTTGAAGATGCTGCACTGCTCTCTTGAAGGTAGACAAAGGGAGCAATGAGCCAAAGGACAAGCAAGGACTGTAGAAGCTAAAATAGGTAAGAAATCAGATTATTCCCTAGAGTCTTCAGAAGAAGCCAGTCCTGTCAATACCTTGACTTTAGTCCAATAAAATTGATTTCAAACTTTTTACCACTAGAACTATAATAGCATACATTTGTGGTAGTTTAAGCCACTCATTTTATGGCAATTTGTTACAGTATCAAGAGAAAACTAATATAGAGACAATCTACCCAGAAACTTCTACAACAATATATCATCATTAAAAGTAACAGAATACAAAATTAACCTCAGAAATAGGTAGTTTCCATGCACGCAAACTATATTCAGATAGACAGCATGTTAAGAATGAAAGCACTATTTCCTGTAACAATACAAAAGAGAAAATACATAGAAGTAAAAAGTATAAACACTGTGCAAAACTTCTATGAGGAAGTCTTCAAAACACGACTTGAGAGCTCCTAAGTAGACTTAAAACAAATAGAAATCTCGGGAGGTGTTCCTTTAGGGAGCAGGGGTGCATGTGTGGGTTCTTTAGAGAATGCTCTGGTGATCCGATTAATTCTCAGGCACTTTCTGTGGTGTGCACTGGACTTGCATGGGAACATATTCTTACCATGTCCCCGGAGGGAATACACAATGCCCACCCGGCCTTCTCTCTCTTTTTGCTCCACCATAACTTTTTCTATACATTTTTCATGTTTTGACAGCTCTAGGCACTCGAACGACCACATCCACTGACTCAGGAATTCTAATACTGGAAATTATCACAGCATGTGAATGTGTGGGGATATGTGTGTGTGTGTGTGTGTGTGTGTGTGTGTTGGGGGTGAGTGTTGTGTTGGTTCTGCCCGAATGATACATCTCAGTAAGCCCTCTAGAGTAGGAGCTGTGCCCAAGGCTAATAATTCACTAGACATAGAATGCATGACTTAATTCCTTTTGTTTTCAGCTGTGAATTCTAGTTGTAAATTTTGGGAACCAAAATGATATCACCATTGCCTTAAACCACTACCACACACATACACAAACACAACCCTAATAAACATTTATCAAAATTTTATATAAGGCAACAAGCTTGGAGAGGTTACATAAGTTTTTCAAGGTAAAATATTCAACACATGACAGGGTTAGAATTTAGCTCCAGGTCTATCAGAAGTAAAGCTCATGTTGCACTCCCCAAACCACGATACCTCCACTTACTATGTCCTTCCCAAATGATATCAATATGAAATAATAATTTTAATACCATTCTATTATTTTTGCTATCATATTATACCATATTGAAAAATTCATATTTTTTTCTTACTTTCAATGTGCTTTTGTTCTTTCTTCATCTATTGTGTTCCTTTTTTTGGGCTCTTAGAAATTCATGCTTAAAGAGAGAGCTCAAGAGATCATATGTAAGAGAAGGGGGTAGAGGGAGTGAGAAGGAGCGCTCTTAAATATTCCACTATTAGGAAACTCTGATTTTCATGATTTTAGGAGAGATTTTAAAAATGGAAGGAAAAAAAATGAAAGAAAATTCAGAGAAAAATGTGGCCTTAGATGAAAGGTAGAGTAAGACTACAGAACCAAGAGAACAAGCAAGAATTTCAGGAAGGTAAAAGTAATCAATGCTGCCTAAAGATACATTAAGGTCAAACCGATTGAAGGTAAAAATATAATTGTAATAACAATGTGAGGTATCTTTAGTCAATAATATTATTTACATTTTCTCTATTGATTTTAGAAAGCCTTCCAAGTCTATTTTGCAACTACCTTCTGTACATTTTGTGTACTTTTTTACTAAGATTTCCTGCAAAATCATTTAAAGGTTTCTCAAGGGTGACCTTATACTTAATTGTGTTTGTAATAGAGACACTAAAAAATAAATAAATTGAAGTTGTTAAGATCTCATTAAAAAGTTCAGTTTTTACCAATCATTGAATTTTGTGATGCCAATTTTCTAAAACATTTGTATTGTGATTTATACTCGTAAGATTTTGCTGTTGGAGATACATTAAATTATGGAGAAGAGTTAATCTTTATAACCTGGTGAATAAATGCATATATGACAGTTTGAAAGTTACACTTCTTAAGATTATATAGCATCCTCATGTGATTGTTACAGTGCTTTGAATAAGGAATAGAGAGAGAATTACCATTCCACATTCTTTGGGGTATCTAAAGGTCATTATCTTCCAATGTTATAGTACCGTATTTTAAGTCTTAATTCATGAATGATGTCTGCTGAGAGTAACGCTGTTCAGGACTAAGTTACAAGACATGAATACATGAGTTGCTGAGTTGGTAAAGAGGGCAAGATACAATTCAGGTTCACTAAAATTTGTTCAAGCAGCGAAAATACTAGCTTTGCTGTAGAAAACTAAATGCAATTTTTTTTCTACATAAACTGATAAGCTTCCTTTTTGGTAATATGACAAATCTTTGAACCAGATGGCACTTTTTGCTGAGCATGTTCTAAGGTCTTGGCCAAGTTGCAGAACAAAAGAGAAAAATTGTGGGAAGATTTAAATAGTAAAAAAAATTCCAGTGTCTCTTCTGGCTTGATTAAAATAATATGCTAAAGCTGGGCATGGTGGCTCATGCCTGTAATCCCAACACTTAGGGAGGCTGAAGCAGGAGGATCCCTTGAGCCTAGGAGTTCACGACCAGCTTGGGCAACATAACAAGACCTCATCTCTATTAAAAAAATAAAAATAAAATATACAATGATTTTGCTTCAAGTAAAACATATTCCTTTTGTTTTACATCTTTATTGAGATATACTTCACACACTATAAAATTACCCATTTAAATTGTACAAGTCAGTGGTTGAGGATATGTTCACAGGGTTGTGCAACCATCACAAGTAAGTTCAGAAGGTTCGAATCTCCCCACAAAGAAGCTCTATGCCTATTAGAAGTTACTCATTACCCACCTCCCACCATTATAGGCAATCTCTGATCTACTTTCTGTATCTATACATTTGTTTATTTTGGACATTTCATATAAATAGAATCAGATAATGTATGGTCTTCTGTGACCTGAGTTTTCACTCAGCATAATGTTTTCAAGGATCATGCTGTAGCTTGCATCAGCACTTTATTCCTTTTTAATGTGGAATAATATTCATTGTATGGTATACTACACTTTTTTGAGCTCTACATGAGTTGATGGAGATTTGGATTGTTTCCACCCTTTTGGCTATGATGAATAATGCCACTGTGAAAAACTTGTGTATACATTTTTGTGTAAATATGTTTTCATTCTTCTTGAATATAAACCAGAAAGTGGAATTGTTAGGTCATATGGTAATCCTATGTTTAACATTTGAGGAACTGCCTAACTGTGTTTCAATGTGGCTGTACTGCAAAACAAAACAAAACAAAACAAAAAAACCAGCACTTCTGATAGTCTAAAAATAATTCTGCCATCTACAAGATAAGTCAGCAGAGTTTAGTGGAAATTAAACAGGGAAAGGGAAGAATCTGGATCTAGTCCCAGCTCTGCCACTAATTAGTTATTTGACCTTAAGCAACTCATTTACGTTCTCTAAGTCCAAGTTTCTTCATTTGTAAAATGAGTGTGTGTTTCTTCAAACAAGCACAACTCTTGAATACAATTATAGCTACTTTACCTGGGTTTTCCATTGTCTCTTCAAAACTGCTTTGGGGCCTAATTTTTTCCTTAGTCCTGAATAAAACACTTCAGCAAAGCCCATGACATTTCTGACTCCTATTAGGCATTATGAAGGTTACTTTCGGTTACTTGAAGTCACAAAACATAGTCTTAATTGAGTAACAAAATTGCCCGTTGTCACATGTAGTAAAAACTCTGAATCTAATATTAATTAGAGGCTTCCTCAAGATGCAGCTTAAATCAGAAATGCTGTTGTTAGTGACCCCTCAAGAGTTGGTGTGTCAAAGCCATAAGTGGAAGAGGAGCAGAAAGACTTTGTCATGGAAAGTATAGATGATCTGGCTTGGGCACTCTCTGCACTCGGCAGATGTTTTAGATGATTTTATTCCTGTACTAGTTTGCTAAGGCTGCTATAAGTACCACAAACTGGGTAGCTTAAACCACAAGAATTTATTCTCTTATAGTTCAAGAGGTTAGAAGTCAGAGATCAAAATGCAGAATTGGTTTCTTCACAGGAACTGAAAGGGAGAATCTGTTCTAGGCTTCTCTCCAAGCTTCTGGTGGGTTTTTTGGCAATCATTGGCATTCCTTGGCTTTTAGACATATCATTATAATCTCTGCCTGTGAGGACCTTCACCTTCACCTGGCATTCTAGTGTGTGCGACTGTCTAAACTTCCTCTTTTTTATAAGCACACCAGTCGTACTGGATTAGAACACTCAGTGGCCTCATTTTAATTTGATCATGTCTGTAAAGACCCTGTTTCCAAATGAGATCACATTCTGAGGTAGTAGGAGTTAGAATTCCAGCAGATTTTTTTCTTGTAGGTGGGGGACACAATTCAATCCATAACAACTCAAAAATACATCTCTCTTCCTTGGAATACTACTATTCATCTGTAACCCTTGCATGAGACTTCCTATTGCCACCCAAGAGGCACCTCCACCCAATTGCTTTGGACTTGGCCATACACTTTACTTTGAATATTGGAAAGCGACGATGTGGAAGTTCTCAGTGGATGCTTAACAGAGCATGTGTGCCACAGCTCACCCGCCTCAAGGGTCTATTGTCTGCTATGAGGACAGCACACCCTCAAGATTTCTTCTCGTCCATTCTGGATTCTGGACTGAAAAGACACGTGGATAGTAGACCTTCTGAAATCTTAGAGCTGATCAAAGCTGAAGTTAAAGTACTGTATACCCATCATATATAACAAGAACAATACATACATTTTCTTATTATAAACCATTGAGATTTGGGAGCTGTTTGTTGCCATGGCAAAAGTGACATAGAGGGCTTTTATTTCTTTTTGGTGACACCTCATCCCTGAGACCTTTCTCTTGTTCCACCTGGTTCAAGTGATGCATCTCTGGCTTGTTGTTGACCACCAGTTCTTATTGATTTGGTTATATCACTAGTCTCCATTCCAGGTATGATCACTGCATCAGGCTGTCATCTTGGATGGATAATGTCAAAGACAACAGGAATATTCCCAAGCACTGGCATACCACTCTTTCTGGCCTACCCTCAGTCCAAGGAAAATGCCCACACATTCTTTGCTAGGACAAACTCTGGAAGTGCAGATTCTTCAAAGCAACCAGTTCCTTCTTGGCTCATCTATTAGTGGGGAGTCAGCCCCTTCCTTGCTCTCCAGGTTTTTTAGGTAAGAGTCAGGCACTAGACTACTAGGTGTCCCCAACCTTTATCAAATACATGTTGAACGGGCCGGTGTTTTGCATGCTGAATGCAAGTCTGTGGCAGTCACATATGCTGCTCAAATCTTTAGGATAACCTACTGTGAGGAGCACAGCTGACTGACAGTCCCTTCTGCTGCCTCTTCAATTACATGTTTGCATCAAGGCTCCACTTACTCTGGTTGCTCTCATGTAATGACTAAGCACGGTAGGGTATTAGTGCTAGTCCATTTCTAACTGATAGGGATTAGCTGTAATTAGGGCTGCCAGATAAAATGCAGGATACCAATTAATTTTTACTGTAGGTCAACAGTAAGTAATTTTTTGGGTGCAAGTATACATACAATATTTGGGGAATCTTCTAAAAATTATTTTTTGTTGATTTCAAATTCAAATTGAACTGGTTATCCTATATAATTATTTTCTGAAACTACCTATAATGACAATGGTTGCTTGAGTGCATCCCACCATCCTTGCTGAAAATTACTACAAACGCACTAGAGTATGAGATTCTTCTGTCCAACCTTCTTTACCTCCACTATTTTACAAGTGTCAGACCTGCCTGATGGCTTGGATATTTCCTCTGCCAATTCCTGCTTGTTCCTCCTTACCCTTGACTGGCAGTTTCCCAAAAACAAACTCTTGTACCTCTAAGCCCGTTGTATTAGTTCATTCTCACACTGCTACAAAGACATATCTGAGACTGGGTAATTTATGAAGAAAAAAGGATGAATTGACTTACAGTTCTGCAGTCTGTAAAGGAAACATGACTAGGAGGCCTCAGAAAATGTACAATCATGGTGGAAGGTGAAGGGGAAGTAAACACGACTTACCTTGGTGAAGCAGGAGAGAGAGAGAAAAAAAGAGAAAACAGAAGTACCGCATACTTTTAAACAATCAGATCTCATAAAAGTTCATTCACTCTCACCATAATAGCAAGGAGGAAAGCATCCCCATGATTCAATCACCTCCCACTAAGTCCCTCTCCTGAGACATGGGGATTACAATTTGAACTGAGATTTAGTTGGAGACACAGAGCCAAACCATACCAATGCACCCCTGGCTCCTTTGAAATCTCATGTCCTTCTCACATTTCAAAACCAACCGTGCTTTCCCAACAGTCCCCCAAAGTCTTAACTCATTCCAGCATTAACTTAAAAGTCCAAGTCCAATGTCTCATCTGAGATAAGGCAAGTCCCTTCTGCCTATGAGCCTGTAAAATCAAAAACTAGTTAATGACTTCTAAGATACAATGGGGGTACTGGCATTGGGTAAATGCTCCTGTTGCCAAAGGGAGAAATTGGCCAAAACCAAAGGGCTACGGGCCCCATGCAAGTCTGAAAATCAGCAGGACAGTCATTAAAACTTAAAGGTTCAAAATAATCTCCTGTGCTCCATGTCTCATGTCCAAGGCATGCTAATGCAAGAGGTGGGCTCCCATGGCCTTGGGCAGCCCCACCCCTATGGGTCTGCAAGGTACAAGTACAGCCCCTGCAGCTGCTTTTATGGGCTGGCATTGAGCGTCCACAGCTTTTCCAGACACATGGTGCAAGCTTTCAGTGGATCTATAATTCTGAAATCTGGAGGATGGTGGCCCTATTCTCACAGGTCCACTAGGCAGTGCCCCAGTGGGGACTCTATGTGGGGACTCCAACCCCACATTTCCCCTTTGCACTGCTCTAGCAGAGGTTCTCCATGAGAGCTTTGCCCCTGCCACAGAAATCTGCCTAGACATTCAGGTGTTTTCATATATCCCCTGAAATCTACGCAGGGGCTCCCAAGCTTCAACTCTTGCCTTCTGTGCACCTGCAGGCTCAACACCACATGGGAGCTGCCAAGGTTTGGGGCTTGGACCCTCTGAAACATGGTCTGATCTGTACCTTGGCCTCTATTAGCCACAGCATGAGCTGGAGAGGCTGGGACACAGGGCCTCATGTCCCAAGGCTGCATAGAGCAGCAGGGCCCTGGGCCTAGCACATGAAACCATTTTTCCCTACTAGGGGTCCAGGCCTGTGATGGGAGGGACTACTGTGAAGGTCTCTGAAATGCCCTAGAGACATTTTCCCCTTTGTCGTAGATTAACGTTCAGCTCTTCTTTACTTATGCTAATTTCTGCGGCAGGTTTAATTTTTCACCAAAAATGGGGTTTTCTTTTCTACCACATGGCCAGGTTGCAAATTTTCCAAACTTTTATTATCTGCTTCCCTTTTAAATGTAAGTTCCAATTTCAGATAATCTCTTTGTTCACGCATGTGAGCATACACTTTTAGAAACAGCCAGGTTATCTCTTGAACACTTTGCTGCTTAGAAATGTCTTCCACCAGACACCTTAAGTCATCTCTCTCAAATTCAAAGTTCCACAGATCTCTAGGTCAAGGGCAGAAATGCCACCAGTCTATTTGCTAAAGCTTAGCAGGAGTGACCTTTACTCCAGTTCCCAATAAGTTCTTCATCTTCAGCTGAGACCACCTCATCCTGGAATTCACCATCACTGTTAGCATTTTGGTCACAACAATTCAACAAGTCCCTAGGAAGTTCCAGACTTTCCCACATCTTTCTGTCTTCTGAGCCCTCTAAATTGTTCCAACCTCTGCCTGTTACCCAGTTCCAAACTCAATTTCACATTTTCAGGTATCTTTATAACTGTGCCCCACTTTTCTGGTACTAATTTTCTGTACTTGTTCATTCTCACACTGCTATAAAGACATACCTGAGACTGGGTAATTTATAAAGAAATGAAGTTTAATTTACAAACAGTTCTGTAGGCTTAACAGGAAGCATGATTAGGAGGCCTCAGGAAATTTACAATCATAGTGAAGGGGAAGCAGGCATATCTTACCATGAAGAAACAGGAGACAGAGAGAGAAACAAAGAGAGAGCGAGAGAATGCAGAAATGATCAGATCTCGTTAGAACTCACTCAGTATCATGAGAACAGTGAAAGGAAAATCTATCCCCATGATGCAATCACCTCCTACCAGGCCCCTCCCCTGATATGTGGGGTTATAATTTGAGATGAGATTTGGATAGGGACACAGAGCCAAACCATATCACCTATCTTGACATCTGCTTCTCAGAGAACTTGAACTGACACAGTCCTTTAGAATCTGATAAAATCTGTATCTTTATCACCACTTATAATTATATTTTAATTTTGCTATGTGGATATTGTACTGGATGGTTGCTATAAAGTCCTTCCAGTTATATTTTATAATTCTAAGTTTCTTCTTAGGGAGCGAGAGATTACATTTTTAAAAATAACTCAATTTTCCTGTATAAAAATGAAAGTAAGACTTGTTCAGTACTGATTTCCTGTTACTTTAGGCCTCCTCTAACATGGTATCAAAACTGACTTTACCAAAATACTCTAAATGATAGTAAAATGAGGTAGGAAATAAGGTCACCTTTCCATTTATCAGAAAATCTACAACCTACAAATTATACTCCAGCTAATGCTCCCAACTTTGATTACTAAAATGGTAGAATTGGGTCAGATAACAAGTTTCTGTTATGTTGGATAGCTGCCGTCTCCTGGCTTGAACCCCAGCCTACCAATAAAGCTAGAAGAAGGAACAGGCTCTTCTCCAATCATATAACTAAAAAATCTCTACTACCAGTGTCCAGGTTCCTTGCCTGGAATCTATGCCCAGTCCTACTAAATACTAGTTTACTGGGCCATATTGAGGTGGGTGATGGTGTGCAGACACACTTGCTATTTTTTCAGTTTCTATTGATTTTTTTCCAATAAATGCTGTTCAGCAAACAAAATGTGTTCTATATGACCGTTGTCTTTCTGTTATTGAAATAGCTACTATAGCTAAGGCATGTTTTTTTTTTTGAGACTGAATCTTACACTGTCACCCAAGCTGGAGTGCAGTGGTGCAATCTTGGCTCACTGCAACCTCCACCTCCTGTGTTCATGCAATTCTCCTGCCTCAGCCTTCCTAGTAGCTGGGACTACAGGCGCTGGCCACATCGCCCGGCTAGTTTTTTGTATGTTTTAGTAGAGACGGGGTTTCACCGTGTTAGCCAGGATGGTCTCGATCTCCTGACCTAGTGATCCGCCCGTCTCGGCCTCCCAAAGTGCTGGGATTACAGGCTTGAGTTACCACACCAGCCTCATTTAGTATTTTAAATATTCATATTTATCATTTACTTTCTTGATCATTTTGTCTTTTATTACAGACTTTTCACCTGGGGTAATTTTCCTTCTTTATTAAATACATCCTTTTTAAGGAGTTCCTTTGGTGTGGATCTGTTGGTAGCAAGTTCTTGAAGACTCTTCTAAAAATATTCTTATTTAGTTCTTATTTTTGAAAGACAACTTTTCTTAGTGTTGACTTCTAGGTTGATAGTATATTCTATTCTCTTAGTTCATTGAAGATAATATTTCATTAGTTTTCAATTTCCAAATGTTCGTTGTTTGTCTATTTGTTATTCTTTTTCTTTGGAGTAATCTATTCTTTATGGCTGCATTTAAGTTCTTCCTTTGGTTTTTGACCATTTTACTATCGTGTCTCCAGATGTGAAACTTTTAGAGCTTTCTGAATCTAGGAATGCATTTTAAATCGTTTTTTGAAAATTTTCAGTCATTATATATTTCGTTTTGACCTCTTCCCCATACTCTCTGCTGTTTACTCTTAAAATGTAATTAGCCTGTATTAGGCCTTTCCAACCTACCCTTGAAGAGTCTTGTCCTTTTGTATAGTCCCGTATGTTTTTTTGCTGCATCAGTCTTCCAGCTCACCAACTGTCTCCTAAGTTATGCCCTAACCTTAGAATTCAACAATTATTTTAATTTTTATTTTTAATTTTAAGTTTTTCCTTATATAATTTTTCGTATCAGTCGGATTAATTTACATAGAAGCCGTTTCTTTGTAACACTTCAGTTTATTGTGTTATTTTTAAATCTAATAAGTGTATTATACTTATTTTCCAGCCCACTTCAGGTAATGTCAATATCTTCGGTCTGCAGTTTTATTTCCATAGACCACTTCTTGCTCTCGTCCATGTGAAATCCTGCTCATGGCAGCCTCTTCTCGACTACTTTTGAAATTAATGTGAGATTGTGGATTCATGCTTCTTGGACCTTAGTTTTTGAGAATATTTTGAGTCCTGAGTTTAAGGTGAATTTGTCCAGGAAGGATATGGATTTACTTCTGATAGGCTTCCAGGGGGAAACATTAATGCAAGACCAATTTAAAAAATATTTGCCTCAATATTTTACAAGTCATTCATTTTACAGTGAGTAAGATGAATTCTATTCATGATCCCTGAAATACAAATTTCTTCTTAGGAGTTCCCAAGGAGACTTTTATTTCTGATTTTTGCTCTTCAAGTCTGGGCTGACAAAAAAAGAGGGTATTCCTGTGCTCTCCCTTCACAGAAAACATAGAGAATTGTCTAACAGCTTTCAAGCATTATCTGACAGAACCTTAAGATCACGTTAGTTTTATGCAGGCGTCTCTAACTGGACCTCCCAATGTATTTGGTACTAAGGCTTTATTTAACTCCACCTCTAATTCTATATATGGTCCCATAAGACCAAGGTTCTAGGAATGCCACAGATCCACTGAATAGAGAAAAAGGATGGTTTGTGGTGATTTCCCCCACATTTTCTTGCCTAATTCCATTTCCTGCCCCTTTTTTTACTCCTCTGGTGTTCTCCAGGAAAGCATCTAACCTCTAGGGACTGCATCATCCAAGCTCCTTGAAATTTTTCTTGGGTCATGGCAATGGGGGACAGAAGATTGGATAGCAGGATTTTTTCTTTTTTCTTATTCTTTACCTGGCTGCAGTTCTAGGAGACCTGCTGCATTCTATGTCAAAAACTCCTTCTGGGTCGCCCCTCTTCCATCATCTTAAGCTATTGTTAGTCTTCTCTAATAGCATTACCTCTTTTTGCCCCTTTCGACCCAGAAGTGAAAATACTGTACCACTGTTGTTATTTTCTGGATTCGTCACAGTCCTTTCTGATTCCCCACACCTGTCCAAGTTCGATAATTGGTACTTCTATGAAATCCTCTACCTTTGAGTATTTCATATATTTTCTGCTATAACCCAGATTATTACATTATTAACCTTCCAATTACCTTAGTTGAAGGAAGTGAGACTCAGAAAATCTAAGTGTATTTGAAGAAGAGCAATGTGGTGGTTTGAATTCTTTTAATCTGGTTCATCTGGGATCTATGTTTCCTAGAGTTCTCTTTCCAGAATGGTTCTAGGTTTGAGTTGGCTGGATGAAAACGTGCACGTCACTTGGAAAGCGAAAGTGGAGCAGGGCCTACTGTTCCCCGAAGTTTGTGGTCAGATGTAGTAAGGGACCAATGCAGAGGTGCCTGGCTGGTCACGTGTGTCCTTGCTCTCTTCTGTGTCATGCTGCTATTTTTCTGACTAATGACTCCTTTGACAAATAGTGGTTGCAGCCCTAACACAAGATGCTTTACCGAAAAGTCATCGTATATGATGGAAAGAGGCAAAAGCTAGCATCTTTACTGGATAATGCCTGTGATGAAAGTCCACGTGGAGCATGAGGTCCAACTATCAGAGCCATTCCAATTATTTTAGCCGAGGCCGGAGACCTGTGACCTCCAGTCCCAGTCAAGGCCTTCACACGACTGCAGCCATATGAGTGTCTCCAGGCAAGACCAACAGAGGAAACACATTCTCAAATCTTGAGAAATAATGCATTATTGTTGTTTTAAGCCACTGAGTTTGGGGATTTGTTTTTTTAATGCAGCACATAGAAATGAATAAACATAAGTAGAGCATTGCAATAATAATAATTTTGAAAAGCTTAAAATATATGACATTGCTTTTGCAACATTATGATAGGAAGAATCTACAAGGGAGTCAAAAAAGCTTCTACTGGAGACTAATAAAGCCCCGAGAAAAGCCGTCAGAGGCTCGAGAAATGGAAATCTTTTCTCCAGCAGAAAATTTGGCAAATGTTGGCAGAAAAATTGGCAAAATATTGCCTGTGGCAACTTGGAAGATAGAAGCTAGTAAGAACTGTTGGATCTGTCTAAGGAAGATTTCAGGGAGAGTGTTGAAAATGCCAGTTGGCTTCTTTTAGTGTCATCTGGTCAGATATGGGAAGAAAGAGATAATCTAAAAATAGAATTGTACTGTTTTCAAACAGAGCTTTGAGGAAGTAATGAGGACCAATTTTTCTTTTGGTTGGAAAAATAAATCATCTCTTATCCTTAGTTTCCTCAGTCAGTATAACTTGATTAAAGTGAGACCAAGTGCTACAATTGAAATAAAGGTGTATCTATCATACCTTTTGTTAAGACTTCTGAAAAATGTGAAATGGTGTCAAGTAAACACTCTTATCTAGAACAAAAGCATTCTAAAAACCATAAGAGTGTTTTCAAAATGCCCTCACATGCCCCGAAATAACATTGGATATAATTCCAGGTAGGTAACAGGGCAAATCCCAAGTGACACCAATATAAGAGCTACCCAGATTTCCATCATGACCTTTTAATGTGGTTTGGTATTAAATACCAGGTAACTCATGCAAGCTACTCTCCATAATTATGTGTAGCTGGAAGTGAGATTTAATCCTCGTTCAATAGTCTTTTAGAATAATAAAATTAATGTGACCCCCAAACTCAATTTTAGAACTACAAACAGATCTTTTTAGGGCAAATCTTCTCGGGACAATCCCACTCTCCAAAGGGCTTACAATGTCAATGCTGGTCACTTTTCTTCAGTATTGTAACATGAATCACTTTTGAGAGACTGAGATTCACAGTCACTATTAGAAGCCAGGGACCTGGTATCAGTGAGTATGCTACCCATGCTACTTCCAAATCTGAAAGAGACATTTTCTAATTCAAACAGTAAACTCAGATTTTCCACCTTTAGATAGCAGCGTCATCTCTCTTTAATACCAAGCCGCTGGTCCTGCCTGACTGCTGGGTGTTAGATTTAGGCAAGTCTCCCCCCACTCTGCCAGGAATCAAGGTCACCTTGCTCCCTGAGGGGCTACTGCATGGTGCAGGCTGCGTGGAGCCTTGGAGTCACATGTGGCTGGCAGGCTGCCATCTTGGAAACCCTCCCCACTCAGTGCTGCCAATCTCCATGTTAGTGCTGCCAAGGTGCTGAAACTGATGGTTTCTGTTGAAGAGAGGCAGCTACCCTGTTTTATGTCAACCCTGACCACAGCTGCAGTGATGACATTCCTGGTTTAATAGTGGTTTCTCATGGGACACAAGGGTGAAAAAAAAAATGAAGAAAAAAAAAAACTTCCTTCTTAAACTTACTAATGTTGCCTTCCACCCAGCCATGCTAATTAGAATCTACATATAAAAATTGTTTGCCCTCACAAACACAACCATTGTTTATGAAGCAGATCTGGTGTAACAAGGTAGCTTAAAGCAAGAGAGATGCCCAGCATCAGCAAGAGACTCTTTCCTGAACCAGCCCCTCTCTAACTAGCACTGGCCATATCTAGGTTTCTCTTGCCATAGGGTGAGCACCTGCCTAGGGGTCCTGAGTATCTAGTTCAACTGCTGAACATAGGTTGTGCCATTTCAACCTAACATATTATAATCTCATACTGTTGAACCCTAAAAGGGACAAAATTGGAGTTTCTTTTCTTTTCCTCAAATGACACATTAGTGTATATGAAAATGTACTCTTCCCAAACAGTGCTTGTGTTCCACATCTAAGGAGAGTAAAAATAATGTGGTCGGTGGAAAGGAAACAAAAAGTGGCAGAAAAAAAAAAATATTTCTAGCAGATGAGCTGTCAGTCTCAAAATTGATTCATTATTTCACAACACCTGGAGTGATTGTCAAGCCTCTCTTAAGTGTTTTATGCTCTTTATGGGCTTAAGATTTTCTTTCTATGTCTAAAGTATGAGAAAAAGAGATACTTAAAGGACATTTTAAAGGGGGAAAAGAAGCTGTAAGGATTTTCTTTCATAAAACCTAGAGAGGACTACTACTCTGTTTCTGAACTGTCAATCTAACATTGATTAAAACATTTTGGCATCCATTTCCCTCAGAGTTGTCAAATGTGTCATTGATGATAGTTTTGCACATAAAGGGGAAAGGGAGTATTAAGAGCTTAATTCTCAAAGTTTGTCAGTTGGTGGTGTCACCGATGGCTTAAGGAAGAGGAAGTCTAATTTCTGGGAACATGTCACCTGAGATCTTGCAGAGTGATGGAGTGTGTGAAGAGGGAAAGGGAATGGGTATTTATTGAAGGTTTATTATGCATTTAGTGCTTCCATATTTCAAATTCTCCCCAAGTCTATGACGCCAAACTTGTTATCTTCCAATTGCCAAACTTGTTATCTTCCAAGAGAGAACTGTTGCCCAAAAAGGTCAAGTAAATTTCCAGAGGTCCCTTACCCCTTAAAGTATCCTGGGATGGGGGTTCAGAATGAGCTAACTCTAGACGCTATGCTCTCCTCACTGAATCATATTACTTAGTACATGTGTGTGAGACATGTGTATAATAAGAGGACATGAATATGCTATTTCTCTTCATAAAGCCATAGGTAAATAACAAGGATGGTAAGCAAGATTATAAGAAAATGAATGGGTGGCCCAAATCCCTAAATGATGATATTATGTGTCACAAAATATTAAATATTATAACAGTTTAAGCTATTATGGGGAGTACTGCTGCTGCCAGCAAGACTATCATTTTATCCCCAACAGGAAATTATTTTTTAAAATGTGATGTGTTTATTTTAAAGCCCCCGGGCATATGTAGAAGAACACAAACAACATTTACATATCTATTATCTATTAACTGACACTGCATTTGCCAGGCATTTGATACAATTAAGCAAATGCTTGACTGAACAGATGGGTCTTATAAGGATCCCTAAGGGCATGTCTACATTAACTATGCCAAGGGGGGTTAATGCACCCATTTGGCATCTGTATGCATTTTCCCATCAGCAAATACACGACTGCCTTGCATGGTTGCAAATGGGTCCATTTTTGTCCCAGAGGACAAAATGTAAATGGATTGAGTTATTTCTGTTTGTTCTACCTTTGTCTTTTTTCCTTTTGAAATGTATTCTTAACAATAGATTACATCCTGTAATTGTTTCTTGTTTTCATTTACTTAAAAATGGCCCATGCCTTTATTTGTTTCACTAGTGGCATCAGGGAAATAGAACACTTTTCTTATGCAAGACACACAGTGTTTGGATTTTATGCCTTAGTTTGTATAGCTTCTAATGGCAGGTTTTAATAGCTAGAAGAGGGGGAAAAAAGAAAAAAACAACTTCTCTCTTAATAGTGTTAAAAAAGAATTTAACATCATAATACCTGACAAGAGAACTGTGTGTCTTTCATCGACTATTTTATAGCGTCTGAAATGAAGAGACAGTTCCTTCATGTGATATCCTATATGCTTAAATCAAGTCAGTATTATAGACTCTGTTTACCCTCTGTTGGTTACACATACATGTCTCTTGGAAATGACCATTTAACATGTAAATTAAACTTTTCTTGCCTCGACCGAGTCTTCAGGACTTCCTTCAAAATTTCTCCTAAAAGGAGTATAGCTTAGGAACTGGTCTGGGGATAATTGATGCTGTAGCAGTTTGTCCATCACAGAGAAAGAGCTGCAATGTGAAACAAAATGTGGGTGGTGTTAAGTGTAAGAGTTAATAAGATGCAACACAGCAATGACTGTATTCTTTGAATTTTGCATTGGTCTATAGCTATGTCAACAATGCTTGGCAAAATGGGTCCTATGACATCCTTTATAGCTAATGGAGATTAGCACTAAAAGGAAAGCAACCATGAAAGTACATTGCATGATGCAGGTCATTATGTAGGAGTATAAAATTTTAACAAAATGAATAGCTCAACATCATTTCAGCCTTGTAAGACAGCAAATATGTCCAATGAATGAAATTATTTAATAGTCTTGTTAAATCAGGCATTAGGAATGGAAATGAATGTACTTCTATTCTCTCTTCAAAAAAGACTCTTTTAGCAGTGTTTCATCAAAATACATATTTGATTTGTTGAGTGGGAGATAATCTTATATTAGGCAAATCCCCTCTTATAACTTTTCTTTCCAAAGCGCATGCTTTTATTTCTTCTGGTTACTAGAAAGAAAAAAGAAAGAAGAAAAACAAAGATTAAATCCTTTGAGGGTACTAATGTGTAAATATGAACCTATGGATTTTAGGTTGATACTTGACTTCACTGACTGCACTCCCTACATTCTTAATTGTCAGTACAGTGGAAAAAAATGTATTTGGTGTGTACGTTTTAAATTTTTGTTAGTGTGTTACCATGTGACAGAGGGGCAAGGTTAATCCAGAATTATTTCATTGTTTCTATTTATTGTCCACATTATAATATATTTCCTATTTTGTGAAGATTTTAGGTTAAGCACTTGGTATTGCTGATTCTAGAGTAAAAAGAGATCTTCAAGTTTTCCTACTACAGCACAGCAGTTTGAGAAGTCAGAGGCTTCTACCGTTTGTGACTCAGTCAGTTAAATAGATATTTGTAGTTCTCGATTTAAAATTGGCTGTATTAAAACACAGTATTTTTTTCTTTGCCTAGTATAATGCTGCTCTGAGTCCTACAGGAACTTGGATTTTAAATATTTTTTAAATTAGTTAATACATAAATCATAATATATTTAATAAAATAAGTATCGTATACTCACATAAACATCCAATTTGACAACTAGAACTTGAGCAGTACAGTTAAATATTATATACCTCCCAATACATTAATTAAAATATTATATGAATTAAAGCATGTATCATCTCTCTAGAGGTTGTTACCAATTTCATATCTATTCTTCCAGGCTCCCCCATCTGTGTGTGTGTGTGTCTGTGTGTGTGTGTGTCCTTGATATTTCACAAATAGTGTCATATAGTAAGGGGCATTTTTATTTTTTCTTAACAATATATCACAGATATAATATCCTTTGTCTCTCTCTTTCTCACACACAAACATGTGCGTGCACACACACACACACACACATATATACACATACTTATATTTGTTTATTTTGAAATAAATGTTGTACTGCTCATTCTTGTCTGTATGTCTTTGTCCACGTGTGTGAACTATTTTTATAAGATACCTTTGTAAAAAGGATGTAAGGCTGGCACTACATTAGGTTGCATCACTTTCAAGTTAATTGGCTTGGAGCAGGCCTTGAAGATTAAATGAAATTCATATTCTCTTGGTTTATCCTGAGACAAGTAGTAAAGGATGGCTATTGTTCTGCTAAGTTCAGTTGTAGTTTATTAAAATTTGAGGCCTATTCACAAAATAATGAAAATCAAGCTAACATCTCTTTTAAAAAAATCTCACTTGATTGCTGTAGGCTGAGACTGGAACCCCATGAAAATTAATCCATGGAGTTTTAGTAGCTAGTCTAGGCAGAGCTGTCAATGCAAATGTCCAGCACAAGCCCTCACTGTGGCCCTAAAGACTACCCAGAGACACAGACTTTGTTATCTGACCTTTCTTCTGTCCTGAAAATACATCACCGTCAGGCATGGCCCTGGAGGTAAACACAGAGCATCCTTGAACTTAATCTAGCAAATCACACCCAACAGAATGTCAACTTGCCTTGCAGGGATCAGATTGACTGAAAATTTGCATTTGCTATCTTCTGATGTTTCTCCTTTTCTATGTCTTCTAATTTATACAATTCTGTATTTCATGTTTAATGAGCTCTTGGCAAAGGTGCTATAATACAAAGTCACAAATATCCATTTCTCTCAGTGGTTATATTATTATAAATTAGTAATATGATGCTGTACCTGAACTAGATTTATTTTTATTGACTTGTTTTCTTGTTCCATGGGTAACATGGACAAATATGTTGTGATGCAAAGCACCAAATTGGCTACAGTAAATTCTTTCCTGCTAACTGTTTTACCAGACAGGCTCAACCATAGTTCATTCTGCCTATTGGATTATCACAAAAAATTAAGTAGTTTATTTTTGTTAAGGCAAAGTGTTTATTATGAGAATCATCAGCATATACAGCCTAGTAAGGAATACCCATCATTGTTTGTCATGGATGGACAGATAGCCGTTGGTCATATATAAATCTTAGGAGTGACTGGCAAGTTTAGATCAGTCTCTCAAAGAAATCCAGACCTGGCCCTGTAAAATTAAACTATGAGCAGAGTTTCTCTGGCAGTCAGCCACAAGACTGCTTTTTTTTTTTTCATTTTTTATCTTCTACACACACATGCACACATGAGAGAGAAAGAGAGAGACACAGACAGAAAGAGAGAGAAAGAGAGAGAGAGAGAGAGAGAGAAGAGTGCATGTTACTTAAGAATTCATGAAAATATTCTTGATTGATCTTTAGGATAGTTGTACTCTGAGTCTGGCCTTAAAAATAGTCCCTACATCTACTTTAATTCTAGTAAAGCTTTTACTTTTCCCAAGGCTAGTTTTAGGGGAAAATCACTATGTTGTGGAAACTGCAAAAATTGCTTCTTTTAATGCTCAAGTTTGTGATAAAAATAAATGTCCTCTTGAATGGAGTCTGCAGCTTTATTTGCAGGTGATATTTTGGAGACATTTTATGCTTCTGTACTGGTTAAGTTCTATGGAACCAGAGGAGTTGTATAGAGTGAAGATGCTTAGATATCTCTCCCTTAAGAATTCAGAAGTCACTGAGAGAAGGCAAGAATTTTGTCTTATGTAGCTCTCTGCATCTTGATGAAAGATACATCTTACATTCTTTCACAAAGTGAGAAATTGTAGATTTTTCAAGAGAGTGGCATAAAACTACCATAGCTATCTTATTTTAAAATTGTCAATTTAGTCCTGTTTTCATAAATCACAGTTTGACCTTTATAGTTTATAAACACATAGCAAATTACATGAAATGAAATAAGAAAATAAAATTGTTTCATTTGTTATCTAACTTTTCTTAGATTAGGAGGAAGAAACAGGATTATGGAGACCTGAATAAAGTCTACTTATTCTTAAGATTAAATCTTAATTTTCTGTATGAATCTGGGCACTCACAGATTCTCCTTTTAGACATTCTTTCTCCCCACTTGAAAGTTTAAGCCAAATACTGAGTAGGAAATTTCATCCAAATAAAGCAGCAGGTGGAAGAATTGGAACATAGTTAAAATTAGTATAAGGAGATGTACTTTATTATATTTTCAAAATGATAGTTTCTAATCTGCAATTCATTTCTAGTCCTTTTTTTTTTTTTTTTACAATTGTCTATGCTTGAGAAAACTGATCTATTTCCTCTTAAAGGGTTGATGAGTTCTGCCTCAATATGTGATGTTTGAAAGAGCACTAAATTTAATGTGTTTTAACATCACTTTCCAAAAGCAGTTATGTTACTTTGTCCTGTTAAGTTTTAATGTCTATATTTAACATTATCCCAAATGTCAACATGAGGTTTCTAGAGCAGAGCAAGTTACTATTTACTTAGAGCACATTGTAACTGCACCAACTCACTCCCCTTTGCCCAAATTCTTATTCTGGAGGGGTAGTACTGACGTAGGAGGAGGGACTCGACTCGACTCTGGAGGTGGGGCTCAGACACTGAAACAAGTTGAGGACTAGCTGAAACAGGGCCAGAGCAGAAGCAACTTTCGATAAGAAGTGCACACCAGTGTGTCATGACAGCTTACCATTGCCATGGCAACACCTAGGAGTTATGACCCCTTTTCATGGCAATCACCTGACAACCCAAAAGTTACTACCCCTTCCCTAGAAATTTCTGCATAAGCCACCCATTAATCTGCATGTAATTAAAAGTGGGTATAAATATGACTGCAAAACTGCCCTGAGCTGCTACTCTCTGCCTATGGGGTAGCCCTGCTCTGCTGGAGCAATCACAGAGCTGTAACCCTGCCAGAGCTGTAACACTGTCTCTTCAACAAAGCTGTTTTCTTCTACCTCCAGCTTGTCCTTGAATTCTGTCCTGGGTAAAGCCAGGAACCCTTATGGGTTAAGCCCCACTTTGGAGCTTGCCTGCCCTACATTAGTATGTTGAGAACCAGATGTGATTCCCCACACTGTGAGGTCTGTTCAAGGTGAGGAGCCAGCAAAATAAAAGTGGGTAGAAAAGAGAGGCAGCTGTGTCCCCTCCTCACCCGTATTTTTTTGAGAGAGGGATACGTGGAGACAAAATGACAAGGATCTTGGTTCTTTGCTCAGAAAAGTGAATAAACTTCTTCAGTAGGAGAAAATGACTAGAGTCTTTAGCTTTACAATCCAAGAATTGTCTTTATGGTCCCAGGACTTACCTTCCTTGAAATGTAAACATATTCCCCCAGGAGGTAAATCTCTCTGTAGTGCTCAGTATCTAGTCATAAGTTCCAGGCTTATGTTTTTTTTGGCACAGGTCCCAAGTTTCAGTAACATTTTGTTAGAAAACCCTAACAATTTAGAAACATAAAAAATAATTTTCTCTACAGCATTGCATCTTCTAAGTGGTCATTTTTTTGGTATCTGTTTGTCTAGCATATTTTGGAACAGCTTTTAAAGCTCTTTTCACTCATATAGGAGTACGACAGATCAGACATCATTGTGGACATGGCTATCAAATGTGTTGAATAATTGCATAATTAGCTAAAATCAAGGGGTTGAACAATAATGCTCATAGGGTATTTGTTGATGGCAAGAGGCCATCAAGTTTCAGCACTTGGTCCTAGCTACTTCGGTATTTTCATCACTAAATTAAGCAAATGGTTTTAGTCTGAATAATCATCTTGAGAGTGATTGGTATGAAAAGTGGCAGAAGAAGGATGGCCTCAGCTATCATTTCAGACCACAGTCCCAGCCTGAGAGATAATTTTGAATAATAGTGGTGGACATTTACTTTTAAGAACTATCTACTATCATCACATATCATGGGTAAGAAAAGGAGACAAATTAATTGCTGTGAGAGATTAACATTTGTTCTATTGGCATGTTTTCCACAGTGAGGCCAATGACTGACCAGAATGTAAGTTCCATAAGGATGGAACTATTGCCTTTTAAATGGCTTATTCTCATTGACCACCAAAAATACTTTGTGCATAGTAGGCTACTAATAAATGTATATTACATGGATGAGTAAATAAATAAACAGTAGAAGAAGAAACTCAGGCAAAGTGACAAAGACTCTAATATTGTTTGAAGGATGCTGGTGCTTTGACATTACTATTTTTATTATTGTTGATATTTAACACTTTTGATTTTTCTTTTCTTATTACAATTGTTTTCTTCTTTTTTTTGATATACATTCTCAATATCCTTTTAATCTCTATATTGCTCTTCCTCTTACTTTAACGAATTATAACTACTGAACTCAATTCTTAAAATATGATGTACCCAGTAATGGGATTGCTGGGTCAAATGGTATTTCTGGTTCTAGATCCTTGAGGAATCACCACACTGTATTCCACAATGGCTGAACTAATTTACACTCCCACTAACAGTGTAAAAGCATTCCTATTTCTCCACATCCTCTCTAGCTTACCCAAAAGAATATAAATCATTCTACTATAAAGACACATGCACATGTATGTTTATTGCAGCACTGTTCACAATAGCAAAGACTTGGAATGCCCATCAATGATATACTGCATAAAGAAAATGTGGCACATACACACCATGCAATACTATACAGCCATAAAAAAGGATGAGTTCATGTCCTTTGCAGGTACTGAGATGAAGCTGGAAACCATCATTCTCAGCAAACTAACGCATGAACAGAAAACCAAACATCACATGTTCTCAGTCATAAGTGGGAGTTGAACAATGAGGACACATGGACACAGGGAGGGGAATGTCACACACTGGGGCTTGTCGGGGGGTGGGGGGCCTAGGGGAGGGATAACATTAGGAGAAATACCTAATGTAGATGATGAGTTGATGGGTGCAGCAAGCCACCATGGCACACATATACCTGTGTAACAAACCTGCACATTCTGCACATGTATCCCAGAACTTAAAAGTATATGTGTGTGTATATATATATGTGTGTGTGTGTGTGTATATATATGTGTGTGTGTGTGTGTCTATATATATATATTTGCACTCTTCCCTCTCTTTACCTTTTCCCTGTATTACATCAATCCCTGGGTTTATTTGTTTATTTCTTGTAAAATATTTTATTTTATTTATTATTCATATTCTAATTTTTTTTTTACTCATATATATATACATTTATTGGGTACATGTATCTTTTGTTACATGCATAGAAGGCAGAATGGTGAAGTCTGGCTTTACCCACCCACTGCATCCACATACTTTAAAAACTTTAGTCTTAGCATTGACATTCTTGCAAGTTGATCCTTAGTCCTTTGTACTCAGAGTGTGAAAAGCTGAATTTATCATCTTTCTTGCCCAGTATACTCCTGGTCTTACATTTCTTCTTTTGTAACTGTAACCAATCTCTACTTCACTGCACAGGCCCAGAACAATTTTGCTTCCATACTCTTCTTTCTCTTAGAGTCTATTTTTCAAAATCACTCATCCCCTGCTTTCCATTGCCCCAGCACTTTATTATTTCAGACCCATATAATTGAACTCTTTTGTCTAGTTTTTCTTACCTTTCTTCTCCACATTTCTGCTAAAGGGATCATTCTAAAACCCAACTACAATGACACATATCTAATTAAAGTTTGAATTACTGAATTTAATTAATAAACTTAGCTTTCAAGATATTACTCAGATCTTCATACTCTGAAATACATCTTCTTTGAAGTCCTCAGATGTTACTCTCCTTACATATTCTTTGTGTCTGTCAGTAATTCATTTATTCATTTATTAAGTAACCAAACATTCTTTTTCTCATTAAGCAACATTTAAATGAGAGCCTAGTATGATCCAGTGAATTTAGCTGGGAGATGGGGGTACAGCATGGAACAAAACAATCAGTCTGTTTCTTCAAGGAGTTTGCAATTTAGTGAGGAAGATTATAGATAAATAAGTCAAATAATTAGAAATGTAATAAGTAAGGGATGTAAAGAAGAATTATAGCGTACCTACAACAGGAGTCCTTGATAAAGTACTGTGTGTACTTTCCCTGTAGAAATAAAGTATGTTCTAAGCCATAAGTAACTAGGAAAAGTGAACTAGGTATGGAGGGGAGACATCATTCTAAGATCTCTCTCACATCTAAGAGATAGTGAGAAGAGTCTGAGGCAGGAAGAAATTACGGTGCTTCCACAGAGGGGAGAAAAGGGAACAGTGGCAACTGGGTATCCATGTCATACTCTACTATATCTCCCTTTCCTCATTTTTTTTGGTGTGTGTACTTCATCTTTCGATGCTTATTCAAAATGCCACCACTTCCTCTACAACCACTGACTTTGATTTTTACCTCTTTCATTTGTGCTCTTAAATCACCTGTTAAGACTTCTCTCATAAAATGTATCTTGCATTTGCTGGAATGAACTACCTGTATTCTTGAGTTTCAGCACAGAGCTTGGCATGTCACATAGTGGAAGTTAATAAATCTTTGTTGGGTGAAGAATGAATGAATGAAAACTGAGCAGAAGATTAAGATGTAGTAAACGTGGACACTGTGGACAATGACATACAGTTCTGTGATTATTAAAATGTGTCTGTTTTTCATACATTTTGAAGTGAGTGACAAAATACGGTACAACAATTAATTGATATTAGAATTGGACATGCCTATAGTTTAAACAGTGTATCTGTCTGTCAATCTCCCTGTCAGGTTGATAAAGATTTAAGCTTCCTAAATGTGCAGAATCTCTCTGAGAATTGAATGGAACAGAAGCATGATTATCATTCCTTCACGGAACTCTACAGAAACCAAAGAAAGTCTTATACAGATCTGTAGGGATTATATTATTTCAAATATAGTTTTGTTCAGCACCCTAGAGACCAACTATTAAGAAAGAAAGTGCTCAGTAAGAAGAAATCTGTCTCCTAATCAAATCGCTCTAGCCACCATTGTTAACTTTGCAGGGTAGAGTACACACACACACACACACACACACACACGTTCTTTATCTCGCACTGACTTGCCCTACATTTTGAAGTCTTTACATTTGGAATTTCCTTAGCATCTGTAGAGACTTGTTTCACATATATTAATAAATCTTATTGATAGTCTGCATGCATCCTTTACATGAATTTCTTATACATAAATAGTACTTTGATTTATGTTTAAGACTCACTGACCATGTGGTCTATTTAAGCAGGGTTATGTGTTGTAATCAATCATGGACCACTCTAAAAACATTTTCTAAAAGCACTACAAGGTCCCAGCATAGCAGAAACCAAGGAAAAAATGCCATCTCACTGCACAGTTTCAATTCATACTTTCTAGGCTTTACAAATGAAAGTTTAAAAGTGTTATTTAAAGATGAATATTTCAACTTGTAAGTGCATTTATCTCCTTTATGCTATGTGTGTGGGGTTGCAGTATAAACAATCACACAAGATAGAATTCTTTTAGACTTTAGAGTATTGTGTTGAATAGTTTGAATCTCTAAAGGGAACACCAACCATTGATGAGGTCTGCACAGCTGCAGCCTATTCAAACTACAAAGAAAGGTTTTATTGGTACAACTTGGATAGCTATTTAAATATGATGCAGATGACTCTTGATATCATAATACTGCTATTCTACTATATCACTATTTCCCTATTCCACTATACTACTAACAGTGCTCTCAAACCACTCAGTTGGGAAGAGGGTTTTTTTTTTTTTTTTTTTTTTTTTTGAGACGGAGTCTGGCTCTGTCGCCCAGGCTGGAGTGCAGTGGCCGGATCTCAGCTCACTACAAGCTCCGCCTCCCGGGTTTACGCCATTCTCCTGCCTCAGCCTCCCGAGTAGCTGGGACTACAGGCGCCCGCCACCTCGCCTGGCTAGTTTTTTGTATTTTTTTTAGTAGAGACGGGGTTTCACCGTGTTAGCCAGGATGGTCTCGATCTCCTGACCTAGTGATCCGCCCGTCTCGGCCTCCCGAAGTGCTGGGATTACAGGCTTGAGCCACTGCGCCCGGCCAAGGGAAGAGGGGTATTAAAAACCCGTTGTTGGAGCAGTTAATTGGCATCACATGTACTGGGTTCAGTTCAGTTAAAGTTAATTTGATTTTTAGAAAACTTAAATGTCTTATAGTTCTGTATACATATATGTGTGCAATATACACAGATATATAGAAATATATCTTTCAAGATTAATTAAAATGAGTCATTCTACTAGATTATAGGAATGCACACAGATCTGGATATATTTTTATACAAGTCCTGCTTTTACTTCTATTTCTCCTCTTGTTAATGGGAGATAGTATTTATTGAGCACCTGCTCTGCTCAGTTATACTTTATACTTACTATCAAAGTTAATTCTCACAATAATTCTATAAGATAGATCATTCTGTGCTCCTTTGTAAATATATGTTAGGCTGTGGGAACATTTTGGCAAGTTGCCAAGTTACATATTTCTACAGTAAAAGGTGAGCCTAGGTTTTCAATTCACTTTTTTCATGCCACAAAACCAGAAATCTTGTTACTATGTACATTATGGTCTATTAGTACTTAACAGTTAAATGTTAGTATAAAAGGTTTTTTTTTTTTTTTTTTTTTTTTCCTGACAGGCACCATTTTATATCTTAAGTCTTATCATTATAATTACCACTTAGGATGAGTATTGATATTCCTTTTCTTTTTATAGATGAGGACACTGAAGTTATATCAGTCAAGCAAATTATTCACACAGGTTGTTAAGTGGCATATTTGGGATTCAAATCAGGTCTATCCAATTCTAAACATTGGGTTCTTCCAGATGCATCACACATTGGATGTTTTAGTACTTCCTGTATTTCCAGGAACTATGCTAGTCCTTTAAGGATAATGTGGTATATCCGCTATATACATTTCTGTTTTCTTGAAAATAATCTAGTGAAAATAACAATCTATTGATGACATTAGTACTAAATCTTACTTAATTTGAATCTCAGGATGCCATCAGAAAACAAAATCAAGGGGATTTGATTTTTGTCTAACAGGGTATGCAAGAGCTTCTTTGATGAAGCTGTAGTTAATATAGATTCTGAAATATATGTTTAAACTATCCTTGCAGAAAGGAAGGAAGGAAATCTATTCACTATATATAGAGAAAAAAATGTCTATTGTGGGGCTTTAAAAATATTCAGCTTAGCTAACATTTATGTAGTAAGGGAAAAGTGGTAAGAAGCAACCACAGAGAAGGAAATTGGGAACCAATTATTCATGGTGTTTACAGGTCATGCTCACAATTCGAAATTTATTTTAAAAGCAACAGAAATGGATAAACTTTTGTCTCTGCATTTTAAAAACACAGATATGTCTAAAACATAGAGAATGGATTGTGGAAGAACAAAGATGATGACTGGAATTACAATGAGACTAACAATTATTCCAGAATTCCAGAAGAACACGAATGGTTTCTTGAACTGGTATGGTATGGTAGCAGTGGATATGGCTATAAACTGATAGATTAAATCTCTTTCTTCATTCAATAATTATTTACAGAGAGTTAACTATGTATTAGGCATTATTCTAGGTGCTTGGAATATAGAAGTACATAGACAAAATCTCATTTTTATGACTTTTATTCTAGGTAATGTAGGAAGCCATCAGCATTTGTGCATATGAGTGACATAAAGTGACACATTCTTACAGAATCATTCTGAGTGTTGTGTAGGGAATCTGGAAGCAAGTACGGAAACAGGAAGAGAGTTAGGAGACTATTTCAATAACATAGACAAAGACCTTGGTGGCAGTATGGTGAGAAGTTGGCATATTTTGGATTGGTGGGTCATGGTACATTGAGGTATAAGTGAGGCAAAGAGATACCAAAGATGACTCCTAAGACTGGCATGATCAGGTGGGTAGATATTGGTGTCATTTACTAAATAGAAAATTGAATACTACAAAAGACTAATTTCAGAGAGGAAAACAATGAATTTTCTTTAAGTTTGAAGTTCCAATACAATATTCAAAAATGGATTTTCAGGAAATATTTGGTTTTTATGATTTGCATTTCAGAAGAGTGCTTGGGGTAAGCAATGAGATTTATGTTAGGTCCCATGACATTGGGACTTGCTATGGTCTGAGTGTCCCCTCCAAACTTCATGTTGAAATTTTATTACCAAATTTAATTGCCTCTTCAGTATGAAGAAGTGGGACCATAAAGAGATGAGTAGACCATGAAGGATCCGCTTTCATGAATGGATTAATGGCATTATCATGGGAGTGGCTTCATTGTAAAAGGATGGGTTCAGCCCTTACTCTCACTCTTGCCCTATCTTTGCCTTTCTGCCTCCCACCTTCCTTTATGAGGTGATGTAGAAAGAAGACCCTTGCCAGATGCCAGACTCTGGATCTTGAACTTCCCATCCTCCATAACTGTGAGGAAATAACTTTCTGTTCTTTAAAAATTACCCAGCCTGTGGTATTCTGTTATAGCATCACAAAATGGATGAAAACAGGACTGTATCTGAAACCACCATATAATCCTTGGGGTGTTTATTACATAGTACAATGGGGACAAAGTTAAGACTGATTTGTAAGGAATGCCTAAGCTTGAGGATCAGGTATAAAAGAGGACACATATTTTTAAAATAATTATTATTGAGTTATATGAGCTTTTTATATATTTATACATTCTAAATGAAAGCCCTTATCAGATATATGGCATGCCAAACTTCTCTCTCAGTTTGTGTATTTTCTTTTCACTTTCTTTATGGTATTGTTTCCTGTGATCATTTTTAAAAAGGATCTATGAGTGTACCAGGCAATTGAGAATTCATGGATTACTCCTAAGCTATTCCAGTGCAATCCACATTGTTAACTATTCATTCCTGATGTAGTAACAAACTGATTATACAAATAAAGTGGCATTTACAAAATGCACAAAGTAAACAGCACTGAAACTATTGTAGGGCCTTTGTGTCTCCAAAATTTGATCACAGTAGCTCTGTGGGGTACAAATGGGTACTTCACATGATCTCGGGAGTAGGCTACCTCATGTCCTTTATCCTTGGCCTCCTTATCATTAGGTAGTGTTCAAAATTAAATGGAGGGAGGATGGACTATATCACTGTCAATGCTGTTAGTGTCCTCTATGAAAAGTGGCTTCTCTATCTACAATGTTGTCTCTCAATTTTTCTTTACTATCTAATGGAGAAATGAGGCAAATGCCTTAATAGCTTGATTATGTCAAGCTCAGTCTCAGCTAGGTCTCAAGTAGGAGTACAACAGCTACACTAAATACATTATTCAAGGTGATTTGAGAAAATAGTGAAGGATTATAAATAAGAATATCACAATGAATATTCATAGCCTCCATGAGAAGAAAGTTTGAAGGCTCCACTTCTCACTCCATTGTTCAGAGTCTGAGAAAAAAGAACTTGAAAGTCAACCTTTGAACGTTCTTTGTAAAGTATCAACCCTGGACTCACTCAAGAGATAGCAATTTTGGTTTAATTTGTCACTGAATTGTTTTAGGAATTTATGCAGGTGGCTTACATGTTTATTTCAGTCTGCTTTTCTGTAAAGTAGCAGTAATGATTTTTCTAGTGAGAAGTGTTGGGACTTGGCACAATTGCCTGGAATGCCAGAGATTTGGACAATGAAATGACTTGTGCTTGAAAGCAGAAAGTGTCTTCCCTAAGTGCATTAATTTATTTCTATTTCTCGGCTCACTGCCTAACAGGAAATACGTCCTTCATGCTTAACAGATGCTATTGATACTGCTTTTACTAAGGTCTTGGCTTAACAAGAAGGTGCTTTTGAAACCATTTTTGTTTGTTTGTTTTTAATCTGAAATTTTGGTTTCAGTAAGCTTGTTTAGAATGCATTTCAAAATGAGTTAATATGATTCAGTTCTAAATTTATAAAGCACTATTCAAACACCAGGTTAATGAAAACATAAATTTACTATAACCATCAAAACCCAAACACGTGTAATTTCTTTTCCTACTTCCTTTCTTAGCCCGCTCAAATTCATTTCCCACACTTTTTCCAGCACAATCTTTCTGAACTAGAAGTCTGGTCATGTCAGATTGTAATATCACCCCAAAATTTCTCATTGGCTATTTGATAAAGCCCTGGCTTCTGCACATGGCAGGCACCAGCCCCTGAAATCAGCAGCTATCTCTCTCTCCAGGCCTTTTTCTGGCTGCTCTGAGCCACACATCCCATACACCGGCATTGAGAAACTGTTATTTAGCCTTTCCCCCCGCCTCCCAACTCTATTTCTTTCTCTATGCTGGCTTTTCTCTGTGGAATGCCCTTTCTTTTTGCTTCATTGATGACCTCTTATATTTTAAGACTTAACTCAAGGCTTATTCGCTCCTGAGCCTCTTTTCTGAGTAAAACATGCTGAGTGTGATGCCTTGCTTTTGTGTTCACGTGATGTCCTATATGTGTCTCTAACTTTGCACTTACTCTGCTGTATTTAACTTCTGTCTCTCTGCACTGTGAGTTCTTTGAGGGCAGAGTCTTATTCCTCTTTGTTCCCTTGGCTCCAAACATTGTTCCCACAAACATACCTGGTGTTCTTTTATGCACTTTATCTACATTATGCCATGTAATTTTCACAGTATGACGATAAAGCTGGTATTGGCATTTCAACTTTATTAACGAAGAAACTAAGATTTGGAGAGAAAAAACAACTGTCCAGGCTCATAAAGCTATCACATGGCAAAGCCTGCTCTCCTCTAATTTCTGAGCCAGAACACTTACCAGATCTTTGTTCTACTTCTTCTCAAAGACCATTTCAAACTAATTGGTGAAGTACTTTCTCAGTGATTTCAGTAATTTTACCTATAGATATGCTCCTTTGCGATCTGAAAGTAAGTCTTTGTTGGATTCTATTTTAACTTTAAATCACGTGGGACTTCTCTTTTCTTCATTTCTTAATGGATATTAGTATGGAATCCCTAGTTCCTCTAGCTATTGTCATTTACCTCTCCCTCTGATTAGTCTAATGTATCAATGATCAAAATTGTCAAATCTGATAGTTCTTTTCAAGACAGTCATATATATGACAGTTCCTTTGCCAGCAATACCCTTTTCTTTCCATTATTCTAGAAAAATCTTCACACAACTCAAATACCACCTTTTCCGTAAAACTTGTTCAGAAACTCCAACACTTTTAGTTGTCTGTAATTTGTAGTCCTATTGATAGGTTATGACTGAATTATAGTTCTTATCACACTGCATTAAAATTATCTTTCTTCCACCTGTATTGGGAAGCTTTAATGAGGAAGACAGTGGGTTCCAGGTTTAATCCTCTTTGCATCAGCCCCAAATTTTTAGAATGTAGCAGTTACTCCAGATGGTTTTAGAAAAAAATATGCAACATAAATGTGATGCTTGGACTTGATACATAAAAATACATGGAAAACTAAAGCTAACATTAGTTTAGTCCATGTAATTTATAGACTATTTTATATAATATATAACCTTATAATTATTTAATAGTAAGATATAACTATTTAGTAATAGTTTATTTATATAATCTTCAACTTAAAATTAGATTCCTCAATGACAGTGCCTGTGTCATTTATGTGTCCTAGTCAGGTTTACAGTGGTATTACTTTGAAAACATCATATAAATGTTGGATGATGAATTAAAAATGTGTTGACACTTTGGTCTGTATTACCCTGAAAAGTTTAGACATTAGAGTATTTCAATTAAATACTATTCGAATACTAGTCAATCAAATAGTATTTAATAAAGTTAAATATTTGAGTTATTTCAATTAAATGTTTTATGGTTAAGAGTTAAAAACTACAAAATTAAACTAAATTAAATTTAAAGTGTTGATAAATTGTTGATATTAAAAGAATTATATAAAGATTTTATTATTTTTTGATGTAGCTTTTCTTGATTTCCTTTTTGCTTTTCAGTTTTATAATGTTAAATTTTATGAGTACATAATAGTGGTACATATGTATGGAGTATATGTGATAATTTGTTACAAGCCTGCAATGTGTAATGATCAAATCTGAGCAACTGATTAAACTCTTAAAACAAGATTGCTCGGCCGGGTGCAGTGGCTCATGCCTGTAATCCCAGCACTCTGGGAGACCGAGACGGGCAGAACACCTGAGGTCAGGAGTTCGAGACCAGCCTGACCAATATGATGAAACCCCATCTCTACTAAAAATACAAAAATTTGGAGGGTGTGGTGGCATGTGTCTGTAATCCCAGCTACTCAGGAGGCTGAAACAGAAGAATTGCTTGAACCTGGGAGGTGGAGTTTGCAGACTCCACCATAGCACTCCAACCTGGACAACAAGAGCAAAACACCATCACAAAAAAACAAAAACAAGATTGTTCAAACATAAATGTTCTTTTCAATGTAAACAATGAATTGCCTAACTGAGTGGTTATAGTTCTGCACGACAATGCTGAGCTATTTGATATTTTGTGACGAGTACATTTTACTTCTTTATTTCGCATTAAATATAAACTATAGGCTAAGCAGTTTTAGTTCTGATCATGTTTTTGAATCTTGGAAGAAATGCAGTCCCAAATCAGATCACTGCCCTAACACCAGGCTGATATTGTTACAGCATATACTGGGGCCAACACAATCGGGTTGGGAATCTTGAGGTGTCTGCAGAAAGCATCCAGGAAATTCGAGAAGATGCAAGCAAAGCATAATGGTTGAAAGGTAGGCTCAGTGTTAATCTGCCTTTATACATGTACTCATTTCCCTTTGCCTCTTGAAGTCCAGACAATTCCAGTCTTTCTCCCAATTTTTCAGGTTTTGTACCTTCCTATTGTAAGGTAAGCAATTTATAAATGAAATTCCAAAAAGATTAAATATGCCTTCCAACCACAAGACTATGAGGTAAAGAGGGGTCCTGATTTTCAATTTAATAAAGCTTGTATATTGTTTTAGAAAATTAGTTTTGATATTACTGTTTTAGTTATAACTGTAGGCTAATATTGCTTAGAAAGTGTACCTATAATCTCTTTGAAGCAGTTGTGAATGGGAGTTCACTCGTGATTTGGCTCTCTGTTTGTCTGTTGTTGTATAGGAATGCTTGTGATTTTTGCACATTGATTTTGTATCCTGAGACTTTGCCAAAGTTGCTTATCAGCTTATGGAGATTTTGGGCTGAGATGATGGTGTTTTCTAAATATACAATAATGTCGTCTGCAAACAGGGACAATTTGAATTCTTCTTTTCCTAATTGAATACGTTTTATTTTCTTTCTCTTGCCTGATTGCCCTAGCCAGAACTTCCAACACTATGTTGAATAGGAGTGGTGAGAGAGGGCATCCCTGTCTTGTGCCAGTTTTCAAA
>NW_012105031.1:6504225-6510010 GCF_000951045.1 Mandrillus leucophaeus
ATAATTTCTGTTCCTTTCCACTTGCTGAGGAGTGCTTTACTTCCAACTATGTGGTCAATTTTGGAATAAGTGCAATGTGGTGCTGAGAAGAATGTATATTCTGTTGATTTGGGGTGGAGAGTTCTGTAGATGTCTATTATGTCCGCTTGGTGCAGAGTTGAGTTCAATTCCTGGATATCCTTGTTAACCTTCTGTCTCGTTGGTCTGTCTAATGTTGACAGTGGGGTGTTAAAGTCTCCCACTACTATTGTGTGGGAGTCTAAGTATCTTTGTAAGTCTCTAAGGACTTGCTTTATGAATCTGGGTGATCCTGTATTGGGTGCATATATATTTAGGATATTTAGCTCTTCTCGTTGAATTGTTCCCTTTTCCATTATGTAATGATATTTTTTGTCTCTTTTGGTCCTTGTTGGTTTAAAGTCTGTTTTATCAGAGACTAGGATTGCAACCTCTGCTTTTTTCTGTTTTCCATTTTCTTGGTAGATCTTCCTCTATCCCTTTATTTTGAACCTATGTGTGTCTCTGCCTGTGAGATGGACCTCCGGAATACAACAAACTTCTGGGTCTTGACTCTTTATCCTATTTGCCAGTCTGTGTCTTTTCATTGGAGCATTTAGCCCATTTACATTGAGGGTTAATATCGTTATATGTGAATTTGATCCTGTCATTATGATGTTAGCTGGTTATTTTCTCGTTAGTTGATGCAGTTTCTTCCTAGCATTGATGGTATTTACCATTAATTGATGGTGGTGTTTTAATTATAGTCATTCTAATAGGTGTGGAGTAGTACCTTATTGTGGTCTGAATTTTCATTTCCCTAATGGCTAATGATTTTGATATACTTTTCATATCTTTATCTGCCATCTGCATAACTTCTTTGTTGAAATGTTCATTCACATATTTTGCCTATTTTTAAAATTGTATTGTTGTTTTCCTACTATTGAGTTTTGAAAGTTATTTACATATTCTGGATATAAATTCTATGTTGGATATGCAATTTGCTAATATTTGTTCCCAGTTTCTATCTTGTCTTTCCTTTCTTAAATACTTAACTTTTTTGCAGAAAAAAATATAATTTTGATTAAGTCTAATTTATCTTTTTTTTACTTTTATGAGTTGGATTTTGATGTCATATCTAAACATTATCAAAACCATATGTTTTAAAATAAATATAGTTTCTGGTTTTGCATTTAGATCTATGATCCATTTGGGGTTAATTTTTCTATGGATTATACTCTGATATATAGCTTAAGGTTCATTTTTTTTGCATATGGATGTTCAGTTGTTCCATTTGTTGAAAAGATTATCCTTTATCCATTGAATTGCCTTAATATCTTTTTCAAAAATTGTCAATTTTATACTTTAAAATGTTTAAAATGTATTTTATGTGATGTCTATTTTATCTCAATTAAAAAATCTATCTTCAAAAATAAAAATAGAAAGAAAGCGTACTTATATGAGAACTTAGAAGTAGCTATCAGTTACCTCTACAGAAGAGATAGTTAAAAAAAAGGCTCAAATCTGAAGTTTGTTTGTTATCACTAATCAGGTTACTCAAAGAAAAAACAGATGCCAAAAGGAACTGAATTCAAATGTTCAGTATTCTGGTAAATCAACTGTGAAGACCGACAGCTTTCTTATGGTTCCATCTTTGTGTTGATAACACTACTCAATAGGTGATACTTGCGTGTTGTTGACAATATTGTCAATATTACATTAATTCCTTGAAAAACAAGTTTCATTGAGTAATCTAGGGAAAGGTTTCCCATATTTATGCCATAGGGCTATTGTTAGAATTAAATTAGATACAATACAGAAAACATCTAACACTATTTCTGCCTCATACAATGAGTATCCTCAATGGAAGTCTATTCTCTAGTAAGAAAGGGCCCTTATCCAGAAATCTTTCTCTTTCATTTTCATTATGAGAGAAACTATATTTCTGGACCCAAATCACAATTTTCCTATTGCCTATGTTATCTTTGGTAAATAATAACCTACAGAAAAAGTTGTTTTGAGAAGTTGAGAAGTTGTTTGTAGTCAGAAGATTAAGTGATTCACATATCGTTCTATCCAGGAAATGATGAATAACATTTATATTAATAATTTTGACTACTATTTATCTGTGTATTTAAATTTATTTCACCTAACCAGCAGACTTATGAAAACGTTGAAAATGCATTGAAAATGCTCTAGTTCATCATTGATAATTGAGTCTTAAATTGCACACCTTCTCTTTACCTCTGTCAAGTTCAAAGAGATTGTCCTCACCTTGTACCCCGTTTCCGGTACTGTTTACTTGCTCTACTTTCCTGTGTCTTTTTCTTGTCTTTATAGTTTTCTTTACTGTTCCCTTAGCAACAGCCATCTTGTGCCGAGTCCTGAATCCCATTTCAAGGGTCCTGTTTCTTGCCCAGCACCTTGAATTACTGCATAATTCTGGCTGTCAGATTTTCAGTTGCCTAGTTTAGACTGTTTGAACAGGCCAATTATTGTGAATTGATCTTTTTGATTGTGACTACTCTCTGCACCATTTTTACCTGACTGAGATGACTTTTGCTTTTCATTTTCAGGGGCAAGCTTAATTCCACTCAGTCTGTTATTGTGCACTGGCACATGGATGCATCTGTGTGGAGACACACACGAGTACACAAATCTGCCTGCATTCCCAAGTCTGACCACATAAACTTGTATTACTTTTTGCACAGTAGCAGATGTCAGTACTTAAAGATTACTAAATCTAGATCCTTGCAGTGCAATACAAGCTTTTTAAATGCAAGTATGTTTTTTACATAAAGACCCTTTTATATTTACTTATGGAAACTCTCAATTAGGGATAAATGTACATGGTACCTGAGAATCTGGACTCTGGGTCAAGGCTTTTCACATTCACGTCCAAGCTCTATTACTTACAGGTCGTGATAACTTAGCTAAATTATGTAATTTTTCTGCACCTCAGCTTCATCATCTCTACAATGAGGATGCTATAACTCTGTCATCATTAAATGAGTTAATGAATGCAAAATTTAGAATGCTGTCTGGTGCACAATAAATGTTCAATAAGTATAGGCTATTTTATTATTATATATTTATGCAAATGATCTTGCTCAAAACAAATTTTAACCTTGAAAAGATAATTCAGATTGTTATAAGTATAGCAATATTTAATCTTTAGATTTGACATAATCAAACAGCAATATAGACTTGGAAGTATTAACGCATTGTTCTTGGAATCCAATGGAATTAATAAATTGGCTTCAGGGAGTTTATAAACCAAATAGAGAAAAAAAGAAGATGATTACGTTTGTTTCTGCTACTTAGAAACCATCTTTAAAAAATATGTGCAAATACGTTATGAAGTCATTATTTCTTCATGGTGGTACAATATACTATCTTAAATGATTATGTAAGTATTATAATACCTCTAAAAATGTGCATTGATAGGAGTTAAATAAATATATGATTAATTTTTAATTTTTTTTATATTGCACCAATCCCAGTTTATAAAATGTCTAAGAGAGAACAAAAAAATTGCCTATATTATTTGATATAACTTTTGCCATAGAAGCTACCATCAATCTTGTACAGAAAGACACTAATGAACTCATACTGCAAAAATAATATAAAATGCAAAAATGGACAAATCAAAACAAAACAGAGGTAATCACATAGCAATTATGTTGTTTGTATTCAAAATCCAACTGGGTAGAAACAGTGACCTAGTTTTTAACAATTAGATGTATACTGATGATGTCAAAGAATTCCCTTTCTAAAAAAATCTACTGTTGAAATATGAAAAGGATGTTGACATTTTCAAAATAGTGTCAAGATTCTTTGCTAACCAAAATAACAATGGGAAAAGTCATGTACTTTGTAGTATGATAGACAATTTTTAGTGCCTGCACACATTGAAACTGTCTGTCTGTCTGTCTGTCTATCTATCTATCTATCTATCTATCTATCTATCTGTCTGTCTGTCTGTCTGTCTGTCTGTCTGTCTGTCTGTCTATCTATCTATCTATCTATCTATCTATCTATCTACCTACCTCTGTATCTATATCTCTGTCTCTCTATATATATTTTTGGGGGGGATATAGGAGGCGTCTTCAGCACTACCATTGCTGAGAAATTTCTGCTGCTATATCTTTATTGATAGCTGGTATTATCTTTTATTTTTTTCCTGAAATTGGAATAAAATATTCTAGCATTTTATTAATATATATTTTCTTTATCAGTCCATTTCTTGTACATGTTATTTTCTACTAATATATTGGGCTGTTTGGCTTTTTCTTATGGATATGTAATTCTTTATATATTCAAGAGAGCAATTCAATATTAATTATATGTCGCATATGTCTTAATTGAGTTTGTAGTTTCTGTTATTATGTCTTTGAGGGATCATTTAATCAACATAGGTTCTTAATTTTAATATAGTAAGATTTATTAACCGTTTCTTCTTTAATTTTTGTGCTTTAAGAAGTTATTTCTAAACAAATCTCTTTCTATCCCAATTCCATAAATATATTTTCCCGTATTAGGTTAGTGCAAAAAGCTTTTGCCATTTGATTTAAAAAATGGCAAAAACTACAATTACTTTTGCACCAACCTAAATAATTTATTCTAAAAGTAGCGGTTTTTCTTTCACATTTAAAGATTTAATTTATTTGAGATTGATTTCTACTGGACTGTAAGATAGGCATCTAATTCTTTTATTTCCAATATGAATAATCAATAATTTCAGTACCATTTATTGAAAAGTTCAAAAGTTCCCAAAGTACAATAATGCAAGCTGAGTCATGAATAAAATTTCCATCTATGTGTGGATTTGGCTTTATTATTCTCTTCTAGTAGTTTATGTTTTTGTGTAGCTGTACCAACATTGCACTACCTTTATTCATGCTTAATTATAAATCCTGATATTTGATAAAGCAAATCCCCCCACTTAGGTCATCTGTCTTGGATGTACTCGGTCCTTCGTTACTCCATGTCAATTTTAGATTTGTAACAATTATCATGTTTTACCAAATAAACAAACACATAGCTTTTATATATTAATTGCTATTGCACTATATCTAGTTGGGAAGAGTTGGTATGATTAAAATATTGGGCGGCATTATCTATACAAATATTTTATATATCTATTGTCATAGTGCATGATGCTAGTGTACAGAAGTGTAATTGAAGCTGTATATGTTGATTATGTAACTCAGAAACAAAGTAAATTTATTCACTAATTCTAATATTTATTTATATATTGCCTGTCACGTTTTATGTAAACAATCATATTGTGTCATTCTTTCCAGTCATTTTAGTTACTTTTTCTCTTATCCTTGACTAAAAGTTTTTAGAACACAGCTTAATAAAGTTTCTTAATTCAAAGGAACACCTTCAGTGTTCACTATTAAATTCTGTTTGTGTGTGTGTATGTTATGTATTTGTATATGTATATACATACATACATATATATGGTTACTAAAGTTCTCCTTTATTTATTATTTTTCTTTTAATTTTTTAAATTCTATTAGAATGTGAGATAGGAGTCTAATTCCATTTTATCCAGATTCTGTTTTATCAAATATTGGGTATTCCATTTTTGTGTGTGTTTAAAATTTTTTTTTTAATGTTTTGCTTTAACCTGTTAATCTGCTAATGAGTAGATTATACTAAGTGCTTCTTTTAAAAAACAACGTGGATACGTTCAAACTTGTCTTGAATTGACCTTTATAAATTTTGATGAAGTCAGACTATTTATAACTTAGTTTGCATTTTTTATCTACAGGGTGAA
>NW_012105031.1:6510950-6544528 GCF_000951045.1 Mandrillus leucophaeus
TTCCGCAAGTATCCAACATCCAGTACCAAGTCATGTATCCAGCTAATTTTAATTTATCTGGCTGCTTTTATGTAGTTCCTTCAGAATCTTTGTAGAGTTTTTATTTTTATTTTCTAATTGCTAGAAGTTTTACTTAGTACTTAAAAAATCAGCTTGATTATTTATGATAGTTTCTTGTCCCTAACTAATACTTTCAAGCTTTTATTTTAACTTATTTTAGCATATTGAACTATCTTTTAATTTTCTGTATCTGAAAATGTTATCTAAATTATTTGCAGAGGTTCTGCCTACTTTTTAAAATTTTATAAAATTTTAAAGGATCAAATACATATAAAAGGCACAAATATTATAAGTAGGCACAAGGCTGAATTTTCACAAACTGAATTCTTGCTTATAACCAGTGCCCTGATCAACAAATCGGGCATTACTAGCACCATAGAACCCTCTTGTAACCTCTTCTGGACACTATCTAGTCTTTTCCTAAGGAGATTATTTTCTTCAGTGTTATGCTGTAGGTCAATTTTGCCTATTTTTATACAGTAATAACTATTTTGTTTCTGATTATGTTCACCCTTTTTATTTCACAAGACTCTTCCATTTTGTTTGCTGCAGTTGTGGCCCGTTCATTTCCTTGGCTGAAGAATATTTTAAGTATCTGTAGAATTCTATTCTACTGCTGATGTGCATTTGCATAGCTTCTAGTTTGTGGCTACTCCCAATGCATTGCTATTTGTCCATGTGTGTCTTCATTTTTGACGGGTATGCCCTAGAAGAGGAATTATTGGAATATAGGACACGTACATGCTCAGCTTTAATACACACTTCCAGTTTTCCAGGGATTAAACCAATTTACACTTTCACCAGTGTCATAGGAAAGTTCCAGTTGCTACACAACCTCACAAATATTTACTGTTCCCCATTATTTAATGTTATTATTTTTAAAATCAACTTTTTAATTTTAGACTCTTTTTTGATTGTAAAGAATTAGGATTATAGTCATGATTTATATATACTTCTGTGTCAGATTTCTTAAAGTCATTTTCAGCAAGAAGGCCAGCAGGGAATCTAGTTCTGGCCAGGCAGGGAATTTAGTTCTGGCCAGGCAGGGAATTCTAGCAGAAGGTAGTTCTGCTAGAAATAGAAGTTTAAATTCATTCTTCAGTTCACTTCAATACAACCTCAAACCCACCACAGTCGTGTTGCCCAATCCAGTGAAATGCCTTTCTTCTCTTAGACTTTACCTAACAGCAACTTTTGCCAAGGTCATTTACTCTTTCATTTTGAAATAGTTTTATCCTTTATCTTTCATCATTTTCTTTTCTTTTTTTTTTTTCCCCCACTGGACACTCCTTGACAGACTCTTTTTACTTCTTCCATTTCCACAATCAGATCACTAAAATTTGGTTTGTATCATTTCTCACATGTTCAGTATCTCATCCTGCTCCAAACTTTCAAATAGTTTGTATGGTAATGACTCTCAAACAACTGTATCAAGCACAGATCTCTTTGCTGAACTTCATATCTTTTATCCTAGTGCTTGCAACATTCTCACTTGAATATTTCATAAGCTTCTCAAAATTATTATATCCAATTATATCGTGATTTTTTCTGGTTTTCCAGGTTAGGACTTTACATGCACTTTATCTCTTTTAGGACAACTCATTAGTGCTTTTTTATCCTCATGTCTCATCTAAGATATTGCCTGCAAAGATTGGCTTTTCCCTACTTAAATAGCTTCCAAATCTGTGAACTCTATTTTATTACTATGCTTGTATTTTTTTGAGCAGTTTTCACAGCCTACTTTATTTTCATTATATATTGTCTTGCATATTTCTAAGTAAGCTCTATGGAAACAAGATTCACATATGTCTTCATCACTGCTGTATCCTTAGCAGGTGTCACAATCGCAATCAATAGCACTTGTAAATACTTACAAAACGTTTGTTGGGTGAATGCTACTCCTAGAGGTTTTTAAGTCTTCTGGAGGATATAATAAAGTATCAATGTCTTAGTGACTTGGACAGCAGAATAAAAGAAGGAAAACTGCAGATTCTACTGAATATAATTTTATTAATGATCTTAATTCTTACAAATGCATTCCTTATCATGACATGGCTATTTCAAAGACCTAGGTCTGCTCAGTGACGACTTGTTATTTAAAACACACAGAAATTGGTGTGACTTGAATTCAACTCAAGGAATATTGAAAAAAATTTAATATTGCCTTGTAAAAGTCTATGTTGGAATATACTAGCTGTGATAACGGCATGGATTCCATTTATTAATAAATATGCTTATAAGAAAACATTTTTCTTATGTATTTCCATCAAAAATGATTTTAGAGTGGACTGAATGTCAATGACAATATGTACATTGCTAGGTCAAAGACAAATTCAAAATATCCTTTGTGCATTCACACGAAGTTTTTTATTCAAATTTAGTGTTTGATCAGAATTGAAGGTTACTTATTAATTTACTGACCTATTTGCAATTTACTTAATTTTTAAAACGTTGTTGTTCTTTAGCCTGTATGATAAACAGTGATAGCCAGTCATTGTAAAAATTGATTTTAAATTTTAGCTTATGTAGAAAATATTCTTCCAATTCAATAAAATAATTTTATTTCAATTTGCATTTTGCTGAAAGAAGAAAGGAGAAGATAAGTGGATAAGTGGATTGAAGATGAAGTGGATTGGCAATTTTTTAAAAAATGTGACTATCAGAGGTATCCATCAATCAAAAAAAGAACAGATACCACTGTTATTAAACCACCACAGTGTATTTAGTCTTGCTTTTTACTATTAGCTTTACTATACATCAGCACATTTTTTTGCAGTCAGAAAATTGCCTTCAACCATTAAACATATTTTTTTCCTCTGCGCCTGGTCCTTTGGGGAAAAAAGACAATGATAGCTGTTCTTCCATCTACTTTTGGAAATACTAATGTTAAAGTTAACTAAAGAATGGTGAAACACTAAGGCATCTTCAACAATCAATATTTGAATGTTAAATGCAAATTGAAATTATTTGTATTTGCTCTAACACAATTCTTTTAATCATAAACTAATCATCTGGCAAATTCAGCAATATTTACAATCCTTTATTTACAAAGATTCTTTATTTTAATAAAATTTCATTGTTTGTGAAAATTCTCAGATGAGTTCATGTAACCACATTTAATGCCTCATAATGCTTTGCTCAAATTGGTTACTTCTTTGTAAGATGTTGGCAAGCCACTATATAAACAACATGTCCATGCAGGCATTCAGAGGAAGAAGATAATAAAATTCTGGTTTAACGTACTAATTAGAAATCTACTGGGGCCTTCCAATTCAATTGTAATAGTTTAGCTGATAGGTCACACAGACAGAATGTGCATATTTACATTAAAATACTTTCTATTATTATATTTATATGCAATGATTTGACTGAGCCCACTGATTTTTCAAGCTCAAATGAGAACCTAAAGCAAGATTAAATGAAGAAAGTATGGTGTTAATATAAAAAATTATAAGAATTTAAATAAAAATTAAATTATTGCTATATTGTTGCCAGTTCCTTCTACATTATTGTGTTAATCATGAAGTAATTTGCAATAATTATCATTTTATTCCATTTTAATATGACAACACCATGTGCAAAATTGTCTTTGTAATTCAACAGTGATTAACAAGATTATTATTTTCAAAACTCCAAATTTTTCACAGAAAATTATGGCAAAATTGTTGATGTTTTTTATTCTCACAAAAGGGTAATTTAGTCACTCACTAAAGTAACAACAAAAACTCATCATTTATGCATCCCTGACTAATATGACCATCTTATTGTCTATTTTTTTTGTATAGTGACACAAATTCTGAGAATTTGATGCATAAATGGACTCATCATGTCCATCAAATGGCAAAGGATGTGACTAGATCCTTTTAGAACTCTGCCTTCATTTCTGAGAGCTACTCCCAAATAATCCACTGAACTTTATGTTCAGTGCCCCAAACATGAGCTTGCACTTGCACACATGTATGCATATACATTGAAGTTTTTCTTTGGCATGCAAAAATGTGTTATATAGTCATATATGTGTGTGTGTGTGTGTGTGTGTGTGTGTGTGTGTGTGTGTGTCAGAGTCTTTTTAAACAAATATGATGATTTAGAATTAGGTTTAATGATGTGTGATAACAACAGAAATCAGATTAATTTATTTTTAGCAACTTAAAATATTTACTAGCACAAATAGAAAAACAAAATCTTTGTGGGAAAGGTTGTATAATGTCACACAATGAAATAAAGTTCAGGATTTTAGAGTAGAAAGAGAATTTAGAGATATTCTAGATTTGTCTTTTCATTTTAAAAATGAGGAAATGTGATCTGCAGAAGTCAACTGATTTACTGAAGAATAGATAGATAAACAACCACCTTTATTTCAGTTTCATATTATTTTAAAAATTGTTTCTCTCCTATGATGTATTCTTTTTTTATAGCTTGTGATGGTTAATTTTATGTGTCAGCATGATCATGCTAAGGGATTCCCACACAGCTGGTAAGACATTATTTCTGGCTGGGCACCGTTGCTCACGCCTGTAATCCCAGCATTTTGGAAGGCTGAGGAGGGAGGATCACCTGAGGTCAGGAGTTTGAGACCAGCCTGGCTAACAGGGTGAAATCCTCTCTCTACTGAAAATACAAAAAATACAAAAAATTAGCCAGATACTCCGGAGGTCGAGGTAGGAGAATCTATTGGACCCAGGAGGCAGAGGTTGCAGTAAAGCCGAGATCATGCCGTTGCACTCCAACCTGGGCAACAAGGGCAAAACTTGTCTCAAAAAACAAAACAAAATAAAAAATTATTACTAGGTATGTCTGTGAGGGTTTTTCCAGAAGAGATTAGCATTAGAATCAGTAGTCTAAGTAAACATCTGTCCTCACCAACCTGGGCATGAATTATTCAATTCAGTTAGGGCACAAATAGAACAAAAAGGTGGGGGATGAAAAAATTCTCTCTCTCTTCCTGAACTGGGACATCCATCTTCTGAATTACACCACTGGCTTTCCTGAGTCTCCAGCTTGCAGATGGCAGATGGTAGGACTTTTCAACTTCCACAATCATTTGAGTCCTTCCTTCTAATAAATTTTGCATACACACACAACACACACACACACACACGCTATCGGCTCTGCTTTCTCTAGGGAACACTAATATCTAGCAATAACCCCGAATATTATGTCCACTCATTCATCCATTCATTTATTCATTGATTCTATGCCTATTTCTATTAGAATATAAGCTCTATGAGGGCAGAATCTTGATCATTGTATTCTCATGGCTTGAACAGTGTTCAGCAAAAATCTGTGTATCTGTGTGCAATAAATGAACGTTGAATAAATGAATTAATTCATGACCACAATTACGCCTTAAACGATTGTATTCCAACTTCTGTCCAAACCACTCTAGAGGTAGTGCTCTGGCAAAGTTTACAGTTAAACTTTGTTTCAAAATGTAAATATGTTTTCTTAGATCTTTTCCTTAATCTTTGCATTATGTATTTATTTTGAACTACAATTTGCATACAATAAAAATGCATGGGTTTTAACTATTTCTAAGCAGCTTCTATAACTAACTCATTCAAAGTACAGAGCACTTCCATTACCTTAGCAGTTTTCCTTTTGCTTATTTTCAGTCATTCTCCCTGAAAAGTAACCACTGCTATGATTTCTTTTATCATAGATTAGTTCCATTTGTTCTTGAACTTTATTTAAATTAAATCATAGAGTAGTACACTTTTTTATCTGCATTATTTTAATCACATCAATATTTTTTGAGCTATATCTACCATGTGTCATGCTTCTGTCATTTTTTCCTTTTTATTGCAGTGTAATATAACATTGCATGAATACACCAAAATTTGTTTATTCATTCTCCTGTTCATGGACACCTGGGGTCTTTTATTATCTTGTGCTATGCACATTCTAATACAAAGCTTTTGTGTGTATTATATATGTTTCTATTTGGTGTTGTGGGCAAATGTATAAACAAAGAGTTGCTGGAGTATAGAGTAGTCTTATATTTATTTGTTTGTTTCTTTGTTTTATTTATTCGAATATTTGCCTTTTATTGCTGGAATTCTCAACTGATCTTCATGGGACTCAATGGAGAAAGAAATATGTTCCAATAACATATCTTCAAAGTTAGTTTACAAGGGTGTTTGCTTGTCAAAATCTTCCATTCACTAAAATAAAACAATTTGTGATGCATCTGAAAAAAAGCATGCCTACATTTTCTCTAATTGCTGGGTATCTCAACTTGTCTTAAAATGGCCAGGTAAAGAATCATGTTCCTGTAACATATTCTCAAGGTGAGCTTACAACAGTAAACTTTTTCCAAACATTTTCATTCATTCAAACAGAACAGGTTGTGATTAATCTTTAACATGGCATGCTTACATTTGCTTTCTTTTTGCTTCATATATACATTCATGGCACATGAACCAATATAGAAAGGAACATGTTCTAATGACACATTATCAATGTTTGCTTATAAAGGTTTTTCTGTCAAACACTTCCATTCACTGAAAGATATGAGTTTATGATGTATCTTATAGGAAGTCTGCTTACATTTTCTTTTTATAGTTTTAATATATAAACCTGTGTAATATGAACAAATGGAGGAAAAAAACATGTTCTAATAATGTATTCACAATGTTTGCTTGCACATTTTTTCTCTGAAAAAGTTTTCCATTCACTATTAGAAAACAGTTTATTATGCTTTATTATGCATTTCAAATATATATTTTATGATGGAATCAAGGGATACATGTGCAGACTTTGTTACATGGATATATTGCTTAATGATAAGGTTTGAGCTTCTAGTATACCCAACACCCAAAAAGTGAACATTAGGTAGTTTTTCAACCCTCAACTCCCTTCCAACTTCCTTTCTTTTGGTGTCCCCAGTGTCATATTTCTTTATGTTTATGTGTACCCATTGTTTAGCTCCCACCTATAAGTGAGAACATGTGGTATGGTATTTGATTTTCTGTTTCTGAGTTATTTCACTTAGGATAATGGCCTTCAGCTCCACTCATGTTGCAACAAAGAACATGATTTACTTCCTTTAATGACAGCATAATAATACATGAAATATATATATAAAATACGTATATTTCATATATCATATATATGATACATATATCACATGCAATACATCTACACAAATATGTAATAGATTTATTTCATATATGTATGAAAGATATATTTCATATAATATATACTAATTATACATAGGTATTATATATTTTATAATATAAAATTTGTAATATATATAATACATATGTATTATATATTTTTATATATGAAATATATATTATATATTTTATATGTATTTCATGGAATACTATACTATAGTACTGTACCATACTATACTATGATACTAAGCTATACTAAAATATATGTATAGGATACCTATATTTCAAATATGTATTTCATATTGCATACATATGTATCCTATATACCACTTTTTAAAAACTCAATAATCTGTTGATGGAAATGTAGGTTGATTTTGTGACTTTGTTGTCAGGAATATTGTTGCAGTAAACATACAAGTATAGATGTCTTTTTTATGTAAAGATTTCTTTTGCTTTGGGTAGATACCCAGTAGTGGGATTGCTGCATCAAATGACAGTTCTATTTTTAGCTCTTTGAGAAATCTCCATGTTGCTTTCCATAGAGATTATATTAATTCGTATTCCCATCAACAGTGAATAAGGATTTCCCTTTTCCTACATCCTCACCAACATCTCTCATTTTTTGTCTTTAATAATAACAATTCTGACTGATGAGAGACGGTATCTTGTGGTTTTAATTTGCATTTCCCTTATGATTAGTGATGATGATCATTTTATCATGTTTGTTGGCCACTTGTATGTCTTCTTTTGAGAAATGTCTGTTCATGTCTTTTGCCCACTTTTTAATAGGATTATTTGTTTTTTTCTTGTTGAGTTGTTTAAGAAACAACTTTTCATTTTGTTGATCCTTTGTACCCTTTTTGGGATCTCAATCTCATTTGATTCCGCTTTGCTATAATCTTTGTTAATACCTTTTTTTGGGGGGGGGGGTCTGGTTTTGGATTTGGTTTGTTCTTGTTTTTCTAGTTCTTTGAGGTGTGATATTAGGTTGTTAATTTGAGATCTTTCTATCTTTTGATGTAGGCATTTAACGCTAAACATTTTTCTCTTACTATTGCTTTTGCTGTATCCCAGAGAGTTTGGTATGATGTATCTCTATTTTTATTCATTTGAAATAAAATTTTATTTCTTCCTTTTTTTTTTGTTTATCCAAAAATTATTAGGGAGCAGTTGTTTATTTTCCATATATTTGAGTAGTTTTGAGATTTCCTTTTGGTTGTGACAGAGTTGAGCACAGCTGGACAACCAAGCTCTCCCACAACTACCTCAATGACCAGCACAGGCATCAGCCCTAAGAGGGTGGCTGGGAAGCTCCTAGTGAAATGCACCAAGCTCTCTACGGATGGGGAGGTGGCTGCACCAACCCACGTCCTAGACAGGCAGGAATACAATCTGTTTCCCTATCACACCTTTGACCTGGGGTTCATGACTCTCAGTTCAGACACACACCATCATCCGTCTCCAGTGTAGGTGAGAGCCACAGAAAACATCTGCCTTCTGGTTCTCTGTGAGGTGTCTTTGGAGTGGAGCCTCTTCACTCAGCCCAATGCAGACATATTTGTGTCTCCCTTGTTTTCTCATGTGGGATCACTGCTGCTTCATGTAGAGATGAAGAGGAGTTCACCTTTCAGCACATGCAGGTGAATGTCAGCTGTGGTGGTGTTGACTGGTTGGGTTGGCCTGATAATGGACCCTTGAGGGAGTGCTTAGATGCCATCTGTAGTGGACTGGGCCAGACAAACCCCCAATCCACATGTCCCTATATGGTCCCTTGGACAATGGTGTCCCAGTACAGGAGGGAATGGACCAGTAACAGGCTGGTCCCAACTCCATTGGGAGTTGCTCTCAGGCTTCCAGTGTTCAGGTGCTGGTTGTGGTAGGGAGGGGTGTGCTGGTTCCAAGGTCACCAACAGTGCTTTCAGGTAGGTATAGGCAGAATGCTCAGGCAGCAGCAGAATGCTCAGGCAGTGGGAGCCCCAGGGCAGATCATCCGCTCATGGGAGCTGGGCTTTCAGAAGGATTCCCAGCCTCAGTTTAAATGATCATGCAGGAGCAGAGCAACTGTACTGTGGGCCTGTCAGTGGGGAAGGCAGATCCGCTCAGTGGGAGCACTGGAGACAACCAACTGTTGGTTGCATGCTCACTTGCACCTCCATCCCACAGGAACAGTGGGTGGGGCTATCCTTCATGGAGGTGTGTGAAGGTACCCTATCTCCCACTATTCCCCTGGCCCAGCAGCCCTGTGCAGGCTCCAGGCAGCTCCCTGTGTTAGCCTAGAGATCCAGGGGCACTGAGGGAGGTCTCCCACAACCAGGATTGTAGAGGTCTCTGGCGGAATTGTGAAACCCCAGGGGTCTCTCACCTACTCATCCCTTCCCCATGTGAGGCAGCCTCTTTCGGATCCTTGCTGCTTCCAGCCCAGCAGGCTGCCCAGTTCTGATCTCCTCTGCTTTCTGTGATGCCCTTCAGTTCTCTGTTGAATTCCAATGTCCTCTCATAGATGAGCTACCTGAAGTCTTAATATTTACTCACTATTTGGATTCCTCTCCATGAGAGCAGTGCCCATTAGCTGTTTCTAGTCAACTTGCACCAGAACTAGTTTTATATGTAAATTGAAAGGATATTACCACAGAATTTTCCAGAACACAAACAGTAGCATGGGAGTTATTCCATATTTTCTCTATTTCTTTTAAAAGCCTTTTTGTTTTAGCCATTTGATTTGGTGTTTAGGGGCATCTGGTAATTGTTTAATTTGTATTACTGTAATGACAAATGCTGGAGAGCAACATTTCTTATGCTTATTGTTATTCCCCGGGCTTCCATATTTGACCTCTACTCTGCATATTTTCCATGGCTTTAAAAGCATCACAGCATAAGTATTTATTGCATCCAAATATCCTTCTTTTATCTCACTTCTTAACTTTCTATTAGTGATCACAATCATCCCTTGGATACCTCTGTTGGATTTATGGTCCCTCAAGTTTCTTGTCTTCTCTGGGACCAAAATCAGTGTCAAATAACCAGAAACTATTCTTGTAATTTCTGTTCTCTGGAATGGGACCTTTGATTATTAACCACTGCCAAGACACATTTCAAAATTGCTATACTTTCAGGAGACAGGTGTGGGTTGGGAGGCATGTGTGGGATTTCTCTTTTGTCACAGAGATATCTTAGTCTATGTCTTACTTCCCTGATTCCATTATAATTTTTTTTCCAGGAGTATGAAATTCTAAACTCTTGAAGTCAGAGAAGATTGCAAATTCTAGGAAAACAAGCTGTATTCAATTCGTTAATTGTGATGTCAACCAGCAGTGCATAATGATACCTTCTCCATATATTGCAGAATCCTATTTCTGTAATACTCCTAATTAGATACCTGTTGTGTTTCATTCATATCTGTAATAATTTCCTATAGTAGGTTCTCAATAGGTATATCTTAATATATTAATTTAATTCATTTACTTCATTCATGTTAAATATTTATTGAGTATCTATATTGTATATATTGTATAGATAGTTGTACTATAACAATGGGAAAAAAAGACAAAAATCTCTAATGGAATAAACATGATTTTACATATATACTTGCAAATATAACTCAACTTTAGCCTATTGGATTGCTTCTAATTTTTCAGTCATACTGGCCTGAGTGTTTCTCTCTCTAACCACAGCTTTCTCTGAATCTTGGATTTGCCCAACTCTCATGGCCATTATAAGCATGTTGTGCCTAAACATTTGCCTAAAGAGATAATTTTTATCCCCCAAAATTCCATAATGATAATTTCTACCACATTAAGCCATAGGCATGTGATATTGCTAAATCCTAGTGATAGAATAAACATAAAATAATTGCTTTCACAATTGGATTTCTCACAACTTGCATTTTGAATATTGTTTTCCAATTGTTTTGTGATCTATAGAATAATATTTGGAAAACAAAACAGCATAGAACATTTAGAAATATGTTAAGCCACTTTGAAAATGGATAATAGACCTTGAAAATATATATTTTGATATAGAATAATTTGTATGAGATTATATTTTGTAACAGTACAGGTTAAAGAAACTATCTGAGTTTTTCTAATTTAAAAATAAGTTCTGTAAGGTTGATGACAGAAAATGGTAAGGTTAATTGGAAAGTCACATAATCAATAAGCAAACATAGTCACTCCTTTAGAGTGAGGCAGCTTTAGACCTTTACAAGTTTAGCAGAATCATTTTTTTTCCTACCACAAGATCCTTTGCTACAATGACTTGTCCTTGCTTTTGAAAGAAGGAATAAGAGGCAGAGCAGGGTGTCTCATGTCTGTAATCCCAGCAGTTTGGGAGGCCGAGGTGGGTGGATCACTTGGGGCCAGGAGTTTGAGACCAGCCTGGTCAACATGGTGAAATGCTGTCTCTACTAAAAGTTCAAAAATTAACTGGGTGTAGTGGCAGGCACCTGTTGTCCCAGCTTGGGACAACAAGTCCCAACAACTACTTGGGAGGTTGAGGCATGAGAATCACTTGAACCCAGGAGGTAGAGGTGGCAGTGAGCTGAGATTGTACCACTGCATTCCAGCCTGGGCAACACAGCAAGGCTCTGTCTAAAGAAAAAAAAAAAAGAGAAGGAACACCTGTACAATGTTTTAAGGTAAAAGAAAAAAGTATAAGAATAACCAATATTAGTCAAACACTTCTAGTCTTCTAGTGCGTTAAGAAAATTTCATGGTTTTCTTACTTTGCCTGTGGTTTAGAGAATGGGATTTTCTTTACTCTTCTGTTTCTTAACTGTGCGACTTTGGGTAAGTTTCATTGGTAAAGTGGAGCTAATGATGCTTTTAAAGAATAATTTTGATGATTCTATTGAATGCCTGCAAGACACAGTGCTATACATATCGTTGGCACTCAATAATTTTTTAGTTTCTTTTATCATGAACTATAGTGAAGTAGGGTGTTACTTATCCTTATTGTAGATGAAAAGACTGAAGTTCAGATACATTAGGTGGTGGAAGCAAGCATATACAACTGTTAGGTAATAGAGTTGAAATTTACTCTAAATATTTCCACTCCTCAAAGCTGCCTTCAATGACTAAAATGAAATCATGGTTTTGTTTTGTTTTCCTACCTAATGTGAAAGGTGGAAATGCTTGTAGAGGAGTGGGAAGACATTTGGATTTAACTAGGCTTATTTGATACAGCTAAGTTCTTGGTGACCAGTGAATTCAAACCTGGTCAACCATTAAAACACTCGGAGTCTGAAAATAAGCTTGCCATTGATAAATTTTGATATATGAATTGTGCATACACCCAGACACACATATATATTTAATGTGGGTCTCCGTATGTGACTAAGAGCTTAATTTCTTTCATTATATTTATAAAAAAAATTCACATCATCTTTAAGTTGGAATACAAAGTTCACTTAGTTACTCATATATTATTAATTGTATTGTAGACTGATAACTTCAGAAATTGTGTTTTTATCCCTTAAATCTTTGAATTTCAGTTAATTTGATTAATTTTCAGAATGCATTGTGTGTCTTATTTATAATATATCAAATAATAATAATTTTTCTCTACAGTTTACTGCAAGCATTTTAGAGATCTCTTTTGGTTTTAACCCATATCAAGAAAAGGAGGTATATTAGCCACTATTTGCTACCAATTGTTAATAGAAAATATGAGTAAGAATCCTCATCAATCTTCCTGTCCCGACAATTCATTGTAGTACTTTTCTACTTGGTTCATGAGTGGCGCCATGTATTCATTTTTAAATTGCAATTTGGATTCTTCATACTAAATCATTTTGATAATGTATTTTTCCCCCTTTGGAGCTTAAAGAACACAAGTCTTGACTCAGTTTGAAGCAAATAATCCTCTTAATAAAAAAGATGACCTTAGCCACAGTGTTTCTTTGATTTTTTTGGTACATGTGTTAATTAGAAATGAGTCAATGGTAGCAGGAAGAGTTGATACACAATTTAATTACATTTCCTTGAAATAATGGGTAACTGATACATTATATTTCTCAAATATACAGTAAGAACATTTCGGTATTATTAGTAAAAATTTAAGATGGTGTAAGTAATAGTTTAACTTGCATTAGATGTATTTTTCTAGGTTTAATTTTAATTGAAATATGATAAGAATAACATTCTTTCAGAATTTGTCTGATGTGTTTAAAACTTTTTCAGAAAATGAGAATTTTTTGGTTAAAACTACAAGGAATTTAATACAGAACAAATAGATTAGTAAACAGAAAGGCATCTTATTTTAACCCTAATTAGAAAAATAATCTTGAAACATTTTGAAAGTCTGAAGATGACCCCTTCATAAGCTTTTTATACATGGCTTAAATAGGTGCTAAAATAATTATCCTTTCATATGTCCAAATATTATGTATATTCTGAATTACATTTAGATTGCATTAGAGGAAGTAATCTAAGGTTTAATATCAGCTATGAGAATTTTTTCATATTTAAAACCTGTTGGAATATATCTGACTCTCTATCCCTAATTAGACTTTGTCTACATTTATAGACCCTCTATACCATGGCCATGGAACCAAAATTTTGGGCAGTTAGCACAAAGTCTATTTCTCTGTTATACCACCACTCAAATTCTAAGGATATAATTCCATGAAATGAATTACTTCCCTTTCTGATTAAATGGTCTAGAATAGATTTTTATAATCTCTAAATGATCCACACTTGATATAAATGTAAATACTCCCTGATACAGGAATATTTAAATAAACTATGGTATAATTATTCTATGGCATATGATGCAGTATTAACAATAATGTATTAAATTTCTAAGTTTTAAGATGAATATAGAAAATATATTATTACATTAACAATTTGCAGAACAATAAAAATGATCTTTTTATTTAAAAGAGCAATATTCAAGAAAAATACAAAGCTGTATGTACATGTATAAATGGTCGAAAATATTCTGTTTTTTTTTGTTGTTGTTTTTTGTTTTTTTTTTTTGAGGCAGAGTCTCACTGTTTCCCAGGATGGAGTGGAGCACCACAATCACAACTCACTGGAAACTTGACCACCCAGGCTCAAGCAATCCTCCCACCTTAGCCTCCTGAGTAACTGGGACTATAGGCATGCCTCATCATGCCAAGCTCACTTTTTATAATTTTTTGTTGAGACAGGGTTTCACTTTGTTGCCCCCGTGGTCTCCAACTCCTGGGCTCAGGCGATCATCCTGCCTCTCAAAGTGCTGGGATTACAGATGTAAGCCTTTTGTTTGTTCATTTGTTTTTTGCTATTGTTGTTATTTGTTTGTTTGTTTTTGGATAATGAATACTTCTGATTAGAGAGGTGGATTTTGAGGATTTTGAGAAAAGAGCATGAGAAATTTTGTGGTTTTTTTCCCCTAAACTTTCATGTTAGTTTTTATAGTAAATTCACCCCAAAATACTATTTGTGTTTTGTAACTTACACATTTAATATGTCATGAGAGATACCATATTGTACACAACCCCTTGCCATCTTTCTAGTACTTCCTTAATATCCCTCTCTCCAACAATTTGTTTTACCTATTACAGTGTTAAATAGTTTTACCTCCTTTTCGAAAACCTTGTCACCTGACAACTTCACCAATTGCATAAAGACTTAGCTAACCAACACAGGCAAGTCCTGTAACTTTTGAGACTACCCATGAAGGGACTAAACCTCTTCCAAAAGATGAGGATGGAAGGGAGCCCCACTTAAAAATTATATCTTTACTGCAATATGCATAGAAGTTCGGTACATTTTCTAGATCAAGGTGAAGTTATTTTAGTGTATATTGATTATTGTCAGAGATTTCTTCAAGGCCCAACTATTTATTCACAACTATATTGTAAGCATATAAAAGAATTCTTGGCACATGGTAGATTGCTAATAAATATCTCATAATAAATTTCTGAAGGACTTAAGCTGTCCTTTCTTTTGTGTCAGGATATTTATTTTCAGATCAAACACTCTCTGTCAGATGCCTCACCTATTAACTAATTAGGCACCCAGAGCTTTCCACATAGTACAGTGCCTGAACCATGGTAGTGCCTTTAACTATATAGTACATGAATTAATGAATTGATGGACAAATAGATGAAGAATAGATTGATGAACGTTCTTGTAACCAAAGCATTATATTACTCTATTTAAAACCAATATAAAACTATCAAAAAGAATGCTTCTGCTGACAAGTGATTAACCTCATGGGATATTTATTTCAACCTTCTTACTAATTGAAGCAAAATTAATTTGTTTTATTAGAAAATATTTTTGGTAAAAAATCTTATTTTCCTATAGTATTGACAAAATAGTATTTCTCTTGATCTATAATGATGATGGCAGCTATGGCTTATTTCACTGTTGAATAAGGCTCACTAGAGAAATTATCATTCAAGTTGCTAGTACATTTCTGTTACTTTTGAATCTTAGAAAATACTGGGACTACAATGTAGAAAAGTTACTTTTTCAACAAAGATCTTGTACGTTTTATAAAAGAGTGTAAGAAATAATATTTTGAAAATTTATTGAAGTTTTTAAAAAATTATTGTTTTGCCTTTTATTGTAGGGGATTCATAACTTCTTTACTTTCAAAGGCACACATGTGTCTCTAAGGAATTACTGGGTGGTTATTGGATAGTTTGTAATTGCAAAATTTAGCGTTCAGGAACTTGGAGTCTGCATAGACAAACTCTGGAAAGTTAGACTTTGGTAAAACTATTCACATTTTTTTAACCCCTAAAAAATATAAAGCCATGACCAAACAGACATTTAATTTCATGATAATCTCGAAAAAGATTATGATTAGGAATCCAGATATAGTGGATGGAAAATCTCTTCCAGAAAAGCAGGAGGAATACCAGAATAACTCTTAGATTCTGTAGACCATGGGAAGAAGAAAGGAATTGGAGATAGGATAAGCAGGAGGTAATGCTTGTCATTAATTGCCTATCTTTCTGTAGTAGGATCCTCCATGGCTAGAACTGTTAGATTCATTGAAGGGAAAATCAGATGCAGAAGTGTTTCATCACACTTGCTGTTTTTTTTTTTTTTTTTTTTGGACAGAATCTCACTCTGTTGCCCAGCCTGAAGTGCAGTGGCAAGATCTCAGCTCACTGCAACCTCTGCCTCCCGCGTTCAAGCAATTCTCCTGCCTCAGCTTCCCGAGTAGCTCGGATTACAGGTGCCTGCCACAACACCTGGCTAATTTCTCTTGTATTGTAGTAGAGAGGGGTTTCACCATGTTGGCCAGCCTGGTTTCGAACTCCTTACCTCAAGCTATCCACCCACCTCGGCCTCCCAAAGTGCTAGGATTACAGGCGTGAGTCACCACGCCCCACTCACTTGTTCCTTTGAACCCTGGGAGAAGATGATTGTACAAGGAGTAATTTAGCAAAACACAGTGTGTGGAGGTACTGAATGTATCTACAGTGTGGGAGGTGATCATCCAGATGAAACTTAATCAATCACTTCCATGTGACATTGAAGGGACTAAAAAGTTTCTGCTAAATTAATGTGAAGCTGCAAAGGAGAGATTATATTGAATGTTACTGAGAATCTGGCTAAAGAACTTTCACAATGTTGCCAAAGAGGACACGCAATGGCCTTGCAATCAAATTCTTCAAGGCAGATTGTCTAGCCTAGAAAGTCACAATCCAACCTCAGAGCATCCTAGAAATGCTGAGATCAAAGCAGACTAACCAAAACAGCCCGAGTTTTTCAGCTACACACTTCGGGAGCAGAAACCTATACAATTCCCAGAGATAGAAATATGCTAACCATACTTCAGGGAACACCAGCTGGCCCTCTCCTCGAAAACAGAACAGTCACAGTAGAGTCCAAAAAATTGCCCCCAGAAGACGGAAATTTTATGAAAGAGTAGAGGGAGAGTGGAATCTGATTCTGATCCTTTCACATTCTTTTTGTATATCTTTAAATGAGAATATACGTTAAAGCTGGGAGAAGTTGAGACATGATTAAATAATAAATGTATCCAGTGGGATAATTAGGTCACTCACACAAATGAACTACCACTTCCTTCCACATCTGAGCAGGACTATAAGATAATTTCCAATTCTACTTCAAAATTGATGATAAAAATACATTACTTTAAATACATGTTTGGCTTTACGTTCACAGCTTGTTGTCTGTTTATGTGTTTAAGTGGGGACCCTAAATAAATCCTTGTGGATAAGAAAATTAACATTCTTTCATTTCAAGTAAATTTAGTTATTTTAAAACAGAACAAAAGAGACAGAAAAATCTTTTTATGATAGAAATTGTAATGAACGTTATATATATGATAAATTTAAAGAAAATCAGTAATTATGGTTTCATGTATATTTAAATTTATAGCAGCAAAACTACCATTTTAAACATAATCAAAATCTTATAAAATTACATTGTTTTAATTCATAACTTAAAGATTTAGTTTTGCTCTGTAATTTCGCTATCTATGCTTGAGACGATCAAGAACAATGGAAAACACAGACTGCAGCTAAAGCAACTGAGTCTGTTTTTTACTAGTTATGTGAACTTGGCCACTGATGAAATGTTTGTTCTTCAATTTCCCCATATGCACAATGGTAATAGTACCTACCTCACTGAATTGTTTTGTGGACTAAAATTAGAAATTATTCTAAGCTAAGTGAAGTGATTCGAATCATGCCTGGCATATTGAATGTCCTGTCTGAGGCTTGACTTTATTATCTTTAACCAGTGGCCAGCAGAAAGAATCCTTAGCAAACATTAAATAATGCAAATTTCTGAAATATTAATGTCAAAATCACATATATTTAAACATTCTCTTTCTCATTTCTAACCTTAGAAATGTTTAAGATTACAATTTTATATTATGTATAATCACCAGGCCTATGCATCACTGTTCTAATTAAAATTCTCCTTCTGCGTGCTTTTAGCTGTAATTTTTAAAGCAGCTTATAAAAATAAAAATAAAAAGTCACAAGTATTTTCGATAAGCTGTAATACATGTTTCCCAGAATTGTTGTTAAGTATTTCTTGGAATTTCTCAAGAAATTTGTGAAATATTTCCATGCATATAGTGTTAATTAAAAGGTAGTATAAAAGTATCTCTAGCTCAGAGACTTTACAAATATGGTTTCACAGTAATGGACAGAATCTGGAAACTGATAGCCATAAAGGCTTATTTCAGCTTATGGAAGCTTAGATTCTCTGCCAATTAAAAGTCAACAAATATACATTAAAAAATTTTGCAGCAGAGACTGCTTGATTTTGTTGGTAAAGAAATGATTTTCTTTCCTTCAACAGGTCTGCTATGTTTGGTTAAAATATCTTAAACATTTTAGGTATTTTTACTTTTTTTTTTTTTTTTTTTTTTGAGATGGAGTCTCCCTCTGTCGCCCAGGCTGGGGTGCAGTGGCCGGATCTCAGCTCACTGCAAGCTCCGCCTCCCCGGTTCCCGCCATTCTCCTGCCTCAGCCTCCCGAGTAGCTGGGACTACAGGCGTCCGCCACATCGCCGGGCTAGTTTTTTGTATTTTTAGTAGAGACGGGGTTTCACCGTGTTAGCCAGGATGGTCTCGATATCCTGACCTCGTGATCCGCCCGTCTCGGCCTCCCAAAATGCTGGGATTACAGGCTTGAGCCACCGTGCCCGGCCTATTTTTACATTTTTTACACTTTGAAAGCTTCCACTTCTGCTAAGGAAGAAGAGAATATAAGAGAACATCACTCTCACTGTCAATCAGGGAAGTAAGATAACTTACAAAATTATAGATTCTTAAAAATCCTCCACGAGCTGAGGCTGTGAAAAAGCATACATAAGCAAAACCTAGTAAGTGAGAAGCCTTTCTAGGAGTTAAGAGACGCAAAGCTGCTTTTAACAGTGGTAGAGCCCAGGGAGAAGGAAAAAAGCCTCCCATTCATGAGGGTAAGAAAGAGACGATTTAGAATCTCTGTGGGGGTAGTAGCCATAGAGTCTGTACCCAATCACCAGCTCTTTCCCAGGGGCCATCAATGCCCAGGTGGAATTCTGGGAACAGGGCAAGAAGCTCTCCCTGCCTGGGTAGTCCAGCCCTCAGGGCAGCAGCTACCTAGACTGGGATAAGAGCAGGAGAGCTCACAGTGACCTGCGTTGAAAGGCAGCCACGCTTGGCAAGCTGAGGGGCAGGGCTGTAAAGAGAGAAAACTTCTGAGGCACACTGCACACCAAAAGGGTGCATGGCAGAGGTTACTGCGGCTGGGCTGGGGCAGGAATGCTTAGAAAAATTCCTGAGTTAGAGGCACAAGGGTTTCTGCTGAACCCTGAGGTCAGACAGAAAAATGAGAAAAATCCTTTAGGTAGTCTGAGATTCCACTGTGTAGTAAGAGCGACTGCTGGTGGCTGGGCAAGGGGCAGAGGAGCTGAGAGAGATATAACCTGAAGTGCAGGCATGCAAGAGTGTCCATGGCTGAAATGGGACTGGAGATTGGGGAAAGGTCTTTCAGTCTCTCTAGGTCTGAGTACAAGAATGTGGCCTTCTGTGGTTGGGGTGGGGGGTCAGGAGGAAAGACGGAGACTCCTAAATACACACTTGATGTGTAGGTTCTCTGGGTCTGCTGAAGTCTGAGGACACAGCAGGAAAGCTGAGAGCACCTCCTCAGACACTCAGTTATTGAACCTTGCTGAAGGCTCTAATGCATTGTCTCGGAATGCATTTGGAGCCAGTGATAAACTAAATCACCGTAAGCAAAAGGAAGTCCAGATTCAGCTCCTTTAACAGATTATATTGACTCAGCCACATTCACTGGCAGCCTTAAAGGAGAGTTTTGTTTTGGGGGTGCAACTAAAATTTTCTTCAGTCTCCAGTTCCACTCCCGTGATTTCCCATTAATCTATTAACTCATTAATCCCTTAATCCGTGAATGGATTAGTCAATTCATGAGGGCAAATCCTTTCTGATCCTATCACTTCTTAAAGATTTCACTTTTCAATATTGCATGAACCAATTCTGAGCCAAGAACTGTCATTAGTACTGGTGATAACACAATTTGAAGACAAAATTGTCTGCCTCAGTGAAATTGACACCTAGGTTAATTGTATTTTGTGTGTTTTAAAATTCTCATTCATTTTTTAAAAAATATATTTTAATGATTTTTAGGATTTTAAAATAAGTTACTTATTGACTATTTAAAATTTTGTAACTATGCTACATAGATTATATTTTTTGAGGGTCAAAAGATATTAATCACTTGGACATCTTCATATTCTCCCCTATTTTTCTGGATATTTATCTATTCATACTTGAATGTTCTTACTGACATGTACCCAACATAACCACAAAGTTCATGCCAGTAGAAAAAGCGTGCGCGCGCGCACACACACACACACACACACACACACACACAGTTTTATGGGTTTCTAAACAGAAATGCTGGATTTATCTTTTCAGTCTCTCCCTCTGGTAGGATTTCTTTCACACACAGTGCTCTGGCTTATCCTGTCTTTTGAGAATTGACCTAGTGCATCTCTCAAAATTGTAATGAAAAAGTAAAGCAAAAAGTGAATTTAATGAACTTGCAGGTTACTGGAGCAATTTTGTTCCCTATCGTGCATAAATGTACACTATATGTAAAATGTGTAATTAAGAATTCTAAACATAAAAAGTTTTGAAAGGTAGAAAATAAACATAAAAATAAAATGAAATTTTACATACTGATAAATTTCCCTGTGAAATTCTGATTTCTTAATTACTGATAATGAACTATTCTTTCTCATATACATTGCATTTTTATTATGTTTTCAACTATACTTTTTTTCTCAAACAAGTACAAATTGAATAGAAAAAGACAAATACAAGTGGGTTGTTATACTCTTGGAAATTACCTAAATATTCAAAAAAGCAAAGAAATTATTAATAAATGAATCTTTAGCTCACATATTTCCTAGTTTTTGAATAGATTAACCTCTGTGTGTTGGCTCAAATCTCAATTCAGTCCCCAAAGACTTGGCCATGTTGATTTGGGCCTGTCTCATGTGTGAGGTTCAGGGATTAGGATGAGATTTCGTAGCTGGCTCAAATGTCAGTTCAGCTTTCAAAGCTCACGCTATATGGACTTGAGTTTGTGCAAAGAATTTGTGATTTACACACTAGGTTGGGAATTTCGTGACATTCTACACAGAAATGCTGAATTTGTCTTTTCAGTGTCTCCTAACTGTAGAATTTCTTTCACACACAGTGCTCTGGCCTATCCTTTTTTCCATTGTTCTTTTGCACAGATTCAAACTATATGTAAAAGTTTTAGCTGCAAATATTGAGCCACTGTATACCTGGTATTCACCTGGAGTGCAAATGAAACAGGAAAAGTTCCCTTGTGCCCCTCGCAGGGGACGCGATGGGAGGGCGTGGCTCGTTTCTTAGGTGCCCTGCTGCTCAAAACCCCTAGAGGGAGCAGGCAGACGTGCAGGTCATGGGAGGTGGGCTCTGACCCCATGGCAGCATCTAGGGGTAACTGTTTACAGCTCCTGAGGCCAGTGGGCGTGTGTTACAGTGTGCTCTTTCAGTTTTGCCATCTGCTAGGCGGCTTGTGTTATCAGCTCAGTTACACCCTGTGCCTCATCACAAGGACAGGGGGCTTTCTGTATCCTGGGTCCTTGCCTTAGTGTACCGGAAAAATCGGATCATACATGGGCTTGGAGAATGTGTGCAAGATATTTTATTGAGTGTTGGTAGCTCTCAGTGAGGTGGACTGGGAGGCAAGAAGGGGGATGGGGTGAGAAGGTGGTTTTCCCTTGCAGTGGGCCGCCCCGCAGCTGGGTTCTCCTCTGTCTGGCCCCAGACAAACTCCGCATCATTCAGCTGGTGGATGGCCTGCTGGCATTTGCCGGTGCCGGTCGGTGTGCCCTTCCACCGGTGTGTTCCTCTCGTCGTCCAGCCGCTTGTGTGTTTCTATGGTGTGTTTATCTCAATGTCCACCCACTCGTGTTTCTACCCGCTAGGGCGTGGGGGATTTATAGGCACAGGATGGGGGCGTGGAGGGCCAGAGTGGTCTTGGAAAAGGGAACTTTTGGGCACGAGAACAGAAATTCCTGTCCTCACCTAGGTCCGTGAGCACAGGCCAAGGGGTGGACCCCTAGCCAGGGTCCCACCCTTCTCTACCCAGCACTTACCTGGCTCCCTCCCATGTGGCAAAGCTAAGAGACAAGAAGAAACCAAAATAAAAACAGAAAATGCCCCTGTGACAGGATTGCTTCTCCAGGTTGTGAAGACGGTTATCTCCATGACCCTTGAGCCTTTGTTTACTTTTCAGGGTTCTCAAGTGGTTTTTTGTTTGGTTTCCTTTGTAATTTATGCAAATGTTAGAATTATAATCAGTAAGAGGGATGGATCTTAGAAGCTTACATCATCAGAGGCAGAATCGGTATTCCCATATGGCATACATTTTTGAAAAGTACATATTTCCTTTCTATAGTGAGATGTTGAAGCTATTATCACCTACATTTTGAAAGGTAATGTTTGTAGCAATCTTTAAGTTGCATGTGATCAGTCAGTGGATGGTATAAGCTTCTGAACCTGTACTGGGTTCAGTACTAACTTGAATACACGTGGCCATTAATTGCCACTAATTAGGTTGATGTGCCTTATGGCTGTCCAGCTGTTTGACAGAAAGTAAGATTGGGAAATCAACTTTCATGTTTGCTATTTAAAACTGCTTATATCTATTATTTTTGATTTTGAACAACTGCTATCTGTTCTCAAAATTGAAGAAACACATCTGTCTAAGTAAGCTGCTAGATTTAAACAATAAAAAAGGTTTCTGTTAAACTAAACATTTAAAAGATTAAATCTTGTTGTTGCTATAGCTGTATCAGGCACTCTCATCCAACTTACTTCTTTAACTGGAAAATAATTTTACCCAAATTACATGCACTCTTATGCTTAGTAATTTATTACTAAGAGAAGGCAAGCAGCATACAATTATCTATTAATTTTCAAATTTTTAGGTGGTAACTGCCATAGCCACATACATATTAATGTTTAGATTTCTTTAAAATATTGTTTTATCTTCTTGCTGTTGGCAGTAGGTCCGGCAGCCTGAACATGGAACCTGTTGTTAAACATTTTTAGCCAGCAAAATATTTTAAAACACACAGCAGTAATACCAAGTATTGATTGAATTATTCATGTTCATTCCCAGGATGAAGATGGGGAGAGAATCATGACATCAATAAATACAGGATATGATTCTATTTTAGCAATCCTCTGAAGATCATCCTGTACATTTGCAGCAATTTTCTGATTAATTCTGCCTTTATTTATCTGTTATATCCCTTGTGTTAGGTAAATTGACAAGTAATTGATTTTAGTTTAGTTCTATAACACCAAACATTGACTTCTCTTCTTATTCAGAGAAATTTTATCTTCATTTATTTTATAGTTTATTGATGCTCATGCTCTTAAATTGAGTATATTCTATATAAACATTTATAATTTTTGGAATCAAAATGGCATTTGCCATTTTTGTTTCCCAGGATGAGATGATGAAATGGAGGAATTATCTCTTTTTCTATGAAAGCAACACCATTTTCATAAAAAGAAACTTTGAAAATAGAAATGGTTTAAACCTACAAATAAGCTTTAGGGTAAACCTCAAAAAGAGAGAAATGAAATGAAGACAGAATGTATAACTAAAAAGGAAGCACAACTTAAAGAATTAGAAAATTCTCAGCTTAGTCATGTGAAGAATCAAGTCATGTTTGGAAGAGAGTACAAAATATGTGGCCAAATAAAGTTTAATAAGGAGATTGGTATGGACAGAAGGAAGCCAGATGCTATTCATCAAGACAATGAAAGAATGACCTCAAGGACATTTTTGAAATCATTGAGGCTGCCACTTCCATCGGCTCAGAATGCCAAGGCTTTGAAGGCAAAACAGTTCCAAGGAAGGGGACTAAGGCACACCTGGAACTGCAGGGATGACTTCTCAGGGCCACCTCAAGTCTCTGTTCCCTAAATTGTATTGCAGCACTTCTTTGCCACCCCAGCTGTGGCTCAAGTTAGCCCAGGCATGGCTTGGGCTGCCCTTCTCAAAGGCAGTACAAGTAGTAAACCTTGGCAGTGTCCATGTGGTGATAACCTTGCATATTAGCAGAGTGTAAGAGCTGTGGAGGCATGACTACCTCCACCTAGATTTCCAATGATGTTTCAGAGAGTCTTGGGACCCAGGCACAGAACTGCCACAGGAATGTGGCTGCTGCAGAATCCCCACTAGGGCAATCAATACCTAGTGAAGCCATGAGGACAGCTTCAGCACTAAGACCTCAGAACTGTACAGCCACCAACATGGAACTCCAGCCTGGGAAAGCGACAGGCACTAGACTTCAACCCTGGAGAACTCTAGTGTGGGCTTTGTCCCACCAAGCTATGAAGGCAGGATCCCCGGGAGCCCTGGAGATCTAACCACCATGCCAGTGTGTGAAAGCAGGACACGGAATCAAAGATTATTCTCAATAATTAAGATTTAATGTCTTTTGCCATGTTTGGCTTTGGATCCATTTGGGACATGTTACCCCTGTCTCCTTGCCCATTTCTTCCTTTGGGAATAGGAATGTGTATTCTATGTCTGTCCCACCTTTGTATTTGGTAGCACATAATTGTTTAATTTTAAATGCTCACAGCTAAGGAGGAATTTGCTTCAGGATGAATCATACCTTCAATCTCACCTGTATCTGGTGGAGATGATATTTAGATGAAACTCTGGACTTTAAACTTTGGAGGAAATAAATTTTTACTGTTTATAAATTACCCAGGGTGATATTTTATTGTAGCAGTACAAAGAGACTAAGACAGTTCCTGTGCCCATTTTAAAATTTGGTTATGTGTGTGTTTTGCTACTGATTTGTATGAGTGCTTTCTAAGTCCATTTTCTGTTACTACAATAGAATATTACAGACTGTGTAATTTATAAAGAAAAGAAATGGATTTCTCATAGTTCTGGAAAATCCAAGAGCATGGTGCTGACGTCTGGTGAAGACCTTCTTGCTGGGCTCGTTAGCCCATGGAGAATGGGCAGAAGGGCACACAAGCACACAAGGCACAGAGGTAAATGAGCCAAACTCCTCTTTTCTATTAGGAATCCATTCCTGGCATACCTAATCCACTCCTGAAATCATGGCATTAATCTCTTAATGAGGAAGGAAACCTCATGGCCTAATTACCTCTTAAGGCTCTGCCTCTTAACACTACCACAATGGCAACCAAGTTTCCAACAATTAAATTTCGGGGCAACACGTTCAAACCATAGCAAATTCCTTACGTATTTGGGACACTTTGTATATTAAATTCATATCAGATGTATCGTTTTCAGTTTCTCTTAATCTCCAGGTTATCTTTTCTTTCTTTTCTATTTTTATTTTTTTTTTGTTTGATTTGTGGAAGCTTTTTAGTTTAATTTAATCCCACGTATGTATTTTTGCTTTTGTTTTCTGTGCTTTTGGTGTCATATAAAACATTATTACCAGGACCAAGGGCAAGGAAATATTTCCTATGTATTCTCCTAGGAGTTTAATGGTCTCAGGTCTTACTTAATTATCTAAGTTGTTTTCTGTGTATGGTATAAGATAAAGATCCCACTCATTGCTTTTCATGTGAATATCCAGTTTTTCCAACACCATTTGTTATAGAGACTAATAACCACATTGTGTATTCTTTATGCCCTTCTCAAAAATTAGTGGACTTTTTATGTGTGAGTTTATTTCTTGGCTCTTCATTTTGTTCCATTTGTCTGTGTGACTGTTTTTAAGCCAGCACCATAATATTTTGAATACAATAGCTTTGTAATATAATTTGAAATAAGGAAGTTAATTCCTTTTTTTTTTTTCATTTTTCTTAAGATTGCTTTGGCTGTTTGCGTTTGTGTGTGTGTGTGTGTGTGTCATTTCATACACATTTTAGAGGGTTTTTTTCCTAATTTGGTAAAAGATGTCTTTGAAATTTTGATAGGGATTTTATTGAATGTATAATTCACTTTTGGTACTATGGCCTTTTTTCAGTATCAATTCTTCCAATTCATAAATATGGGATATAATTCTCTTGATATATATCTTTTCAAATTTCTTTCATCACTGTATTATATTATACAAATATTTCACCTTCTTGGTTAGCTTTATTCCTAAATATTTTATTGATTTTGGTGCTATTGTAAATAGGATTATTTTATTCATTTTCTTTGGAAATTTTGTTGATGTAAAAATACACAACTGATTTTTGAATATTAACTTTGTATCCTACAGCTTTACTAAATTTGTTTATTAGGTAACAGTTTTTAATGGGGTCTTACAGGTTTTCTACAAATAGAATCATGTCATCTGCAAGAAAAGATAATTTTACTTTTTCCTTTCTATTTATTTGTCATGTCTAATTGCTCTGGCTAGGAATTTCAGTACAGTATTACACAAAAGTGGCAAGAGTAGGCACTTGCCTTGTATCAGATTATAGAGGCAAAGTTTTCAGTTTTTCCCAATGGATTATGATGTTAGCTATAAACTTTTTATGAATGGTCTTTATTGTGTTGAGGTAAGTTCTTTGTTAACCAATTTTGTTTTGAATTTTTATCATGCATATATGTTGAACCTTGTCACTGTCAAATGTTTTGTCTACATTTATTTTATGATAGAAAAATGTAATCCATTTATTTTAAAGTAAATATTAATAGGTAAGGACTTACTACTGCCATTTTGTTGTTTTCTGACTGTTTTGTAGTTTAATCTTTGTATTATTCTTTCTCTCTTGTCTTCTTTTTAATGAGATTAATTTTTTGTAATGGTATGCTTTAATTCCTTTATCTTTTTTGCATGTGGTACAGGCTTTTGCCTTTGTATGTTGTGGTTAGTATAAGGCTTACATAAAATATCATGATATTCTATTTTAAGTTGATAACAATCTAACTTTTACTGCATACAAAACTCTGCATTTTAACTTCCCCTTCACCAACATTTTATGTTACTGATGGCATAATTTACCTTTTACATATTAAGTTTCCATTGCCAAATTATTATAGCTAGTTCTTTTGAATACATTTGTCTTTTTACTTTAATACTAGAGTTAAAAGTTATTCATGTACCATCATTACAGTATTAGAATATTCTGAATTTGAATATAGTTTTATCATTTTAGTGAGTTTTATACTTTCATATGCATTGTTAGTTAGCATCCTTTTGTTTCAACTTGGAGAACTTCTTTATCATTGCTTATAAGGCAGACCTAATTGTGATGAACTAACATAGCTGATTTGTTTGAGAGAATAGAATTACATATTCACTAAGACAGACTTCATGTTTGGTCATAAAATAGATCTTCATAAATCTAAAAGGATGGAAAATCTGTGACTATGTTTTCTAACCAAAAAAAAAGTCAATTAGAAATCAGCAATAAAGCATCTAGGAAAATTCAAATATGTAGAAACTAGATGATGCATATTTAAACAATTCACAAGTCAAAGATGGAATAAAAAGTGATATTGGCAATTGTTTAAGTGAATATCAAAAAAACTCACACTTGAAAATTCATTAAATACAGGCAAAGAAAGCAATTCACGAAGGGAAAGTTTAAATACCATCTTGAATACTTTTAAAGCCAGTGACTTAAGGATCTACATTAAGAAGCTAGTAAAAGAAAAGAAAAATGAGCTCAGATAAGTAAGAGGAAGGAAATAATAATGACAACAACAGAAATCAATTTTTAAGAAACAGATGAACAATAGAGAAATTTTGCAAACACAAAAATGTGTTCTTTAAAAAGATCAACAAAATTTACACATTCCTCTAAACACTGACCAGCAATAAAGAAAGAGAACACAAATCAATACTATTATAAATAAAAAACAAGGTTATCACAACAGAAAGAATACTTACGGTGTTATTATAAAAATAGTGTTGACCTCAAGGACTGGGTATTTTTAGGTGTGATACACCCAGCATATTTTAGTCTTTATTTTGTCCTATTACTGGTTTTAAAATTACCTTTTTTATATCTTCTTGAAAATATTATTTTCAGATCAAATGAATCAACATTTATCTTGATGTTTGCAATGTTTATGACCATTTTTCTTTCTACAGGCTGATTCAGTATGTTTTTTAATTTGCATGTTATTTTACAACTCCCAACTGTCCACTTTAAATAATTTTCTAGTTTAAAATATGAATAATGTACATTCAAATCATTTACTTTTGCCCTAAAAAAATGAAAACACCTATTTAAGAATAATATTAACATTAAAGTAGGATTAAGCTTTTGGAATGCCTCATCTCCTCTTTATTATATTCACTCATTTAATTACTTCTTAGACCTATCAAAAACTAGATGCTTCTAAAATCTTAATATTTTTTCCCAGAGATAAAATTATTAAGAATCTTTATCTCTTCTCCCTCTCTAGGAAACTTGAATAGTCTATACCCACATGTAAATATCATGGATTTTTTTTTTACTCTCTTCTTCAAGCAAAAGGCAAACCTCTTAAAAAAGATTAATATTGGCAAATTAAGGTATCACCAGTAGGAAATAAATAGAATTATTTTTAGTTTATACATGTGTTTGCAGATCAGTGTTTAGAGACTGTTTGGTGAAGTCAAACCCTTTAATTTTAAAAACCAACATTTGTTGAATCAATCAATCTTTAAGCATTGTACTATATCTATGATCTTTTCATCATATAACAAATTATAGCCCCTTTTTGTCTACTTACGGCTCCTCCATGATACTGTGGAAACAACCCAAATTGCTTCTAACCCAAAAGATAAAAGTTCAGATTGTCCCATATTGTACTCTTTTTTTGAAGATGAAACCAACCCTGTTACCCTATCCACAGATGACTGGGGCAATTATTTATGAAGCTGTCGAGGTAATTACATATCAGCTAGCCAAAAGAAAGAGACCAACCAAGTTAAATCTGTGAAGCACATACTTCCATATGTGTTAGCCCACGGTGAGTACAGCAACTATAAATTGTCAGTGAAGAGAGTCTGCAATTTAAAAATACTCCTGGCTGGGCACAGTGGCTCACTCCTGTAATCCCAGCACTTTGGGAGGCCGAGGTGGGTGAATCATGAGGTCAGGAGTTTGAGACCAGCCTGACCAACATGGTGAAACCCCATCTCTACTATAATACAAAAATTAGCCAGGCATGGTGGTGCGCATCTGTAATTCCAGCTACCCAGGAGGCTGAGGTAGAAGAATCACTTGAACCTGGTAGGCAGAGGTTGAAGTGAGTCAAGATCATGCCATTGCACTCCGTCCTGGGCAATAGAGCAAGACTCTGTCTCACAAAAAAAAAACAAAAACAAAAAACAAAAAACAAAAAAAAAAAACTCCCTTGCACATTAACTTTATATTTTTGCTCTCTAGGATGCAAATAATAAATCTGAGAACATCTCAAACCCAAGGAGTCTGGGCGAGTGGGAAAGTTACTTTCTATACTGCCTTTGTGTTACTTTATTCTGTTAAGCCAGAATTCCTGGAGGTATTATTATTTGCTTGTACTTGATGAATTTTGGATTATCTATCCATCTCACAGTAGCTTTCTCACTTGTGTAGAAGTTGTTCCTCGCTGACAACAATGTGTTTTACCTGGAGTCAAAATCTGACTTCATTATTATGAGTATATATATTAAAAATTATAAGTTTATCATTGTTATTAAAACTGAAGTCACAATCAGAAATCCTTAGAATAACTAAAAACATCTGAGACTAAGAGGCCTTATAAGAAACTTCTGATACGCTAACTGAATTGTGTGAGGAATCTAGGTAGATAGATAAGAGTAATTGAATAGTTGCCAACAAGTAAATAATGTTGTAAGAAATTATTGATAAAATGTTTATATATATGGCAGTGATTGTGTTAAATGCTTTTTATTCAATTAATGTAATCCCCACAATATAATCTGGAAGTGGTTCTACTTTTACTTGAAAGAGGCATATCAACTTTCCCATGGTTATAATTACAGTAACATTGAAACAAATGTGCTAATCCTCATGCGGACTGACTTCAAAGTTTATAATTCCAAAGCCTGTTTTAATATGTCCATGTATTATTTTCATCAAAAGTAACTGAGGAGCTCATTAAACAAACAGATTCCTAGTTTCCATATCAGACATTAAGAATTTTAATCTCTGAGTTCCAGTTAGGAAGTACAAATACTTGATAGATAATGAGAATTCTAGGTGATTTTGTTACTGAGATTCATAGTAAGATACGTAGGTTCTAAATAATGAGGCACAAAATCAATATCAAGAAGGGAAGCTTAAATGGAAACAACTGGATAATCCTGACAAATAGAAACAGGTGACATTTTTGTTTGAGTGTGGCTCCACAAGAAAATCACTTGGAGAACTTTAAAAAACCCATGTCTTAACTCTCCTCCAGACCCATGACATCTGGGTCCTTCACATCACTACTTCAAAACTAATCCCAGATGATTTGTAATAAGAAACCAGGTTGTTCATTAACATAAAACTCAAACTAATTTTGGAATGATTTCTCCTATTAAATGTGACAATTGAACAAATTAAAACAGCCTCTCTGATCTCTGTTATATATAAGAGCAGATCATTGGAGGTCTTTAGAGAGTGCCATCTGACTGTTCTTATTCATGGCAGTTTGCCAAGCATGTGTAATCTACACATATCTAATAATCTTGTTGGTGTTTGGCAGCATAATAGTTAATAATGACAAACTTTGTTTTCTATCTAAGTTTTGAGTTTATAAGAATAAATGATTTTAATTCATGTTACCTCACAGAGATTCCCATTGTAATTGTTGCTTGTCATTGCTCAAATTCCTTATAAATAGTATATTTTACACCTGAAAATTTAAGTTATAACCAAAGGTTGATGTAAGAATTTTAAGAGGAGCTAAACTTAATTACCATAGCAAGACCACTCCATGCTTTCAAATCAATTTATATGCCTAGATCTAGGAAATACACCAACATGTTTCCTTTCCTTTCCCTAGAATTTATAAACAACATTTATAATTTAGTTACAAAAATTCTGTATCTCTATTATGATGGAGAGTAGTGGAAGTAGGAAAAAGTAAACTAAAGTAGCAAAATATACTTTAGAAATGAGTAGGAAAAAGTAAACTAAAGTAGCAAAATATACTTTAGATATGAGTTTATTTAGAAACTCACTAATAAGGCATATGAAATAAGTAAACAGAATATGTTACCAATGATTCAAAATAATTTGGCTCTACCATATTCGAAATTCTGATGTATGTTCAGTTTCATTGATTCCTTCTTAGAAAACTGCTAGAACTCTTAAGAAAATAAAAATGCTCTTTTAGATAAGTATATCTTTACCTACCTAATGTTACATGATTATTACTGGAAGAATATAATACCCTTCCTTTTAATTCCAATAATTTGGTATATTTTAACTTTATTCTTCTAAGTGTATTTTATTACCTGAAATTGACTGCAATTACTATATTTAGAAAGTAGATAATAAAACAATGTGGCATCTTAAACTTTTGATATTTTAAAATAACCAGAATCTAGAAAACTCATACATTTTTATACTTTATTAACTATTGTAACATCGTTGGACCTGTTTCGTAGAATGGCTGTGTCTAGAACCTCCCTAGAGAAAAATTTGTATCTCTAGACAATCATTATCATTGCAGAGACTACTCATAACAAATGCTTTTCTAAATCTAATTGGAAACTTTGCTTTTGATATAGATCAAGGACCGACAATACCAAAGTTACCTGCTGACTTGCATTTTTTTCCCGGAGATATGAAATTCTCTGTGATTAAACTGCAGTTGAAATTGCTTTCACATAAATACTTAGTAGTTTATTTTTCAATGGTAAAAGTAGTAACAAACCTCATATTTTCAAAGTTGAAGATGATATCAAAGATAATTTTTAAAATTTGTAATCAGAAAAGTTTAAGCACAGCTTTTAAAAACTGGGTTTGAAAAAGCAAATAAATAAAACACTCTAGATAATTCTTACTAGGAAAATATTTATCAGTTAAGATACCCAAATATTTTTATCTATATTCCATAATGCTAAAATAGTTTGGATTCCCTTGGCTAATTTTCAAAATAAACCAACCACTGCTTGGCTTCTATGTATTGCACATTGCATATTTTCAACGGATTTTAGTTCTTTGGATGAATTCCAAGAGAAGTAAGGCATTATTAATCGATCTATCTATAGCTGATTTAGCAGTGCATTTTTAGTGTTCAATCTATCATAATTTAACATTGTATAATTTACTAGAATACACAAATATATAACTTTATTTTTAATAATCATTTGCAACCTGATGTTCAGGTGTCCTAGTTTTGTAAGGTCTTTAACTTTTGATAAGTAGGGACCTGGCTTTAGGAGATCATTGACTCTGATTTGTGACTCAATGAGCTTAATTGTCAAATTGAAATTAACGTATAATTGAAACTAGTTATATTGGTTGTTAAATGGCCTGGGTGAGCCTACCCCAAGAAAACCTTATTTTAAATACATTCAAGCATACATAAAATGTAGTTCATATTTATTACCTTCTTATATGCCAGGAACAAATGTAAATGCATTGTTTACAGTAATCACACCATAACATAATGATGCAAGTAATTAATTTTGCTCTTAACTTATTTTCATTTTATTTTAGTCTATATATATGGATATGTAATGGTTAATACATTGTAATAGTAGAAAATGTTAAAAGTATAAAAAGATATACAGAGAAAACAATCTACCACCTTTGTCTCCCATTTATCCAGCTTCTATCTGCATCTACACCTTGAGCCTAGGACTTTTTGAGGGAATGACTCCTTAAAAGTAGTTTATGCTCCTTTGGAAATATGTCTGTTTAGATTTTTCTATCTCTGTATATGAGATTTATAAAATGTCTCTCTTTATTTGTGGTGTTTTCATTTTTATTTCTTTCTTTTAAAAATTATTCCAACAATGGAAATTCGTTTTGGTTTCCAAATTTCCAAATGGAAGGAAGACTTTTCTTTCCAATATTGTCTTCAATTTATCATTTCGTTAAATAGTGTTCAGAAAAGGTTTGTACTACTTCTAATTTTTGGAATTATTGTATATACTTTATGCTATAAAGTCAATTTTCATAAATATTGAATGAAAATCTGGAAAGATATACTCTTCTCAGGTCCTAAGTTTTGATATTAATCAATCAGATATATCCAGTTAATTATATTTATTACCACTTCTACATCTTGTTTTTGTTGTATTCATTACTCATGAGCTAAAAGTCTTTAACTTTTACCAATAAATTTGTCTCTTTCTCCTTCATCAATGAGACAAAAAAATTGCTTTTTAATTATATTTTCTTTTTGAATACCAGTAATATTACATACTATCATATATGCTTACCAAGGTTACACCTATTTTTGAGATGGATTCCCACTTTGTCGCCCAGGCTGGA
>NW_012105031.1:6544653-6549853 GCF_000951045.1 Mandrillus leucophaeus
CAGGCTGGACTGCAGTGGCGTGATCTCGACTCACCGCAACCTCTGCCCTCCAGGTTCAGGTGATTCTCCTGCCTCAGTCTCGCAAGTAGCTGGGATTACAGGCATGCGCCACCACGAACAGCTAATTTTGTATTTTTAGTATAGACGGGGTTTCTCCATTTTGGTCAGGCTGGTCTCGAACTCCTGACCTCAAGTGATTCGCCCACCCCAGCCTCCCAAAGTGCTGGGATTACAGGCTTGAGCCACTGCATCTGAAAATTACACCTATTCTATTATAAAATTATTGCCCCTGCTTTATCAGTTTTCTATTCCACGTAAGAAACCGTATCAACCTTTATTTATTGCAAGATTATGTGCACAGGCAGTTTTAGCTGGTTTCAACCAGGGACGGGCTTTTGCCAGTCTCAGATGGTGTCACTCATGCTTCTGCCCTTAGGTGCCAGATTGCCTTGAGACTGGCTGCTGTAGGAGGGCCTCAAGTGGAATTCTGGTGTCTTGTCTCTGCTCTCTAGGATTGGGGGTTGTCCAGTAGGCCAGCTCACTTCTTCATCAGACAATGGGCAGAAGTGTTCAAAGACTCATACATCTTTATAATGAGTGTTCTAACAGATTGGAGCTAGCATTACATTACTTTTGCACATTGTCTTATCCCAAACATGTCTGAAGACCATTTCAGAACGAAGGGAAAGGGATATAGACCCCACTGTTTAATGGGAGTGTCTTCAAAGTCACGTTACAAAATACATATCTCTAGAAAAGGGTGAAGGCTTATGGCCAATTTTATATCAACCCACAACTATTTTCCTTGTGTTTACATTGGCCTACCACTACTTTGCTCATTTTTTTTTTTTTTTTTTTAAATTCAAACTTTCTTACTTCCAGTATTCTTCCTTAGGGGAGCATAGTAGTCCTTCCCTTACTGCAGGGGGATATGTTCCAAGATCCCTGGCCAAGGTCTAAAACCATGAATGGTATCAAACCCTATATATACTGTATTTTTTTCTATATATACATATTTGTGATTAAATTTAATTTATAAATTAGACAAAGTAAGAGATTAACAAAAATAATAATTAATTAGAACAATTAAGTAAAATAAGGGTTACTTGAACACGAGCACTACAATGCCACAACAGTTATTTGGTAAACTGAGACAGCTAAGTGACTAATGGGCAGGTAGTAGACAGTGTGGATCTGCTGGACAAAGGGAAAATTCGTGTCCTGGGAAGAATGGAGAAGACGGCACAGAATTTTATCATCCTATTCAGAACAGTGCACAATTTAACACAGGAATTGTTTATTTCTGGTATTTTCCATTTAATGTTTTTGGACTGCAGTTGACCATAGATAACTGAAACTGGAATATGAAACTGTGATTAAGGAAGGATTACTTTCTTTTACATACAGAGCGAACTTAACTTTGTGACTCAAAGTAAATATTAACATTTCTCTCTTGTTTTTAAATACAAGAATAAAGCCCTTTACAGATACTAATGGCTGTATTTGTCATTTTGTTTTGTCATCTTTTAAGAGTTTGTTAGGCATTGTAAAAAGTCTTTCCTAATAATTCATTTAGTCCACTACCTCTTAAGCTAGTTATCTAGGAACCATTGTAAAATTAATATTACGTTTTCAATAATATTTTATTTCTAGTTTTAAATTTACTTTCCAAAATTTTAATTTGTACTATGAATATTTTCATAATGTATTGAATAATTTGTTAGCTTTAAATAACATTTCTTTAGTTTAAATTGTTGTAGATAAAGAGTCAATATACTATTCTTATGATCTTCCTCTCTCAAATTTTATTAGTTGTACTATTTCTATAGTGTTAAAACATGTACTGTTTATATTTTCTCTTGATAACCCTAACTTTCATGCTTGATTTGGTCTTGTTTCTAGAATAAATATAGGTATGCCTCAGAGTTATTATGGATTTGGTTCTAGACCACCAGAATAAAGCAAATAATGCAATAAAGCCATTCAGATGATTTTTTGGCTTCCCAATGCATATAAAATTTATGTTTACACAATGCTGGAGCCTGTTAACTGTGCAATAGAATTATGCCAAAAAATCAATATACATACCTTAGTAAAAGTACTTTATTGCTAAAAAATGCTAATGATCATCTGGGCCTTCAGCAAGTCATAATCTTTTTGTAGGTGGAGGGCCCTACCTCAATATCGATAACTGCTGACTAGGGCAGTGATGGCTGAAAATTGAGATGTCTGTGGGAATTTCTTAAAATAAGACGGCAGCAAATTTGGCTACACCAATTGACTCTTCCTTTCATGAAAGATCTCCTTGTAGTATTTCATGCTGTTTGATAACACTGTCCCCACAGTAGAACTTTGAAAACTGGAATAAATCCTCTGAAAATCTGCTGTTGCTTTATCAGCTAAGTTTATGTAATATTTCAAATCCTTTGTTGTCACTTCAACAATGTTCACTACATCTTCACCATAAGTATACTTCATGTCACAGACTATTTTCTTTGCTCACGTATAGAAGCAACTCTTCATCTGTTCAAGTTTTATCATGAGATTGTGTCAATTCAGTCACCTCTTCAGGCTTCAGTTTTAACTGTAATTCTCTTGCTGTTTTCACCAAATCTGCAGTGACTTCCTCCATTTAAGTCTTGAATCCCTCAAATTCATCCATGAGGGTTTGAATCAACTTCTATCAAACTTCCATTAATGTAGATATGTTGGCCAGCTGCCAATGAATCACAAGTGTTCTTAATGGCATCTAGAATGGTGAATGCTTTCCAGAAGGTTATCCATTTGCTTTGCCTAGATCCGTTAGAGAATCACTGTCTATAGCAATTGTAGTTTTATGAAATGTATTTTTTAACTAAGACTTGAAAGTTGATATGATCCATAGGTTCTTGATCCATGGCCTCCAGAGTGGATGTTGTGTCAGCAGGCATAAAAACACAGTTCATCTCCTTGTACATCTCAGTTAGAGCTGTTGTGTAACCAGGTAAATTGTTCATGAGCAGTAATATTTTGAAAGGGTTTTTTTTTAATTTTTATTTTTTCTTAGCGGTAGGCCTCAAGAGTGGGCTAAGGATATTCACTAAACCGTGCTGTAAACAGATGTGCTGTCATCCAGACTTTGTCGTTCTATGTATAGAGTACAGGCAGAGTAGATTTAGCATTAATTCTTAAGGGTTCTAGGATTTTCAGAATAGTAAATAAGGATTGGCTTCAATGTATTATAAAATCCCCCACTGCATTAACTCCTAATAAGAGAGTCAGCCTGTCTTGCAAGCTTTGAAGTCAGACACTGGCCTCTCCTCTCTAGCTTTGACTGTCCTAGATGACATCTCATTCCAAAACAAGGCTATTTGTCTACGTTGAAAATCTGTTGTGTAGCATAGCCACCTGTATCAATTATCCCAGCTAGAACTTATGGATAACTTGTTGCAGCTTCTACATCAGCACTTGTAGCTTTACATTGCACTTTTATGTTATGAATACACGTTCTTTTCTTAAACCTTATTAACCAACCTCTGCTAGCTTCAGGCTTTTCTTCTGCAGCTTCCTCACCTCCATCAGCCATCATTAATTAAAGAGAGTTAGGGACTTGCTCTGGATTTGGCTTTGGCTTATAGGAATGTTGTGGATTGTATGATCTTCTATACAGACCACTAAAACTTTCTCCATATCAGCAGCAAGGCTGTTTCACTTTCTTATCATTTTGTTCAGTGAAATAGCACTTTCAATTTACTTCAAGAATTTTCCCTTTGCATTGGCAACTTGAATAACTGGTGCAAGAGGCCTACCTCTCAACCTCTTTTGGCTTTCAACTCACCTTACTGCCTAAACTTAGTTATGCTTAGCTTTTAATTTGAACTGAGAAACTTGCAATTTTTCCTTTCACTTTAATGCATAGAGGGCTTACAGGCCATTGTACGATTATTAACTGGCCTAATTCCAATGTTGTTACGTTTTGGGGAATAGGGAGGTCGAAAGAGAGGGCAAGATATGGGGGTACTGGCCTGTAGAGAAGTCAGAACGCATGCATCTGTTGATTGTTTGCTATCTTATATGGATGCTGTTCGTGGCACTCCAAAACAATTACCGTAACATCAAAAATCACTGACCATAGATCACCATTACAGTCATAATAAAAATGAAAATATTTGAAATATTTCAGGGATTTCCAAAATTGTGACCCAGAGACTAAGTGAACACATGCTGTTGGAAAATTGGTGCCAATAGACTCTCTGGTCTCAGGGTTGTCACAAACGTTCAATATGTAAAAATCACAGTATCTGTGAAGTGCAATCAAGCAAAGCACAGTAAAAGGAAATATATATGTATATTTAATGCATATTATTAGCTGTTATATGTTTCTTCATTGTCTAAATTTTCTACTCTTTTAATTTCTTGGTGAATTATGCAAATTTTTTTTGCATTTGTGCATATTATGGTGTTTGGCTTTTGTCTTTATTCCTAAAATATGTTTTCTTGAGTTATAGTTTACTTTGCTTGTGGCTACACAAGTGTTTTTCACCTGTGTTCTAGTGGTAAAGGGATAAGTATAAGACTAGAGTGCTTTTTGTCTGTAGAATTGGTTTTGTTTTCCTGCTTGGATACTAAAACACTCTTAGTTTATATTTAAAATACAGAGTCTTTAATAGAGAATCTTTCTGTGAACTGTTAAAACTCAAAATTCCCTGTTATATTGTGTTGCCTTTCTGTATGTAGAGTTCAATCATCTTTTATTTTAGGTAAATGTATTGAATTATAGCTTTTTTTAAAATTTAGATCTCTGGTTTTTTGCATATGGAGCTTTTCCTTTGTCTGTTGTTTCCCTACTATATTTTTTAGCTCTTTATTTTAAATTTCTATTCATTCTTTTTCTTTCTTTGATTCTATGATTCTCTTTGTTTCTATAACTCTTTATTTCACTCCTTTTCTATTTATATTTTTATATCCTTTGCTCTGATTTCCACAATGACAATTATTCTTTCCATTTTTTTTCAATTTGATGTTTCTGTAACTTTTTTAACTGTATTTATTGCCTTAGTTCTCTCAGCTTATATTTTATTAGCTTTTGTTTTCTTACCATCTCTTGCCTGAGTTCCAATAGTTTTGTTTTGTTATATTTAAGTACACAATTACTTTGTTAAATTATATTTGTTTATTCACACAGTTCTTATTAACCACACTTCTTTTCTTTTTTCTTTTT
>NW_012105031.1:6551250-6554189 GCF_000951045.1 Mandrillus leucophaeus
GCTCACTGCAAGCTCCTCCTCCCAGGTTCACGTCATTCTCCTGCCTCAGCCTCCCCAGTAGCTGGGACTACAGGCGCCCGCCACCACGCCCGGCTAATTTTTTGTAGTTTTAGTAGAGACGAGGTTTCACCGTGTTAGCCAGGATGGTGTCCATCTCCTGACCTCCTGATCCGCCCTCCTTGGCCTCCCAAAGTGCTGGGATTACAGGCATGAGCCACCGTGCCCGACCCAAATGAAGTATATATTTTTTTACTCAGATACTATTTTGTCCCCTTAATAATATCCTAGTTTTAAAAATTTTGCTCATATCTTTATTAAACAAAAATTATCACTAAAGTTTTCTATCTGTTTTGTATGTTCTATATGTTATGTTCTCCCACTGTTCTATTATGCAATTTATTTTTCAAATTTTCTCTTCTATGTGCTCTATAAAGGTGATTGAGATTTTTGTCACAAGTTTATGCTATTTTTTTTTAAATTCACTCTTTTTTTACTGTTTACATTTATAGCTACTAGGAGAATGTGTTTCCATTTATTGCCTCTGATATTCAAGAATACAACTTCTGTTTATTTCACTTTACTGTTACCTCTTTCTTCTTTATATTTAGCTTTATTTCCTCTGAATGGATATCACCTGTGAGTTCTGTGACACAACTTTACATTTATTTATATCCTATATCTCACTCTGCTACGACATTTTATTCTCTTAGGCTTTGCAATAGAACTCATCCTCATCATCAAACACAGAATAAGTAAGTTGAGAACACTATTTTTAAGATAAAAAGGAATTTTGTATTTTGAAGTTTTTTAAACTTCTTACACTCATATTTCTTATTTTACTTACTATAGTTAAATATATAGTGGAGTAACGAAAAAATCAAAGGGATCCTTTAACATAAGTTCTTTTTTCATATGTTAGATTGAATAATCTTCATACAACTTGAATAAACATTAAACAATTGACTGGCTTTTGTTAGTCCATTGTACATGCTAAACATTTTTTGAGATGTTTTCATTGTTGGTTGATGTAGTCATCATTCCTAAAAATGTAACATTTAATAGCAGCATTGGTTTATTTATTATTCTCTTTGCTTATATGATCTTACATATAAATTGGAAAATATTTTTGTTTACAAAGTCAACAAAATTATACTTTATTACAATTTAAATACCTATGTTTGAGTCATTACAAAATTAATTTTTTATTGAAAATGTCACAAATTCTATTACTGAGATGATTATGTATACACATATATATATATAAAATTCAATCTGTGTGTAGAATATATATATTCAATATATATTCAATCTGTGTGTAGAATTTTTTTGGGGATCACAGAACTGTTAGAAATTGCACTGAGCTAATTTATATATATTTAATGGTAAGCGATTTTTTATAAGAGATACTCCTAGATATTAGAGCTGAGAAAGAAAGGATAGAATCTTCACCAGAGACATATGATGCATCAGAGATAGCCATTTATAAAAAGGGAGTTTTGAATTACATTTCTAAGTTAAAGAAAATACTCAATATCATCTTAACTTAGTGGTGAGCAAACTTGTATTTTCCTTATAAGAAAGTAAACCTGTTAAGAATAATAATGATTATGGACCAAATTTTGTTTTATGTAAATATTTATTTATTTTAAAATTAGGTGTCTAAAATTGATATATGCATTATTTTATTTCCAGTTACTTAAGAATTTATGTCCTGTGGTAATTGTGGTCATGGTAAGTGAGGTTTTAGCTATTATTTCAGGAACCATATAATTATCATGTATTGCCATTCCTGGTTGTAATACCAGGCTTTAGTACACATTTTTTAAATGAAAAAACATATTCTCAATCAAAATATGATTTACCTTTCTTTGGCTATATTATTAGTTGATCATTTAAAATAACTTGTTCCTCAATATAATTACTAAATAGATTTTTTTTCACGATAAAAGGTGAAGATGTAAATTTTAAACTTAATTTTGGGATTAAGAGGATTACTCACCTTGATTGAGATTTATCTCTGGGATGCAAGGATGGATAAACATATGCAAATTAATAAATGTGATTCATAATATTAACAGAATAAGGATAAATCCATATGATCCCCTCAATATATGCAATAAAAAGCATTCAACAAAATTCAACATCTTTCCATTATAAACACGCTCAGCAAATTATGTACAGAAGGAATGTTTCTCAACACAATCAAGGCCAGATATTATAAGCCCATAGCTAACATGATACTCATCAGTGACAAAATGAAAGTCTTTTTTTTTTTTTTTTCTAAAATCAGGAGCAAGACAAGGGTGCCCACTCTCACCACTTCTATTGACATAGTTCTGGAATTCTTAGCAAGAGTAAATAGTCAAGAAAAAATAAACAAAAGCATCCAACCGTAAAGAAAAAGTGAAACTGTCTCTGTTTGCTGATGACATATTATATACAAAACCTTAAAGTTTCCTCCCCCCCCAAAAAAAAACTTAAAATTGGTAAAGAATTTCAGTAAAGTTTCAGGAGACAAAATAAACTGACAAAAATTAGTAGTGTTTCTATACATTAACAGTGAACTATCTGAAAAGAAATTAAGAAAATAATCCCATTTACATTTGTGTCAAAAAATTAATTAGGAATAAATTTAACCAAGGATGTGAGAGATCTGTATACTTAAAACTACAAAACATTGAGAATGAAATTGAAGAAGACACAAATAAATGGAAAGATATCCTATAGTCATGTATTGAAATAATTAATATTGTTAAAATTTCTGAACTATACAAAGTGGTTTGTAGATTCAATGCAGTCTTTATCAAAATTTCCAAGTCTTTGTTAACAGCAATAGAAAAAAAAAAAAAAAAAACCTCAAAATGTGTGGAACTATAAAGACCCCAAATACCTAAAGCTACCTTATCCAAAAAGAACAAAGTTGTAGGCATTATACATTA
>NW_012105031.1:6556179-6559399 GCF_000951045.1 Mandrillus leucophaeus
TTTTTGAGACGGAGTTTTGCTCTTGTTGCCCAGGTTGGAGTGCAATGGCATGATCTCGGCTCACCACAACCTCCGCCTCCCGGGTTCAAGCGATTCTCCTACTTCAGCTTCCTGAGTAGCTGGGATTACAGGCATGCGCCACCACGCCCAGCTAATTTTGTATTTTTAGTAGAAACGGGGTTTCAACATGTTGGTCAGGCTCGTCTCAAACTCCTGACCTTGTTATCTGCCCGCCTCAGCCTCCCAAAGTGCTGGGATTACAGGATTGAGCCATCGCGCCCAGCCAACCACACTTATTTTCTTTTTGACAATTTTTTGGTGAGTGTTTTTTCAAATAAGTATAATTTTCTGATTTCTCCTTCATTTTTCTTATACTACCCTTCTAACTATGCTGTGTCACTTCATTTTTTGTTACTCATATTTGACGACGTAAATTTTTCTGATTCAGCCATTTTCCAAGTTTTCTTTAGAGAAAGAGTATTTTCTCCCAGGCTATCTGGTATGCACAACCCATAGTGTCTCTTCTCATTTGCTGCCTTAAATGCAGATGACATCAGTCAAATATCTTTTATCCTATTTCCTTTTACAATCGACTGATTTCCAAGCTCCTCTCAAATTACAAAGATGACTCTATCTACTCAGTTTCTATATATTTTATTACAAAAAAATAAATAAATATTTTCACATAAGGGTCTTCCCTGCGCCTTTATTATGTGTATTTTTGTTGCATTTTTTTCTTATTTGATTCACTCTTAGCTCTTTGTTTTTTAAAATCTCCTTTCAGATTGCTTTTATTAACCTCACTTAACTGCGACACATTAAAATTGCAGAGTGCATAGATTGACTATCACCTAGTTCCACAAAGTAACTAGAATAACGTATATATTCCCCAAAATATACTGTTTTATATTTTTGACTTTTTGTTATATTTATTTGCATTATACAAGTATCAAAAAAGTTGAATTTTGCATCAAGTTCCTATTGAAAATTAAGAAATGTATTATTCACAGTCTTGGTTTTATGAATGATACACACACATACACAGACAACAAGTATATATACACATAAACACACATACACATAGTATAGCATTAAAATGTGTATATGACTAGATGAATATAAATATTTTAATGTATATTTTAAATAAATTTAAATAATTGGTGATCTTAAACTGAAACAGGTGTGTATATCTGAACACTGAAACAATAAACATTGTTTAAGTGTTTCCAAACGAAATAATTTATTTATTTATTTTTTTGAGATGGAGTCTCGCTCTGTTGCACAGGCTGAAGTGCAGTGACGCAATCTCGGCTCACTGCAAGCTCCTCCTCCCAGGTTCACGTCATTCTCCTGCCTCAGCCTCCCCAGTAGCTGGGACTACAGGCGCCCGCCACCACGCCCGGCTAATTTTTTGTAGTTTTAGTAGAGACGAGGTTTCACCGTGTTAGCCAGGATGGTGTCCATCTCCTGACCTCCTGATCCGCCCTCCTTGGCCTCCCAAAGTGCTGGGATTACAGGCATGAGCCACCGTGCCCGACCCAAATGAAGTATATATTTTTTTACTCAGATACTATTTTGTCCCCTTAATAATATCCTAGTTTTAAAAATTTTGCTCATATCTTTATTAAACAAAAATTATCACTAAAGTTTTCTATCTGTTTTGTATGTTCTATATGTTATGTTCTCCCACTGTTCTATTATGCAATTTATTTTTCAAATTTTCTCTTCTATGTGCTCTATAAAGGTGATTGAGATTTTTGTCACAAGTTTATGCTATTTTTTTTTAAATTCACTCTTTTTTTACTGTTTACATTTATAGCTACTAGGAGAATGTGTTTCCATTTATTGCCTCTGATATTCAAGAATACAACTTCTGTTTATTTCACTTTACTGTTACCTCTTTCTTCTTTATATTTAGCTTTATTTCCTCTGAATGGATATCACCTGTGAGTTCTGTGACACAACTTTACATTTATTTATATCCTATATCTCACTCTGCTACGACATTTTATTCTCTTAGGCTTTGCAATAGAACTCATCCTCATCATCAAACACAGAATAAGTAAGTTGAGAACACTATTTTTAAGATAAAAAGGAATTTTGTATTTTGAAGTTTTTTAAACTTCTTACACTCATATTTCTTATTTTACTTACTATAGTTAAATATATAGTGGAGTAACGAAAAAATCAAAGGGATCCTTTAACATAAGTTCTTTTTTCATATGTTAGATTGAATAATCTTCATACAACTTGAATAAACATTAAACAATTGACTGGCTTTTGTTAGTCCATTGTACATGCTAAACATTTTTTGAGATGTTTTCATTGTTGGTTGATGTAGTCATCATTCCTAAAAATGTAACATTTAATAGCAGCATTGGTTTATTTATTATTCTCTTTGCTTATATGATCTTACATATAAATTGGAAAATATTTTTGTTTACAAAGTCAACAAAATTATACTTTATTACAATTTAAATACCTATGTTTGAGTCATTACAAAATTAATTTTTTATTGAAAATGTCACAAATTCTATTACTGAGATGATTATGTATACACATATATATATATATAATTCAATCTGTGTGTAGAATATATATATTCAATATATATTCAATCTGTGTGTAGAATTTTTTTTGGGATCACAGAACTGTTAGAAATTGCACTGAGCTAATTTATATATATTTAATGGTAAGCGATTTTTTATAAGAGATACTCCTAGATATTAGAGCTGAGAAAGAAAGGATAGAATCTTCACCAGAGACATATGATGCATCAGAGATAGCCATTTATAAAAAGGGAGTTTTGAATTACATTTCTAAGTTAAAGAAAATACTCAATATCATCTTAACTTAGTGGTGAGCAAACTTGTATTTTCCTTATAAGAAAGTAAACCTGTTAAGAATAATAATGATTATGGACCAAATTTTGTTTTATGTAAATATTTATTTATTTTAAAATTAGGTGTCTAAAATTGATATATGCATTATTTTATTTCCAGTTACTTAAGAATTTATGTCCTGTGGTAATTGTGGTCATGGTAAGTGAGGTTTTAGCTATTATTTCAGGAACCATATAATTATCATGTATTGCCATTCCTGGTTGTAATACCAGGCTTTAGTACACATTTTTTAAATGAAAAAACATATTCTCAATCAAAATATGATTTACCTTTCTTTGGCTATATTATTAGTTGATCATTTAAAATAACTTGTTCCT
>NW_012105031.1:6560064-6582361 GCF_000951045.1 Mandrillus leucophaeus
GTCATGTATTGAAATAATTAATATTGTTAAAATTTCTGAACTATACAAAGTGGTTTGTAGATTCAATGCAGTCTTTATCAAAATTTCCAAGTCTTTGTTAACAGCAATAGAAAAAAAAAAAAAAAAAAACCTCAAAATGTGTGGAACTATAAAGACCCCAAATACCTAAAGCTACCTTATCCAAAAAGAACAAAGTTGTAGGCATTATACATTACACAGATTTTAAAATGTATTACAAAGCTATAGTAACCCAAATACTGTGGTACTGTCATAAAAAAGGCACGTCAACCAATAGATTAGAATAGAGAGCTGCAAAATAAATCTGCATACCTATAGTCAATTGACTTCTGACAAAGGTGCCAAGAACACACAATGGGGAAAAGACATTTCTTTTCAATAAATGGTGCTGAGAACCCCCTAAGATTCAAGTCAAAATGGATTAAAACCTTAGATGTAAGATGTAATAATGTAAAAATACTAGAAGAAACATGGGAGAAAACTCCTGACACAGGTCTGAGCAGTGATTTCTTGGGTATTACCCCAAAAGCACAGGCAACAAGAACAAAAATAGACAAATGGAATTGAATCAAACAAAAAAGTTGCTCTACAGCAAAGGAAACAATTAACAAAGTAAAATATAATACACAGATTGGAAAAAAAAATTTGAAAATCACAAATCAAATAAGACGGTAGCATTCAAAACATACAAGGAACTCAGACTACTCAATAATAAGAAAACAACCCTATTAAAAAATGGGCAAAGTCCAACACATACAAAGGACAGCAGATTTTAGAATTGTGGTATATATTACGTTTAACATCTCTAATCATAGAAATGTAGATTAAAAACACAATAAGGTATCATCTCGTACATGTTAGATTAGCTATTATCAAAAAAATGTTAAAGATAACACATGTTAGTGAGGATACAGAGTAAAGGCAACACTTGTACACTATCAGGGAGATATTCTGTGGCAATAATCAAACATCGATCAACATATAACAAAAAGCAGAACGTGTGAATAAAGCAAGTTATAAACAATTCAAATTGTATGATAAATATCCCCATACTTGTCCATTGACTCCTAGCAAAGAAGTACTCCAAAACTCTTTACAGTCCTAGTTAAAATAAAACATAAAATTTAAAATACAGTTTACTTCCAACTGTATTCAAAAAAGGAACACTCTAATTTATTTTAAAAGGAAAGATAATTTTGATATGCATGAGTCATACTAGAAAAATGAGATAACTATAGGCCAATCTCATCTGTCGACAGACAAGCAAAAACCTTAAAGGTATTTCAGCAGAATAATAATTTAAAAAACAGTGTAGGAAAATCTCTTTAGGACTAAATAGATACCAGGATGGAATAAAACATTAGAATATATATGGATCCCCTAAATTAATGGATTAAATTCATAGAATTTATGCCACATAAGAAATATGTACACATATTAATAGATCTAAAAAATTCATCAGTAAAATTTAACAACATTAATTTAAAATAAAAAAGAAAAGTCACTGAAAGGAATCCCCTAACCCTGATAAAGTCTAGTATCCACCTCAAGCAGGCACCATACTTGCTGGCGAATCTTTAGAATCATTCCCATTATATCCTCACCATCAGTGAATGAATGTTGCTATTGTTCCAGAAATTTGACAAATATTTTGTAGCAATACTGAACTTTCCCTTTTTTCCAATCTGATAAATGTAGAATTCTCTCTCTTAGAATTTTACTTTACATTTTCTCTTTATAAATTATATTAGGAATCTTTTTATAAGTTTATTTGCCATTTTGATTTACCTTTTGTGAAATACTGGTTCACAATTTTTGTCATTTTTCTGTATTTTTCTTACGGGTTTATTATATACTTGCATGGTTATATATACATTGTACATAAATATATTTTTATTTTCTCCCCACTTTCTCTCTCTCTCCAATCAATCCAATCTCTCTCCAATTTGTTGCAGATGTAATTTCCAGATTGTAATTATACTTTTGATACTAATATGTCTTTTGAGAAGCAGTCCTATAAAATTTTAAAGTAGGAGAATTTATCACTATTTCCCATTTTAGTTTGCATGTTTTGTGTTTTACATAAATAGTAATTCATTATGCACATAATGATGCAGTGACTGAGAATTCTAAGCCAGTCAAATTGGCTTGAGTCCTCACTTATCCTGTTCATCAAAAGGAAGATTATTTGAATAGGACTGAACTAATCAGGTGAGTCCTTAAAATAGATTGAGTACTTCCTGAAATTATAGAGAATGGAAGTGTGGGGACACTTAGGCCTATGGAGGGGGGTCCTTAAGTTAGATGATTTAAAGTATGAGATGGCCTATGAAGGGGATCAGGGAGGGAAACCCTGAAAGTGGTTCAATTGCTAGCAAGACAGTGGGGATTTCAGTTCTACACACCTGGGGAAATAGATTCTTCCAACAGCTTGAAGGGTCCTGGGGTAGTTCTTTCCTATTAGATACTCCAGATGAAGACACAGTCAGCCAACACATTGATTTCAGCCTCGTGAGTCCCTGTGCAGAAAACTCAAGTGTGCTGCCTTCCCGACCCACAGAAGCAGATAATAAACTGGTGTTGTTTTAAGCTGATAAATTGGTGGTTATTCGAAAATGGAAAGTAAATACCTCCTCTGTGACTTACTTCTTCACTGTAAAATGAGGATAATATTAGTATCTTCCTCATAAAGTAGATTATTGAGAAGATCGAGTAAGTAAATCAATATAAACTTTGGCAGTGCTGAGTAGTGCACAATGCTTGATTGAGTAAACGCTATATAAATAATGTATTTTATTATAAAGAAGATAATCCTCCATGTTTTATTCTAAAGCTTTAAAGTTTTTTACATTAAGTTTATAATCCAAATGATAATAATTTCTGTGTAGTATCTGAGGTGGAGACCTACCTTCCTTCCTTCCTTCCTTCCTTCCTTCCTTCCTTCCTTCCTTCCTTCCATTTTTCTTTCCTTCCTTTCTGAAATGGAGAAGCGATAGTGCAGGTGCAGGTTCTATTGGATGTAAATTCTATTTTTTATTCATTGACCTAAAATACCATCTCTTTCACATGTAAATTATTTATGTATGAGGGCTGTTTCTCTACTCTGTCTAGTGTTCCGTTGATTTATTTCTTATTTCTTATAGCAATAACTCAGCTATTAACACGTTTTATTATCTGAAGGAAAAATATTAACGTCTTACCCTTCATCAAATTTCCCCCCTCTTAATTTTTCTTTTGGAAGAACAAGATACATATATTAACTTGTGTTAGTTAAGCTAATGTAACTGTAGGAATAAAATATGTTTTACATGTGTATACATCAGGGTAACCATCATCTAGACCAAGAGATAGAACAATTTTGATATTTATGTTCCTTATGCACATTCCAAGTTTGTGAAACCCCTTCCCATCACAGAGGTAGCCATTATTTAAATTTCTAAGGCATGTATTTGTTTTGCTTGTTTTTAAACTTTGTATAAATAGGATTATGTATATTTAGTTTTGTTTGCATGTTTGTAGTCTTTTACTGGATACAATATTTTAAAAATCTATTAATTTCTGTGTGTAGCAGGAATTATTTCAAGTTGTTATGTGACAGTTCATTGTGTGACTATACTACAGTTTGTTAATCAGTTTTCCTGGTAATAAGTATTTAGTTTGTTTCCAGTTTTTTACTATCTAAGTAATGCCTTGGTGAACATTCTCCCACAGGTATTTATATTGGGTTATGCACTGATTTACTTTGAATATATACAGAAAATGAGAAATCAATCACTGGATCATAAAATAGGCATAAGTTTAATTAGAAACTTCTAAACAGTTGTTCAAAATTGTAGCATAATTTTATGCTCTTAGTAGTAATGTATGAACATTACAATTTCTTTACATTTAAATAAATATTTAGTATAGGAAATAATTTTATCTTTAACAATCCTGTTTTGTTTTAGCCAGTTGTTCTCTTCTTACAGATGTTAACTGGCCTTTTCCTGAGAGCAACTTTTCATATCCTTACTGGCCATTTTTGAATATCTTTTTGATGAAATGTCTCTTTTGATGTTTTGCCCATTTTTAATTGGATTTTTTGCCTTTTTCTTACTGACTTGTGATTTGCTGTACATATATGCATTTATATGTATAATTTATGAATATATAAAGTATACAGTTTATAAATTTATATTGCTTATCAATTATAAAACTATGTTAGATATAATTTATAGTGCTACAAATGATGTTATTGAAATAAAAGCTTTCATGCAAAAAACTTTAGAAAGCCCTTGATACATTTACGAAGCATGTATTGAGTGTATTACGACGGATGACATAAACATTTGTTGAGCGCTGGCTGCCAGGCACTGGGCTAGATACTGAGAATACAGCGGTGAAGAACATAAGCCCTGTATAATCTTTGATCTCAGGGAACATGAGATGACAGACAGTAAAAAAACAAACAAAACATTTAATACTCAATTGAAATTAGCATATGTGCTTAAACAAACAAACAAAAACATATAGACTGTTCTTAGAGTGATTGTAACAGGTTAATGTATCCTAATTAAGGAGGTCACGGCACGTGACCCTGAAGAAGGACAGTTTAAGTTGAGGCCTTAAGTGTGATCTCAACTTAAAAAAATATGGCACAGCACTCAAGATTACAATACAATACAAAAGATTTCTATAGTACAATACTAAATACATAGTTACAATATGGTATGATTAAATGTTAGGATAGTAGGAATCCATGTATTATGCAAACACATACAAGGAGCACATAACTTAATTTGATGAGAAGTCTTATTGGGGAAATGATACCATAACTATTCTTAAAAGGATTTCAAACATTTTAAAGATGATTTCTGACTGTTGCAATTTTACTCTTATCTTGCATTTTTACTATGCTGATTTATTTTCTCTTTATTTAGGAAATCTCATGGTACTTAAAGTTTAGGGGTCTAGTATTATCTTTATGGCATATTAATACCTAACAACAAAGAATATTAAGCACTTGGCTCAAGCACCTGGACTGAATGGATTTTGTGAGGGTGAACTTTCAACTCGATAGACCAGTGTACCTGCTATAAGTTTTAACATAACTTATAGCATATTTGTGTCAGTCTTAACACTGATTTTTGAACAATTACAACATTCTTATAAATAAGAACCCCTATTTGAATGCCACCATCCCCCAAAGAAACTGTATACTCATGTGACATGCTATCTAAATTAATACCTCAATTAATCACCTGGGTAATGCAGAACAATTACCTTTTTTCACACAAGGATGCATCATTAAAAGCAGCCTCAATTTGCTTTTTTGATGTCTAATATGATTAATTGCAGTCTTGTGACGTGAAAAGGCAAATTATTTGCTGTTATGGAGATTGACATTTTTGGAGTTTTAAGACTGTGCTCTTGCCCTTCATCTGGAAATTCTTCAATTCAATGATATAAAATGAGAGTAACTTTCAAAGAGGGCTTTCCTCTCTACTAAACATGTTTTACATCTAAATCGTGCTTGTTTCTGAAAGTAATATTTTCATTATGTGAGATTTCAATTTATAAATGTATTTTTGTCTTATCATGTACCAGAATGGAGTTAAAGTAAAATTAATATTAAATGAAGAGAATCTTCATGTTCAAAATAAATAATACTACCTCCTCAATTTAACAACACTTTGAAAGTATCAAATACTATTCTAATTTATTGAAAGGTAAGATGTTTTGTTCCAGGTCTATGAAATAAGTTTAACGTTGGGGGGAATAAATAAAATACATTTTCTTAATTTTAAACGTCTGTTATTCAATTTAAAACAGTAAAGTATAACAAGCTTGCAATACAATTATGATTCCTTTGGTTACTTCTATTTTCAGTGTGCGTTACTTGAATTTTGACAGCTGATACTATTTTACTATTTAAAGAAAGGTTATGTATAAAGTCCTTCTGCTGTTTATAAACCATTTGTTTTTATTTCTCAATGGCAAATAGTTTCTTATTATGCCAAAATCAGTGCTAATGTTTTATATTACTTTTGTTTGAGTTAGCTACAAATGATAAGTAAATATATGGAAACATCATTCAAGAAAATTGATCAGAATGAAAGTATCATTCTGCTTACCATATTTAGGCCTATGTGACCAACACATAAATAAAGATATCAACTGCAGGAACCCACAAGAAAAATATTTTTAATTCTGACATCAGCAAACAGAGGGACACCTTAAAATGTTAGACCAGAAGATACCACCGAGGAAGGAATGTTTAAAGTGGAAGGACACATTTCCAACAGAACATAAATGAGAAAATACTTAATATTCAGTCCAGACTGAAATGTGTAATGACAATAGTTGGATATTAACGCATTTAAGAGTGCATCAGCAAGGAGGACCTCCTCCTTATTGAAGTAAGATAAATGTGTTTTTTATCATAATAAATTATCACTAAGCAAAGCAGAGAAAACAATCTGTGATCCACTGCAGCCAGCAAAAGGCTTCCACAATTAGAAAAATATAAAAATGATACATGCAAGTCAGATGGGTTCACTAAATGGCAAAACAGATCTCAGGGGATAAAAATAAATAAATATGAGGAAATATTCATTCTATAATCTAAATACACAGGGATGTTATCAATTTTTGATAAAGAGGCCGCACTTGGAGACAAGATGTAACAATTTTGGTTACAGGTGGAGACTGTGGCGTTCACCTGCTGACATCCAAATCCATGCTTATCCACTTACAGTCCTGAGATTTTTTTCTAGTACATCCAGTGTATATATAAGACACATTTGCTTTGTAAAATAGGGTCACATATGTCTAAGTTATGTATGTACCATGAATCTGAGAGGATATATACCTAGCCCATATTATATACCCAGATTCTGACATATGTTAGGCATTCAATATTTGTTTAGTGAATAATAAATGGGTTATATTTGTAAGTTTTCAGTAAATAATTTTATATTTATACCTACTGAATTTTAGTTGTTCTATGCTTTTGTTCTTTTGTTCCCAAATTCACTTAAGTAATCTATTAGTCTAGCACACCATTCCAGTCTTAGCTTCCATTTTATGTGTGTATATATATATGTGTACATATATATATATAATCTATCTACTCATAATTCCTTGAATGTACTTTACACTGTTAGTTTTTGCCTTAGCTCAACAAAAATGTCCTCCTTTCTTCTCATTCTGCCTAAAAATTTCTATTTTACTTTTCAAATAAAAATTTCACATACTTTTCCAACTGTCACTGAACACTTACTTTTCAATAATGATAATCATAATACTAAGATTGGATATGAAAGCATTTTAACATGCAATACATTCATCTTTCTTCACATTAATCATAATCATCATCTTCTTTAAGAAAAATCAATAACGTTAAGCATGTGCTGAAAACAGAATTTCCTGTTTGTTTGTATTTGTTCTTGGTATTTTCTTCCATAGCCTTTACTGCCATATGAGGGTAGATAACATATTCTTTTCTAGTATTTATTTTTGCCTCCTGCCCTGTCCTATAAGTTCCAACAGGATAGAAATCTTGTATTGTTTATGCCAAATCGTTAGAAAAAAAGCCTGATACATTCCCAACATACAGCAAATACATAATAAAAAATGGTCTGAACATTCCTGCCTAAAGAGCCTGTATTTCATGAATGAGATCCTTAAATGCAATCAGATGCTTAAATATTGCCACACTGTGTTTGCAATGGGGACCTAATTGCTATCATATCCACTGTTACTGCTCATGTAGGATATAATTCATTCTTTCAATAACCACCCTTTTTAAAAAAAGAAAGTGCAGAGTGAAACATTATTACATTATAAAACCGCTTGATTCTAGAAGTAAAATGGAATCTGGTTTTATGCCACAATGTTTGACTCTTTAAACCTGTAAAGTGAGAGTCATTCATGTATTATTCATATTGCTGGTTTTTAAAGCAGACTTCTTTTTATTATTTTTTGTCAATGATCATTTGGAGGTAGTCACTCTAAATTCTAATTTATCAAAATTTTACATAAACTATAATACAGGAATGATAGGTATTTCCATATTTCCATTGTAAGATAATTCAAAAAAATATGAGTGAATATTGTAATATAGGACACTAACTTTAAAGAGTGGTTCAAAGATGTGAGTATGGTGATGCAATATTCGCCAGACCCTTTGAGACCTCGTTACTGTAAGTGTAATTGTAAGATGATAATTTTTCTTTTCATCTAAATTAAGGTAGAAGTGCATTGTAAGTAAAATTTTTATTTTATAAAGAAAGATGAATGGCCAAGCATGGTGGCTCATGTCTATAATCCCAGCACTTTGGGTGGCCGAGGTGTGCAGATTACCTGAGGTCAGGAGTTCAAGACTAGCCTGGCCAACATGGTGAAACCCCGTGGCTACTAAAAATACAAAAATTAGCTGGGCACGGTAGTGCACACTTGTAATCCCAAATACTTGGGAGGTTGAGGCAGAAGAATGACCTGAACCCGGGAGGAGGAGGTTGCAGTGGGCCTAGATGGCACCACTGCACTCCAGCCTGGGCTACCGAGAGAGACTGCATCTCAAAATAAATAAATAAATAAATAAATAAATAAATAAATAAATAAATAAATAAAACAGAAAGAAAGATGAACAAGAAAGTCAGGAAGTGTATAAGTGTATAATCAAGGATACAATGTAGGTTGTTTACTTGATATTTCATACCATTTTATGAACAACTTTAAATCCTCATACAGTCTAAATTAACCATGAAAGATCAGTACAGATATTTAAAAATCTACGGTCCTTTACTGAAGTGTATTTTTAGGCTGTTGTCATTTAAAACAAACACTCAAAAATTAGGATGCTGTGGAGCCTCTAAAGTATATTTATGTTCTTCTAGCTAGGACATTGTACATGCCAGAATGTTATCTGAAACTTACCAGAAAATTTCAACCTCTTGCATGTGTTTATAAATACCTTATTATTCTAAAACTTAGCATTCTGGCATTGCTTCGTCTCTCTTCCTCAGAGAATTGAGGTGATTAATAAGTTAGTATTATCCCTATGCTAACCTATGTATGAAGTAGAAAAGATTCTCTAAAGTTAGACAATTTAAAACAATAATTTACATTGACTTTGATTAGATTACAGGACCATTTAGTAACTGCCATTTCAAAAATACTGGTAACTTTTAAGGGCCTTAATGGAAATACAGAGCTAAAAGAACAGTCATTTTTTCTGGCAATTATGACCAATAAAATTTCTGTTTGTAATCAATCTAATATAAATTCAACGCACAATTAAGATTTAGGAATGTGTAACACCCCAAGGCTCTTAATATTCAAAAGTCAAAAAACTATGTTTCCTCAAATTGGTTGACATTACTTAAGAATTGGATTCTGTCTTATTCTCTTGAGGACATTTTTGGGTAGTTAGAAGCTTTGACATAATTAATTTCTGAATATTTCACATTTATCTTTCAGATTTTCCTGACATCAATGTATCCTTTTGTGTATGTTATAATATCTCTTAACATTTCTGTTTCAGCCTTGACCTGAGACTTTTTTTTTTTTTTAATCTTGAGATAATTCTTGGCTTTGTCAAGACTACCAGTGACAAAAGCATTAGCAAGTAGGTAAGTCCTGATCTTTTTTGTATCTTAAGTTATTTTTTTGCTCATTATTTTACTTCTTTTTCTTTTAGGTGATTTGTTTTACAAAATTCAGATATTTCTACTTTCAGCAACAGGCTCTACAGGAGTCTTTTGGTTTCTCAAAATCTATTGTGATAATTTATGGAGGTCTTTTACAACACATATACATAAAATATTGTGTGGTTTTATATGTCTTAATGTGCACTGACTTTGCTATAAAATATATTTAACTTTTATCATTACTACTGCAGTGTATCTCATAACATTCAATAGCCATGCATAAAACATCTGATGATTACGCTGTTTGAAATCTAGCTTCAAAGATTGCAATTTAAGTAATTAGAAAATTGGTGGAATATTTTTCTGGCATGTCATTAAACATTTATTTTTCTCCAAATTACAAAAACACATTTCTGAAAAGTACTGTAATTGATTGCCACGAACACATACCAAGTGTCACTTCTGATTCTATTAAAACAGAATTCTGTTAGTCACTGTAATAAAATATTCTTATGTTCAGATTCTGTGCAAATGCAATGTTTACTTTGATAGAATAAGACAAGTGATATCAGTATATTGTCTATTGGATCTGATGTGTAATAAATCAGATGAAAGCTTAGCTCACATGCCATGCTGCAGAAAAATGACAACCAAATTTGGAGAGTCTTGGGTTTTATGAAAAATTCTATCTATAACATGAGTCAGCTTGGATGTGGATTTTTCTCTAATCTCAGATGAGGATGTAGCAGGTTTATAGTTTGATTAAATTGTGGTGAGACTCTGAACAGAGGACTCAGTTAATCTGTGGCAGATTGGGGACCCACAAACCTGAAATGATAAATTTGTGTTGTTGTAAGCTGCTAAGTTTATTCTAGAAATTAAAAAAAAAAAAAAAAAAACTAATGAGGGAACCAAGTACTTCCTTTGTTCCTTATGTTATGGATTTGATTAGACTTCTCATTTATGCTTGACAGTTATATAGCTGTAATCAGTTACTTAATTTATAAGACTGATTTTAATAATTTTGAAAGTCAAAATTAAGAGAAAGGACCACAAATTCTTTTGTCAAAGAAGAATATTGAACAAATCAATTCACATGTCAGATATCTAGAGGAGGACTATGGCAAACATTGACTACTTTGTGGTCCAATTCCAAAGCCACACATATCACCTGGCAAACAATGGTTGGGTCTTCCCTTTATATTTGTATTATGAAAGTATCTAGTCAAAGTATCTAGAAGGCAGATATTGATTATAAATTTCAGGATAGTAGTTTTTAGCTTTAAAATAGTCATAAGATTTTATGTGGCTTGATTTCTTATATCAGTTTTGGAAAAGTATAAGGTATCTTTTCAAATAGTCCTTGTTTCACTTTCTTTCCTCTCCGTCGGGTGCTACAGTTGTTTCTGAGAAGATTGCAATGCATCTCCTCAATGGCTTGCTCTTGTTTTGATATTTTTTTTTACCACATTTTTGTCTGTCTCTTTGTACTTCATTCTCATTGTGTCCTTCCATTTATTTACCACTTGATACTTTTATTAAACTGTAAACCCATACATTAAGCCTTAATTTCAGTTATTGTATTTTTTAGTTCAACTTTCCAATTGATTTAGTTTCCATTCTGTGGCCAAGATTATAATTCTGTTTTTCATATTTCTGAACTGATTAAATGTATCCCTTTGTTTGTTTGTTTGTTTGTTTTTTTGAGAAAGAGTCTCTCTCTGTCCCCCAGGCTGGAAGCAGTGGCACAATCTTGGCCCACTGCAACCTCTGCCTCCTGGGTTCAAGCAGTTCTGTGCCTCAGCCTCACAAGTAATTGGGACTACAGGTGTGCATCACCATGAGCAGCTAATTTTTGTATTTTTTGTAGAAACAGGGTTTTGCCATGTTGGCCAGGCTGCTCTAGAACTCCTGGTCTCAAGTGATCTGCCCACCTGGGCCTCCTAAAGTGCTGGGATTACAGGCGTGAGCCACTGTATCTGACTTAATTAAACATAACATTTTAAAATCGATATGTAATGGCTTCATTATTTGGATTATCTATGGGTCTATTTCTATTCTCTGTTATTTCTCTTATGTTTGCATAATCTTATCTTGTTTTCATATGTGTGTGCTTTTTTTTTTCCTGAATGTCAACTTTTATGAATAAATAGAGGCATCAGATTGCGTTATCTCCATCAAGAGAAAATTTTCATTCTCATAAACTGGATCACCATAATCCAACTGTAGAGATTAAAACAAATCAAAGTTGGGTTTACTTTCTATATTCACATGTCTGACTTTGGTTAACCCTGAAGCTGTAGTATCACTTGCAGCTATCCAAACTAAAAGCCTGCGTAAAAAGGTTACCAATCTATCAACATATACTTTGGCAGGTTATGAGCCCCAGTTTGGATCTCCCCACTCAGACAAGGCTATTCATCTTTTGAAACTTTTCTCTGAGTCTTCCTCTTTCAGCTGTCTCTTTTTGAATTGACAGAGAACCCTATGAGAAATGCATTACAAATCTTATATGACATCTCTGACATCCCTCATACTTCTAGATTGAATCATAAGATATATTTTTGCAGATTTTTACAGATTTTCTTGTTGTTATCAAAAAGATTATGATTTTAATTGCTTAGTCTGTCATTATCAGAGCAAAACTGGTCTAGTTTGCACATGCTGTCTCTCTCTCACTCTCACGTATACCTACATATTCACTTATTTTATGCTTTTATGCTTATGAGATATCTTTAATCATGGGTTGAATTAAAGTCCATAGGGTTACTTTTTGATATTTACCTAAGTGGTAGGTTATGCCAAGCATTTGTGATAGAATGATAAAATCTCTCAGTTGCTTATTTGAAATCTCTACTCTTTCTACATATCTCACAGTCTTGAGATAGCTGGAATAAATTTAAAATGAATGAAACCCATTGACTTAGAAAACTGGAGTTAATAATGGATGATTACTAGGTGCAAAGTTTATTTGCAGCTTAGAGTGCATCTTGATTTAGCATTTATTCGCTTATTTTTCAGTATTTTCCCCTAGTTTATTTGCAGTTATAGACATTTTGCATTACTAATTAAATTTGGTGTACAACACATATTGGGAAGAAAGACAAGAATTACATTTTTTAATAATTTAGCAAAATACATAGAATGTTTTGAATATTTACACTATCCAATAGAAAATAATGTTTACTCAATTTTTGTAGACCCAACTGTGTGAGCGATAGCTCTGTATAACAATGGTGTTTTCTCAAACAAGTTTTGAAAGCAAAAACAAAAATGTGCATTCTTACAACAAATCCTTAGAATTCTAAAAAAAAACCCTCTCAAATCTTTATTGACAGTGAACAATTTAATCATGCATCTAATAGGATCCTCTTATTTGAACAAGATTGTTTAGAAACATTTTTTAAAAGAGTTTGTTGACAACAACAATATTGAGGAGATGAAAGGGAAAATTCTGTATGATGTTGTAATTTTACAACTATAGGCATTCTCAATATATTCTTTTTGTAGAAATTTGAGTTGATATACTTTGAGATTTCTGACAGACCAAACCATGCCAAGAATCATCTTTTGCTAATAAATCTACCATGTAGAATTTATATATTCATAAATATTCATATATCTAAAACACATTTTCTCCAGGAATTATTCAGTGAAATTTTATTTCCTAAAACGTTAATACTAAAATTCTTTCTGAGATGCAGAAAAGAGCTACTTCTAATTTTACAGCAAATAATTCTCATTAAACATATAATTTTTAAAATACTTATATTGTAGCTCAGAACACAATAATACATATATAGGGTATTTTTTATTTAAAAATACAAAAACAAATGTGGTATTTTAGCATTATTTTAAATGTAAATTGAGGTGTTTTTGTTGAACACCTTAAATTGAGTAACAGCATTGAAAGTGGTTTTCCTTTATTATTTTATTGTTGGTTTATGAGACCAGATGGGAGCATTGTTGTTTGTTTTGTTTGTTGTGTTTTTGGCATTTTGGCTATATGATGGAGATTTAAATATATATATAAGTATTAATAAATATTATTATTGTCAGTTTGCAGTGTAGATTCATTTGATAATATAGTGTATAAAAATGATTTTTGGCCGGGCGCAGTGGCTCACGCCTGTAATCCCAACACTTTGGGAGGCCGAGGCCGGCAGATCACCTGAGGTCAGGAGTTGGAAACCAGCCTGGCCAATATGGTGAAACCCTGTGTCTACTAAACATACAAAACTTAGCCGGGCGTGGTGGCCCGCGCCTATAATCCCCCACTCGGGAGGCTGAGACACAAGAATCGCTAGATCCCAGGAGGTGGAGGTTGCAGTGAACCGAGATCACGCCACTGCACTCCAGCCTTGGTGACAGTGAGACTCCATCTTAAAAAAAAAAAAAAGAAAAAAAAGGAAAAAATTCCCTAAAATAGACCCTCCTTTGTCACTCAAAAATGTTATCATTTTGCAACAGCAACATTTTGTTTCCAGAATATTATGCATATTCCAAAAAAACAAAACACTGACACAGTAACTGTATCTTTGTAAGTGATAAGAGTGATGTCTTAGCATCAGAGAGATCAGAACAAATTCTGTCTTAATAGTCAAGGTCATTTTGGGCTGAGGGAATACGGGCATTAGATCCACTCAGCAAAAATATTTTTGCTTCTCTGATTCAGGCAAAGATAAGAACTGAAACATGATTATAGTTCATATCATTTGTATTTTATTCAAATAAACACACCTTTTTCTCCTGAAAATAGGCTAATTTCAAAAAACAATCTTAGTATAGTTATGGGTAATTTACTCAGTTACTATTGTGTTAATATACACAGGATAGCATGTTGATCCTTAGTGATGAATTATATTTCTCTAATATGTAGTCTAGACTTACAATGTCTCCCTCCAATCATCTTCCAAACTAAGTGCTTTTAATCAGAAAATGAGCTGGTGACAGTATGTATAGCAATGTACTAATGCAAATACATCACTCATGGGAAAGCAAGTCATGGTAGAGCAAAGATAGAACCTTGTAATGCTACATACTTAGAAAATAAAGCATATTCATTGTTACTGGTGTTATCTATGAACTGAAATTTATAGTTTATAGAATAATATTCTCTCTACTTAGCTCCTATTTTTCTAAAGAATATTAATTAGGGACCAAAACATCTTCAAATTGTCTGGAAAAAAATTAAAGGTCACAGGTTGTAGATATATAATCTTATTTTCTGAAAATTCAAGGTTAGCTGGATTTGTTATTTGGAAACCCTTTCTAGGAATGTTTTAATGAAAATGACAACTATGAAATAAATATTTATGTGAATTGAAAATATTTACATTTGACTATCAGTAACTTCCATTGAGATCAGAAAACCTACTGTAAACAAACATATCTTCCTTTTGAGAAGCAGTTTCTTAAATTGACTTGTGTTAACCTGTCAACTTTGGTCAGCAGTGTTATAAACATTACCCTTAGTTTAAATAGAAAATGCCATTAGAAAAATACTAACAAAAGTGAGGATGATTCTGGTGGTATTATGTTACATATTTGTGTTAATGCAAAGAAAATTAAACTTGAATACAGAAATACATATAGAAAAAATCAGTTCAATCAACCATAAAAAGATAATTTTGAAATTTCTCAAATATTTTATGTCATTAGATTGCTTAGAAATCTTATTTGTTAGAAAAGTAGGATTTTTATTAAAAGAAGTGGGTATGTCTGATTGACTTTATGTCAAAGTATGATTATATTCTATGTACTTATATACTAAAACTGATACAAAATTTGCACTTGTGTGAAATTAGATACATATAAAACTAGCGGCTTTTCCACTTATAGTGACATCAATTTTTAACAATTTTATTGAGATAGAATTGATATACAAAGAACAGCACACATTTAATATATACAGTTGATGCATTTGAACATATGTAAACATCCATGATACCATCATCACAATAAAGATAATAGACCTATCAACACCTCACAAAATTTCTTTGTGTCCCGTGGTTTGTTTTTTTTTTTTTTTTTTTTAATAGTAAGAAAACTTACCATGAGATCTACTCTCTTGACAAATTTTAAAGTGAAAAACACCACATTTCTAACAACAGGCACTATGTTTAGAGTAGATCTCTAGAGCTTTTTCTTCACGTATAACTGTCAATGTATAACTATTGAACAACTTCCCACTTCCCCACTGCACAGCACCTGTCAACCACTATTGTATTCTCTGCTTCTGTATTCAAGCTTCTGTGAGTTTGACTGTTATATAAGACTTATATGCCTGGAATGCAGTATTTGTCCTTCTGTTACTGGTGTATTTCACTTTGTATAATGTCCCTCAAGTTCATTCACGTTGTCGTATTTGGCAGGTTATCATTTTCAAGGCTGAAAATTACTCCATTGTATATGTATACCATCGTTTCTTTATCCATTCATCTGCTGATGGGCATTTAGGTTGATTTCATATCTTGGCTATTGTGAATAATGCTTCAAATAACATGGTAGTGCAAATATGGCTTCAAGATACTGATTCCAATTATTTTGGATATATACTTAAAAATGGGATTGCTGAATCATATCGAAGTTAAAATTTTAATTCTTTGAGGAGGCTTCACACTGTTTTCCATAGTTGCTGCACAATTTTACATTGTCACTAACAGAGTACAGGGTTCCAATTTCTCCACATTCTCACTAACACTTATCTGTTTTGTTTTTTTTTTAAATAAATTAATGGCTCTCCTGACAGGTTTGAGATGACTTTGTTTTGTAGTTTGATTTGCACTTCCTGAATCATTAGTGATGTTGGTTATCTTTTTATTACCTGCTGGTCATTTATATGTCTTCTTTGCACTTTGCAGAAATATCTATTCAAGCTCCTTGTGTTCTTTTTGTTGTACTTTTTGTTTGTTTGTTTGAGATGGAGTCTCTCTCTGTCACTCAGGCTGCACTGCAGTGGCGTGATCTCTGCTCACTGCAACCTCCACCTCCCAGGTTAAAGTGATTCTCCTACCACAGCCTCCTGAGTAGCTGGGATTACAGGTGCCCACCACCATGCCTGGTTAAGTTTTGTATTTTTAGTAGAGATGGGGTTTCACAACGTTGGCCAGGCTTTAACCTATTTTGAATTGGTTTTGTGTATGGTGTAAAATAAGGGTACACTTTCATTTGTTTGCCTGTAGATACCTCATTTTTAAAAATTGTACTTTAAGTTCTGGAATACATGTGCAGAACATTCAGGTTTGTTACACAGGTATACATGTGCCATGGTGGTTTGCTGCACACATCAACGCATAATGTACATTAGGTATTTCTACTAATGCTATCCCTTCTCAGCCCTGACCTGCCAACATACCCCGTTGCGTGATGTTCCCCTCCCTGTGTCCATGTGTTCTAGTTGTTCAACTCCCACTTATGAGTAAGAACATGCAGTGTTTAGTTTTCTGTTTCTGTGTTAGTTTACTGAGAATGATGGTTTTCAGCTTCATCCCAAATCCCTGCAAAGGACATGAACTCATCATATTTTATGGCTGCATAGTATTTTATGGTGTATATGTGCCACGTTTTCTTTATCCAGTCTATCATTGATGGACATTCGGGTAAGTTCCAAGTCTTTGCTATTGTGAAGAGTGCTCCAATAAACATACGTGTCCCCATTTGTATTTATAGTAGAATGATTTATAATCCTTTGGGCATATGCGTGGTAATGGAATTTTGCTAGTTCTAATGGTATTTCTCATTCAAGATCCTTGAGGAATCGCCACACTGTCTTCCACAATGGTTGAACTAATTTACACTCCCACCAACAGTGTAAAAGCGCTCCTATTTCTTCACAGCCTCTCCAGCATCTGTTGTTTTTTGACTTTTAATTATTGCCATTCAAACTGGCATGAGATGGTATCTCTTTTTGGTTTTGATTTGCATTGCTCTAATAACCAGTGATGATGAGCTTTTTTGTTTTTCATGTTTGTTGGCTGCATAAATGTCTTCTTTTGAAAAGTGTCTTTTCAAAGTCTTTACCCACTTTTTGATGTTTTTTTTTTTTTTTTTTCTTGTAAATTTGTTTAAGTTCCTTTTAGATTCTGGATATTAGCCATTTGTCAGATGGATAGATTGCAAAATTTTTCTCCCATTCTGTAGGTTGCCTGTTCACTCTGATGATAGTTTCTTTTGCTGTGCAGAAGTTCTTTAGTTTAATTAGATCCCATTTGTCAATTTTGGCTTTTGTTGCCTTCTATTTTGGTGTTTTAGTCATGAAGTCTTTGCCCATGCCTATGTCCTGAATGGTATTGCCTGGGTTTTCTTCTAGGACTTTTATGATTTTAGGTCTTACATTTAAGTCTTTAATCTGAAAACTAATAAACAGAAAGGAATAGCATCAACATCAACTAAAAAGGCATCCACACAAAAACCCCATCTGAAGGTCACCAGCACCAAAGACCAAAGGTAGATAAATCCATGAACATGAGGGAAAACCAGTGCAAAAAGGCTGAAAATTCCATGATACTTGATTTTCTTCATGCCATTTATTGAAGAGAGCATCCATTCCCGACTGTGTATTCTTGGCACCTGTGTCACAGGTCAATTGTCCATATATATGGGTTTATTTCTGGGCTCTCCATTCTGTTCTGTTTGTTTATATGTTTGTCTTTATGCCTGTACCATGCTGTTTTATTACTGTAGCTCTATAATATATTTTGAAATCAGGAACTGTGATACCTTCAGCTTTGTTCCTCTGTCTCAAGATTTCTGTGACTGATTTGGATCTTTTGTAGCTCCATATGAATTTCAAATTGCTTTTATATTTTAAAAAATGCCATTGGGAATTTGATGGCAATCAATTTGAATCTGTAGATTACTTTTTTTAGTACAGATACCCAATCAATATTGTCATTCAATCCATGAACATGGAGGAATTTTTTAATTTGTTTGTGTCTTTAATTTTTTTTCATCAATGTTTTACAGTTATCAAGAAGCAAGTATTTCACTTTCTTGGTTAAGTTTATTACCAAACATTTTATTCTTTCTGATGTCATTGTACATGGGATTGTTTTCTTAAATTTCCTTTTCAGATGCTTCACTTTTAGTGAATAGAAATGAAATGGATTTGTGTATGTTGATTTGGTATCCTGAAACCTTATTGAATTTGTTTATTAGTTCTAAGTTTTTATTTAAGGAACCTTTAGGGTGGTTCAACATCATATACAAATTAGCAAATGCAATATACCACACTAACAGAATGAAGGATAAAAATAACAATATAATGTAAATAAATACCAAAAAAATTTGACAAAATTCAATACATTTTCATGATAAAAACACTCAACAGCTAGGTTTAGAAGGCAAGTACATCAACATGATAAAGTTCATGTACTACAAGCCCACAACAAACATCATCCTCGATGGAGAAAATGTGAAAGCTTTTCCTATAAGATGAGGAATAAGATGAGGATGCCTACCTTCACCTCTTCTATTCAGCATAGTACTACAGAAGCCCTAGGAAGAGCAATTAGGCAAAAAAAAAAAAAAAAAAAAAAGAAAGACATAAAAACCAGAAAGGATGAAATAACATTTTCTCTGTTTGCAGAATACATGAGTCTATATGTAAAAAAGATTGCCGTTTGGCCAGGTGTGGTGGCTCATGCCTGTAATCCCAGCACTTTGGGAGGCGAAGGTTGGGGGATCATGAGGTCAGGAGACCCGAGACCATCCTGGCTAACATGGTGAAACCCCGTCTCTACTAAAAATACAAAAAAATTAGCCAGGCGTGGTGGCGGGCACCTGTAGTCCCAGCTACTCGGGAGGCTGAGACAGGAGAATGGCGTGAACCCAGCAGGTGGAGCTTGCAGTGAGCCAAGATTGCGCCACTGCACTCCAGCCTGGGTGACAGAGCAAGACTCGTCTTAAAAATAATCATCATCATTATCATCATAATAATGGATTGCCATTTAAGCAAAAGAGATGACTTTCTAAAACTTCTACTCATTATACCAGAAATCATTGAATTTTGATTTATTCATTAAATCTTTCTTTTATTTGTAGAGGAGGTATTTATCTCCAACTATCTGTGCTGGACTCTGTGGCAGGCAAGGAAGATGCAGAGACTCATGGATGAATATAATAAATATATAACCTCAAGGATCTTCCATCTTTTTCAAAGAATTTGACATATAGAGAAATAAAAACATACTATAGATTACTAAATACAACCCTGGAAATGCTGTTCATATGGTTTAGTCTGAGAGGAGGGCCATTTAATTGATCTATGACCACCAAGAAAAGCTTACTAATAAGAGATATGACTTGAGAGGACTAGTAGAACTTACTCCACAAGAGGGCACACCTTGTGAAAGTTAGGGAGTGTGGAAAAACATGTAGTGAGAACAGCAGCCAATATGAGGTTGCTCAAGTGGGATCTGGGAATGGTGGGAAATTAGAGGAGGCTGGTGTGTGGTCAGGGAGAGGTGTCTTTTATGCACACTAAAGATCAGGAACTGTAGACTATAAACTGATAGAGCCTGTTTTTTTTTAATGCCTCAAGCAAAATGTCAGGTAAAATTCAAAACTTCTGACACAATTTCACGCAACATAGAGACTATGAAAATCGCAGAAGGATTTTAAAACAATGAGTGACATGGGTCAATTGGCTATTCAGACAGATCACTCTGGAAGTTATCATGAAGGATAGCTTGAGGAAAGTAAGACAAAAGGCAGAAGGACTAGAGTCTGTTGGCATGCCCTAGAAATATAGATCTTAGCCATGAAAGTGTTACAGTGACTCTTAATATAACTGCAATTATTATTAATAGCTACATTTATGTCTGTTCAGTATATGTTAGGTACGATGTTAATAGGTTAATGTATTATCTCATAATAATGCCAAGAGCAAACCTATGAAGATTATATTAATATTCACCATGTTAGTCCAGACCCTTAGCAAAGCAGACACCAAGAAAGGGCCATGTCTGCAAAGATTTTTCACTCCTACCACAAGCAAAATGCTTGTGTAAGAGAAAATAGGGAGGGATCCGGAGAAGGATGAGAAAGACCATGATGTGCGGTTAATCCAGAGGGAGGTAAAGGGGAGGGAATGATGGGTAGCAGTGACTTAGATGGCAGTGGAGTCTAATGAAGCTTTGTCAAGGACAGCAGGGAGTTTGGCCCAAAGTCAGCAGTTATAAGTGTCCCTTCTATCCCAAGAAAAAGACTCGCTCAGTATTTCTGCCCTGCTTTGATACCTGCTGGGAGCAGACCCAGCAAGCATGGCCTCAGAGAGAATGTGGCAATGGGTTTTAGAGCATGGTGACTAGAGCCCTTCTTCAGTTATACATTCCCTACTTGGGGGTCTGTGAGAATCATTCTCTTAGCAAGAACCAGCTACATAATATGTGGCGCCTAGTGCAGGATGACAATGTGAAACCTTTTGTTAAAAAATTTTAAGTATTTCCATATGACAGAAACAGAGTGCTAAACTGAGTGTGGGCCCCCCAAGCACGTGGCTGTGTGTGGCTGCACAGGGTGGCATACCCATGAAGTCAGCACTGCGCATAGCCACCACAGCCTAGATGAGAAACAAATGTTAAACTCTTAACATTGAAAAGCTGAGAAACAGTGTTGTCGTTTTACAAATGCAGGTATTTGCACAATGAAATATCATTTTCCTGCACCTGTTTTAATAACAGTTTTAAAAAGGTGGGATAAATTGAAAAGACTTGAACAGTTGAAATTGACTGAACTTGATGCATTATTTTTGTACAGGTTGAGGGATTTTTTTATGTGTGCATGAAAGATGTGAGAGGGGATTCTTGCTGAACGTAAATTGGTACCTATAGCAGACATAGATAATTCAGGAAAAGAAACAGGTTGGAGGCATGGATCCTGAGAATACTTTTGGACATGCTGATTTTGAAGTGCATTGGGATGTCTAACTGAAGATCTGAAGGACACAGCTGGGTGCATGAGTCAGAAGTTTGGGTGAGAGGCCTGGGCAGAAATGAAAAATGTGTATCATCAGCACATTACCAGTGTATTGACCCATCTGAAATAAGTGGTGTACAAATCCAAAATGGTTTTATTTTTATCCAGTTATTTCCTTTGAGAAAGAAAAGCAGCCCCTCAGCTGTCAGCTGAGAGCTGACCTTGCACTAACAGCTAGGCCATGGCATTCTCCTGATGGACTCAACCATCTCGCAGAACACCAATAGCAGACAAGGGCATTCTGTGACAATGATGGAGTGAGATAAAAACAAGCCCCTCCATAATCATGACTGAGCACAGACAAATATAACACCGTCCAGACTACAAGAATGGCCAAACATCCCCCTCTCCAGACAAGCATGAGTGCCTGCTTCTCTGTTATTGATTACAACTTTTGCCCTTCTTTGTGTTCTCTACCTCCTTTTTGCTTTATTTTCTTCTTCTTCTTCTTCTTTTTTTTTTTTTTTCAAGAGACACAGACTTGCTCTGTCATCCAGGCTGGAGTGTCCAGTAATGGCATGATCATAGTTCACTAGAGCCTGCAGCCTAAGCAATCTTCCTGCCTCAGCCTCCCAAGTAGCTAGGACTGTAGATGTGTGCCGCTGAGATCAGCTAATCTTTCTTTCTTTTCTCTCTTCCTTCCCTTCCTTCCCTCCTTTCCTTTCCTC
>NW_012105031.1:6582432-6589120 GCF_000951045.1 Mandrillus leucophaeus
TCTCCTCTCCTCTCCTTTCCTTTCCTTTCCTTTCCTTTCCTTTCCTTTCCTTTCCTTTCCTTTCCTTTCCTTTCCTTTCCTTTCCTCTTCTCTCCTCTCTTTTTCCTTCCTTCCTTCCTTCCTTCCTTCCTTTCTCTTTTTTCTTTCTTTTTTTTTTGAGATAGGGTCTTGCTCTTACCCACACTGGTCTCAAACTCCTGGGCTCAAGTGATTCTCCTGCCTCAGCCTCCCGAAATGCTGGGATTGCAGGAAGAAGCCACCACACCCCAGCATCTGTCTCCTTAATAAAATGTTAAGGTACCCTATCACAGAACAGTTCACACTATGTGATATTCTCTAATACAGAGCAAAACTATGCTGTTCCTGACATGTGAAGCATTTGCAGCTGGTGCATCCTACAGCCTCCTGCTCTTGGTGTATGGTTACTGGCAAGTGCTGTTATTGTGTTAGTTTCCAATAATATGCTTCAGTTACAGTGATCTTCCAGTTGGCCCAAAGCAAATTTCTTCGTGGGCCATAATGTGAGAAAGTGCTTTTACTGGTGCTCCTCCTACCCATTCTATCATCATATCCTTTCCATTGTTGAATCACTCTGCTCTGATGGCAGAGGAGGAAGATCAGCTGACCTGCTACATAACAAATGGAGTAGAAGATGGCACTGTTCCCTCCTTGTTAAAATATCTCTGTGTGTGGCTTCAGACACCACATTTCTAAGAATGGAGTCCCTTTGTTGATATTAATAGTGATGGAAGAAAAATTTGTATTTTCACCACTTGGGGAAAGGAAGGGATAAATGCAATAACACCACAGATGCTCAGTAGCCCTTTAGCAATATTTATCAAAATTAAACTTAAAAATTCAGTTTCTCAAAACATGGACACAGTGAGGAGAACAACACACGCTATGGCTTGTTGAGGGTGGGAGGAGGGGGAGTGAGAGCATCATGAAAAATAGCCAATGCATGCAGGGCTTAATACCTAGGTGATGGGTTGACAGGTGCAGCAAACCACCATGGCACACATTTACATATGTAACAAACCTGCAAGTCCTGTATATGTATCCCAGAACTTAAAATTAAAATAAATTTTAAAAATATTCAGTTTCTCAGTCTTACTAGCTATATTTCAAATGTTCAATAACCATCTGTGGCTAGGGGCTACTGCACTGAATACCTCATATATAAAACTTTTCCATTATCACAGAAAATTTTATTAGATAAACTTCCTTGGAGAAAATGATGTGTTGGATTGATAGAATAGAATAGCAGAGCAAGTAAAATAGTGTAGTCATTTAACAATTGCTGTGTAACAGATTATAATAAATATAGGAGCTTAAACCACACATATTTGCCGTGTAACAAATTATCACAAATTTCGGGGATTAAAACAACACACATTTGTTATCTCACAGTTTATATGGGTCAGAGGTCTGAGTGCAGTTTAACTGAATCCCCTCCTCAGGGTCCCACAGACTGCAATCAAGGTGTTGATCAATCTGTGTTCTCACCTAGGGTTTAGGATCGTTTTTCAAGCTCATTCAGATGATTGGCACAATTAAGTTCCTTGCAGTGATCGTTCTCTTTCCAACTATCAGCCAAGGACTGCTCTTAGCTCCTAGAATCTATCTGTATTTTCTCACCCCATGGTTCCATAGGCAGTTCACAAAATGACTACTGCATTATTCCAGGGCACCAGAAGCATGTCTCTGACTTCTCCTGTAGCAGCTAGAAAAAAAATTCTGCCTACAAGGAGTTCATCTGACTAGATCAGGCCCACTCTGGTTAATCTTCATTTTGCCATGTATTTAACCATGGACATGATGTCTCACGTCTACAGGTTCCATCCAAACTCAGTGGGATTACGCAAGGTATTTATACCAAGAGAAAATAATCTTAGGGCCAGTTCAGAATCCATAATTAGCTTTTTCATTCTTGAAGAAGTACCTTGACCTTAAAGCATTGATGCTTTCTTTATAATATGAAATATTTGAATCTAGATTCAGATCTTATTTGGCAGATTCAAAATCAGAAATGGACCTTCAATGTTTTTTAAAGGCACTAAAGTGCTTAAAAATCAGTAAGAGTGATTACCTCACATTTGAAGAGTAAGGAGAAAGAAACATTAATCCACAACGTCAGCAGATATTTAAGGGAAGGATGAAGGTAGTGAAATAAACAAAGGATAGTCAGAGAATTGGAAGACGGGTAGAGAATGGTTCTCTGTCATGTCAAAGAAATCAAAGGAACAAAATGTTTTAAGGTAGAAAATCTTTACAATGCAGTCAAATGAAGGAAAAAGTTTGGATTTTTAGAAGAACCACTGGCTTTGTCAGTGAGTTAACAGAGTGATAAGTACAATCGTGTGATAGAGGCAAAATATATTTTAAAAAAAGGAAGCAGGGACAAATCTGTGCATTGATTATTTGAATGAGGATGTGGTAGGAGATAATGGAAAAGAAGATCAAAATATTTTGTATGGTTTTGTATTAAATGTTGCTGCTTATTCCTTTTTAGCATGAGAAAGACTTGAGATTATTTATAGCCATTGGGAAAGGAGCTAGTAAATAATTAATAGATTTGAAAATCCACAAGAGGAAGGGCATAATTAATAGAGTAGGAATCTACAAGAAAAAAGGAAAGATAGAATGAAGGATGGCAGTGTAAATAAAACTCATCCTGCAATTCTTGCAGAAAGGGCAAAAAGATGGCTGTAAAAATACAAAGGAATGTATCTTTAAAGTGAGTGCACAGGATATTGAAGGAGAAAGTACTCTACTATTTTTAATTTTCTAAATGAAATGAATTCAAAGATGCAACACCATTAATTGGGAGCAAGAGTTCCAGGCAATGAGTAAGAAACCTTATTAACCTAATCAGGGGGCATTGCAATCATGAGATGATAAAAGCTAAATTAAAGAAGTGGTAGATGGGACCAATGTACAGCTGGGATTAGGGATCAAAGTTTTTATTGGCATCAGTTTACACACTTATGTCATGTTCCAAAGCAACAGTTGATCAAATTATATATATTAAAGAATGGAGTCTAACTGTGGTTTTGAGAAAGTGTTTATACTTTGCTAGCATGTGTAGGATTTTAGAGAGTAGGGTTATAGAGAACAGAAATCCCTATCTGTTTACTCTTTATTGTGTGAACAATGAAAAGCAAAGGAAAAAAAAAAAAAAGAGTCAAGACTAGGACTGGTCACAGGTAGAAAATACAAAGTTAGAAAAATTGGGCAAAAGTCAGGTGTGAAGAGACAACCTTGAATTTATCAAAGATGAGAACATTATTTACTTTTGTAGCAGTTTTGGTTAAGATATTTTATGTAAAGAGTTTTATTTGTTTGTTTATGGTATATTTGATCCACACCATGTTTTTATTTTTAACTAAGTAGCAATCTAGTTTATTTCCTAATATGACTATAAAACCTGAAGAATTCCTAAATATTCATTAAAATGTTCCCAAGGAACTGAGATAATGTGTAATTATCTATGCTTATGTGACCTTGAATATGAAGAAGCAGTTTTAAAAATGTAAGGATAATAGTTTGTCTTTACCAAATGAATAATTAAGAATTGTTTTACAATGGCATTTTGTAGAGATGAAGCGCTGGTTCATATTATCAGTTTCTTCTTTGAATGGTCAATCTGGGAGGGCTTTGAGAAAGGGAGGAGCCAGACAGTGTGAATAAATTAGCAAGCTCCCCAAATCATTAAATGCTGCCTTTTCTTTATAAAATGGCTTTCATACATTCTAAACCTGTATTTTATGTAAGGTCATCATTACAATTTTAGTGGAAACTCATAAAAATGGTGTATTTAGAAAATAGACACTGCAGTTAAAACGTATTAAAATATATTACAAATAACAAATTCTGATCCCAACTGGATAGTAGCGCATCGAGAAAGCAAGTTAACTTGTGATATTGAAGAACAGTTTTATGGAAATTCCTAATGAAAAGCAAAATGGCTACATTTTATCTTGACTGTGGGGGCTTCATAAATGATAATTATTTTGTAGTTCAGTTAACTGATGTGAAAGGATGACAGCAAATAAATTAAATGAAAGGAAATCAGAATAAAATAATCTGGCTTCCAGAATATAGGCATCTATTGCTAATATGAAAGGAAGCATCTCTTATTCAAAAGCACATCAGCTTAATTTCACATGCTTGTTTTCTTTTCTAAACCAAAATGCACTTAACTTACTTTTCCACAATGAAAGCATATTTTGTTTATAGTTACAACAACATCTATATCTTTATGCTGATATTACTAATTTTCAAATAAAATACGATTTTTCCAGCATCCTAAATTTTATGGATGCATAATAAATCTTTGTTCAAAGTTAAATCCAACTGACAGATTTACATTATATTTAATGGAATGTACAATGTTGACTTTTGAATTCAAAAATAAATTTACATAAATATTCCCTTCTTTCCTAAATATGTTTATTTGGTGATAACAGAAACTTTCTCAAGAATGGAATCAACACAGCAAACAACTAAAACAAATCGCATACAGGATTCTGTTTTCCAGGACAATTATTACAGGGGCTTTTACTTAAAAAATGCATATTAATTTATTTTCTTGGAACAACATTTTATTATAAAATGACTAGATTTTTAGCATGCATGTTAAAGAACCAAGCTGTATAAAAGGGTTACAACATTATAATTAAGTGAAAAACTCTAGTGCCTCATCCTGTCTGTAATTCAACTCAAGAGTTAATTTTTTTACCCATTTTTGATTTTGGTACTTCTGATACCACCATGGTAAGAAATTTGAAGCTTATCCCTCCTTTTTACTTGTAGTTTTTAGAGTCTCCTAATTCCCTTCAGGAAAGATAACATTTTTCTCACTCACAATATTTCAACATTTGCCCTTCTCATCACCAAACAACTCATACAAATCCTTTAACTGGTTGCCATCAAGACTTTACTATAGCCAAATCTGCATTTTTTGATGAATCAATTTGTAGAGTATTTTTATTATTCTAGATGAGGAAAATAGTACTTCTTTGGTTTTTCCAACTTTTTTTCCCTCCATTCTCCCAATTCTTTCAGCTATATTCTTTTATTTTCACAATGTTTAGGTTTTTTTTTTTTTTAAAGTCTTTTGTAGTGCCTATTCTTTTGTGTTATCTGTAGGAATTTTATTTATAAAATTCTAATTTTATAAATTAAAGCAAAATAATAGTGTTAATAACATAAAGTATTTCTGACAGTGGATACAAATAGAGTGATGTGATCCATAGGGAAAATGTATTCTAGTATCACTAAACGTATTTGTTTCTCTCGGACAAATAATTGTCATGCAGAATGAGGAGTGTTCGAGCAAGACCATTTTATGCAACAGTACAACAAAAGAGGGTCAATCCTCAGGTTAGACTTCACACCACACTCTGTGACTTCAGTCTATATAATGGACCATTTAATGCTGTACAAACTGAATAAAATAGAAGTTGAACAAATATTTGTAAGCTAAAATTAAACTCTGCAGAAGCAAAGGGTAACAATGATTTGATAATCTTCAGGAGATAATGGTTTGTGATTCCAGGCAGTATTGTAAATAAATAAATAAATAACCGTTACATTCATCTTGCATTGCAATGCAGTGAGTTAGCTGGAATTAACAGTTCTCCATTCTTTCAGTGGGAGGGTTATGATAAGTTCGGATTTCCGTAGGAGCCATGATATCCTTCTCAAGCTCCAAAGTGGCACTATAACTTGTCACAGGGCCCGTGTTTTCATGTACTGAGCTGTTGGCTTTCTGAGGCAATTACTGTAAACATTTACTACTAACATGTAGTGAGAAGTTAGTGTGTTCTTTCACTCTTAAAAGTTGCTCTCATGCTATAGAGTAGTAAAGGCTAAAGATCTTCCCCTGGAAAGCAGACACCTGCGTGTTCATCAGAGCTTTCTGGTTCAGGTGCAACTCTCTGTGAAAGCAATCAGTGTCCTTTTCTTGTTTCTCTAGTTCAAAATAATCTCTGAAAAGCCTATTACTGAGAAAGTGTATTAATTTCCTCATGCTTCAGTTTCCTCATCTGTAAAATCAGGATAATAATAAACTTACTTTGCAGGATTGGTCTAATGATTTAATATGTTAATACATGTAATGTGCTTTATTAGCATTGTAAGATTTATTAAAATTCTGTATTAATTAAATATTATCATTATTATTGTTTTCTATTATATTATATAGATACTGTATCCTTTTCATATTTGAAAAATTACTTGATTTTTGTACGTATTTTTCCTGAAAATTTTCAATCTTTTTTATTTGACTAAGATATTAAGAATAATTAATATTATAATTACAGACATAAAGACTTTACATCAGATCAAATTAGTAAATATAGGTAACATTTCATTGGTTCCTCTTGAAGAGCAATGGTTAATATCTGAGGTTTTGTTCCTCATATGCAACTTCTAGAAAGCCCAGTAAGTTATGTGAGTTATATAAATGCTGATAACCTTTGTTTGCTTCATTTACTCTATTTACCTTACTTTTCCACAAAATGAGATAGCTATACTCCTTGGAGCTTATATACGTTTTAAAATTTCTAGTTCTTTGGTTTCTCAAGATAAATATTTTTTTAAAAATCTAGACACTCAATGTGTTTCTGACTTTTTTCCATTCAACAATCTGTTGGCATCTAGCTTTTAAATTTAAGTGTAATTT
>NW_012105031.1:6590629-6592975 GCF_000951045.1 Mandrillus leucophaeus
TTATTAAATATAAAATATATCATATAGTGAACAAATATATAAGAATAATAGAAAAAACATCCATTGATTTACAATTCACCTTTGAAAAATAATGCATAGTAATGTTCCTCCTCCCTCTAGAGACATAACACAATTAAGATATTTTGGTATTTATAATTATTGTAGGCCTCTATGTACATTTACTATATAAATTTGATGACTATTAAAACCTTTAATATCTACAGTAGTTATCAAATTTTTATTTATTGACACTTATTAGACCATGCCAAAATTTGAGGAAAACGTATGACACATACTATTTCAATTTTTCCTCAAGCTTTATTTCCATTTATTTTATTTCTACACTTGTGTTTCATGAATATGTTTACAGAACATCCATGATAATTTCCCATTTGTGATATTTTATATTAATAGCCAAAATTATGAAAAATGGGACTTTTCTTATTTATTTTCATATATTAGATGAGAAAAGTCAGAATTTCAGAAGTTGTAGAACTTCCACAAGTCTCATAATTAATACATTGTACAATTGGGACTTGTGCTTAGATTTTGCACTTAACCAACGTAGATGGTTTCTTATTAGATTATAGTTATTTATGTATTACTCTACAGCTTACTGTGTCTTTTAAGGAACACTGACATTTCATAGAATCTAATATTCCTATGCTGAATATTGCCTGGTTTGAATAGGTATTTCATAAATATTACTTCCTTCCATCTGCTATTCACATAAGTGAATGACCTTCTCATGCTTTATGTTCAAAGGCTAAAGAAACGAATAATGCTATTAATAACAATAGGACAGTCGAGTCGCTCAAGAGTCCAACATTGCTTGATAATAGATGTAGAATGTGTTGTCTGATTTGAGTTGACAGACACTATACATCTTAACAGAGTCTAACTCTTTGGAATGGGAGGAAAAACTGTGCAGCCACTTTTAAGACACATTTTACAAATTTCAGGTATGAAACATAAGAATTAGTCTTTAAAAATGATGTTATCAAAAGAAAATGAATAAAAATCTAATATATAGAACCAAACCATAAGCTATGTCTATATGATAAAAACATCAGTTAGAATATGAAACACTGCATTTATAATAAAAATGGAGTTGAATTATTTGACCAAAAGCCAAACAGGGAAGACTTGAAACTTTATCTTTTAGAATAGAGACTAATAAAGAGTGAGAGACTGTTTAAAAAACATTTAGAGTCTTTACCCAGAAAAGTAACTGATAATAGAAAGAAACTCAACTGTGTGAGATGAAAAGAAGGATGAATAGAATTACGTAAAAATAATGGATACCTAATGGATGTTTATGTCAGTACTTTTAACTAATAGATAATATTAAAAATATTTATTTTATGTAAATAGAGAGTTTAATTTTTGTAATACAATGTTATTGAAAATGTGGAAGGTCATTATGAAATAATAATGACTATAGAATATTATTTTAAAGTAATTGTACTTTAATAATGTAGATGTTAATGAGGTCATATAACTTGCCCAATTTGCCCAAATCTTAAATGGTGGATTAAGGATTTAAACACTGAAAATTGACCCCAAAACCCGGGCTCATAATTAGTAGATTAATTACTACAAGTATTTCTCTGTATAGCCATTTTTTAAAATTTGGTCAGGCATCTAATTATGTACATAGTGCATGATATGGATTGGCTGTGTTGCCACCCAAATCTTAACTTGAATTGTATCTCTCAGAATTTCCACTTGTTGTAGGATGGACCCAGGGGGAGGTAATTGAATTATGGGTCAGTCTTTCTCGTGCTATTCTTATGATAGTGAATAAGTCTCACCAAATCTGATGGGTTTATCAGGGTTTCCGCGTTTGCTTCTTCCTCATTTTCTCTTGCTGCCACCATGTAACAAGTGTCTTTGCCTCCCACCATGGTTCTGAGGCCTCTCCAGCTGTGTGGAATTGTAAATCCAATTAAACCTCTTTTCCTTCCAAGTCTGGGGTATGTCTTTATCAGGAGCATGAAAACGGACTCATACAGTGCACAAGTATCTACCAAGCTGTAGAAGATTTACAAGAGAGTAATTAATTCACCTTATTTGGACCACTTCATATCCTCAATCTTAATTTAGAAACCATCACATGTATGCCTTTTGCCAAGTCAATTTTTCTGTTATGCAGTTATGGGACATGGTAAGCCTGCAGCATATATAAGAAAGTAATTATGTAACTAACATTTTATGTATATTATCTAGAAAGCAACTTTGCATTTTTTCTGAGAGAAGAAAACTATGGCTTTTTCTTTTTTTTTTATGTGGCAAATATCAAATCAGCAAATACCATAATTGTTAGTTGAAGAAACTTAAATATCT
>NW_012105031.1:6595020-6598093 GCF_000951045.1 Mandrillus leucophaeus
AAATAAATAAAAATAAAAAAGCCAATGAGTACATCACTGTGGTTCATACTTGTTTAGTCTGGTCACATCAGTGGTTTTCAAATTTAGGTGTCCATCAGAATCACTTGGAGGGCTAATTAACACTGGACCCCTACCCCAAAGTGTCTGACTGAGTAGGTTCAGTACATCACTGGAGAATTTGGCCGTATTAAGTGTTTTCCAGGTGATAGTAATACTGCTGGCCAGAGGACAGCACTTTTATTTTTTCATTTTTTTCTTATTTTTTATTTTTATAGATACAGGAGATACATGTGCAGGTTTGTCATACGGATATATTGCCTAGTGGTGGGGTTTGGGTTTCTAGTGTATCTATCACTAAAATAGAAATTATTGTATCCAATAGGTAATTTTATAAACCCTGACCCTCCTACAACCTTCCCCCCTTTTGGTAAACCCAGTGTCTATTATTTTCTTCTGTAGTCCGTATATACTCATTGTTTAGCTTTCACTTATAAGTGAGAACATTAAGTTTTTGATTTTCTGTTTCTGAGTTATTTCATTTAGGATAATAACCTGCAACTCCATCAGTTTTGCTGCAAAAGACATTATTTTTATATGACTATGTAGTATTCCAGGGTGTATATGTACCACATTTTAAATCTAATCATTCACTTCTAGACACATAGGTTGATTCCATGACTTTACTATTGTGAATCGTGCTGCAACAAACATACAAGTGCAGATGTCTTTTTGGCATAACAATTTCTTTTCCTTTGAGTAAATGCCCTTAAGTGGGATTCCTGGGTCAAATAATAGTTCTATTTCCAGTTCTTTGTGAAATCTCAATACTGTTTTCCATAGATGTTGTACTAATTTATGGTCTCAAAAAGAGTATACGACCATTACCTTTTCTTCACATCTGTTGTTTTTGACTTTTTAATAATAGCCATTCTGACTAGAGTGAGATCGTATCTCACCGTGGTTTTAATTTGCATTGCATTTCTTTAGTAATTAGTAATGTTGATTATTTTTTCATATGTTTGTGGACCACTTATATGTCTTTTTTAGAGAACTGTCTGTTGATGTTATTTGCCCAGCTTTGAATGTAGTAATTTTCTTGTGCATGTGGTGTTGTTGAGTTGGTAAGTTCTTGTAGATTCTGATATTGGTCCTTTGTCAGATGCATAGTTTGCAAATATCTTCTCCCATTCTGTAGCTTGTCGTTTACTCTGTTGGTTATTTCTTTTGCTGTGCAGACGTTTTTTAGTTTAAGTAAGTCTCATTTGTTTATTTTTTTTGTTTCAGTTACATTTGGTTTTGAAGCCTTAGTCACAAGTTATTTGCCTAGGCCAATGTCCAGAAGAGTTTGTACTAGGTTCTCTCCTAGAACGTTGATAGTATCAGGGCTTACATTTAAGTCTTTAATCAATTTTGACTTAATTTTTATATATGCTGAGTTATAGGGATCCGGTTTCTTTCTTCGACATGTTGTTAGCCAGTTTGTCCAGCACCATTTATTGAAGGGGGTGTCCTTTTCCCATTGTGCATTTTTGTCAGCTTTATCAAAGATCAGTTGGTTGTAGGCTTGTGGCTTCATTTCTGATCACTGCATCTATTTTTGTACAAGTACCATGTTATTTTGATTACCATAGCCTTGTGGTATAATTTGAAGTTAGGTAATATGAGACCTCTAGCTTTGTTCCCTTTGCTTAGGTTTGCTTTGTCTATTCCGGCTCATTTTTGGTTCCACAAGAATTTTAAAATTCTTTGTCTAATTCTATGGAAAATGACATTGGTAATTTGATAGGGGTTGCATTTTGCTTTTGGCAGTGTGGTCACTTTAATGATGTTCATACTTCCAATCCATTAACAGGGGATGTTTTTCTGTTTTCTTTCCTTCCTTTTTTTTTTTTCCCCCGAGGTCATACACTGTTGCCCAGATTGGAGTGCAGTGGCGTGATCATATCTCACTGCAGTGTCAACCTTCCAGGCTCAAATGCTTCAATCACCTCAGCCTCCTGAGTAGCTACAACCACAGGTATGTACCACCCCACCTGGATAATTTTTAAAACTTTTTAATAGAGATGTCTCACTGTGTAGAGGATCTCAGTAAGTTGGTCAGGCTTGTCTCAGACTTTTGGGATCAAGTGATCCTCCTGCCTCAACCGTCCAACCTGTTAGGATTACAGGCGTGAGTCCTATGTCTGGCATTTTTTCCATTTGTTTGTGTCATCTATGATTTATTGTATTGGTGATTTGTAGTTCTTGTTATAGAGGGCTTTTGCCTCCTTGGTTAACTGTTTTCCTGGGTATTTTATTTTTGTGTGTGTCTATTGTAAGTGTGATTAATTTATTGATTTCGTTCTCAGTTTGAACTTTATTGGCGTATAGTAATGCTACTGTTATTTTGTTGTGTCTGTTGTAAATGTGATTGGGTTATTGATTTAGTTTTCAGCTTGAACATTATAAGTATATAGAAATGCTACTGAGTTTTGTGCATTGCTTTTGTATCCTGAAACTTTACTGAAATCATTTATAAAGTCTAGGAGTCTTTTGGAGAAGTCTATAGGGTTTTCTAGATGTAAGATTATGTCATCAGGGAACAAAGATAATTTGACTTTCTCTTCTTTCATAATTTGGTAGCTTTTATTTATTTCTCTTCCTTTTTTCCTCTAGCTAGGCCTAAGGACTACATTTTTAGGACCACTGGTCAAAATTATTCTCTTCAAATTTACAGGAGAGTAAAAAACACACATAGGACTCGTTTAATATGCTAATCCCATAGCATTTCCCCTGTACAGTCTCTTTTATTAAGTTTGGGTTATCCCACCAGTTTATATTTTTTTCCAAACACTACATGTGATTCTTATGATGAAATAAGATTTTAGGAACATGTCTAAATACCTGGATGGAGAAGAGGAGAATAATGAAATAATTCACCCTATTTATTACAACTTCATATACCTGAAGCCACCGAAGCACAGATGATAACACTTTTACGGTGCTGTCATCTTTACAAATTGGACCATCCTCATGTATCTCATAGGCTTGCATTTCTGTCATAGTAGGGCTGTGGATTATTATTTGAAATGTG
>NW_012105031.1:6599353-6600723 GCF_000951045.1 Mandrillus leucophaeus
CTGCAGCATATATAAGAAAGTAATTATGTAACTAACATTTTATGTATATTATCTAGAAAGCAACTTTGCATTTTTTCTGAGAGAAGAAAACTATGGCTTTTTCTTTTTTTTTTATGTGGCAAATATCAAATCAGCAAATACCATAATTGTTAGTTGAAGAAACTTAAATATCTCAATCTCTTTTATGATATAATTTGGATATTTTTCATGTTAAACAACGAATATTTTCTATTGAGTAACAAGAAAAAAAAAGAAAAAAATGACACAGAGGCTAGGAACAAGGTAATATTATTTAAAAAATCAAGTTCTGTGTTTTCTTAATGATCATCCAGTTTATTTTAAGTTACTCGACTGGACCTAACCTAAACTAATTAATGGGCACAAACATTAGGATTGCTGTTACTTGAAGCTGTGTATGGAAGAAACTATAAATCGCTTTTCCTAATGTCTGGTTTGTTAGAAGCCACTGTCGTATCAGTAAAAAGCACCAAGAAGTATTTAATTATGTGGCTACTTCTGGATATTGGAACTGATACAAAGTTTGACTGTGGCTAGTACTCTGTAATGAAAGTATTAGCATCATTCTGCAGTGACATAAAAGCAGCCATGGTTTTAACAACCCTTAGGTCTTCTTTACTTAGGCATTGCCTATTCCTTCAATTAGGGAACAAGTTATTCTGCCTGTGCTGGTAGATTCTTCATGCTAAACAAATGTCTGGTACTTTAGGGAAGGGAAGTCAGGAAAAATATTAATTTAAAAGCACAAACTCTCACTCTGACGTGTAATTCTGATACTGACCATGCCATTAACCCTTACATGGTCTGGATGTTTATGTACTTCATACATGAAGCCCCAGGGTGATAATATTAGGAGGTGGGTCCTTTGGGAGGTGATTAGGTTATGAGGGCAGAGCCCTCATGAATGGGGTTAGGACCCTCATAACCCTTGTAAAATTCGCCTGAGAGACCTCTCTCACCCCTTTGACCATGTGAAGCTAGAGTAAGAAGATGACTGTCTAAGAGGACGTTTAGCCTCACCAGACACTGAATCTGATAGCACCTTAATCTTGGACTTCCCAACACATTTCCAGAACTGTAAGAAATAAAGTTCTGTTGTTTATAAGCTTTATAAGCTTCCAATGTTATGGTATTTTGTTATACCAGATGAAATGGACAAAATAATTCCCACCAGAGAACTTTAAACCATATCTTAAACAAAACCCTAGTATAACTCTCCCTAAATGTAAAGATAAAAGGGTTTTAACATATGAGATCCTATTTGTCACATAACCCTAATGTGAGTTGTAGAATATACAGTCAAAATATGTTGGAGAAATTGAAAGACCATAGTTTAAATGCTATGAATATAT
>NW_012105031.1:6608678-6615935 GCF_000951045.1 Mandrillus leucophaeus
CTAAAACACAACAGTTTTGTTGTCTACATAAACAGTATATAATGAAAGTCATTCATATCTTTAAGAATGTTTCATTATGACCATTTTGTAGATATGTTAAGAACGTTTCTCTGGACAGAGTATACAAGACTAGTATAGTCTCGGATTAAGTGAGAAAATAAAAGAGTAATTGAATTAAAATTTGTCTTCAGCCATAATGGAGTTTTTAGCACTGAAAACTGGACAAAATATATTAACATATATTAAATTTTTACTCGAACAGAAGTGCAATGTCTCGAATAGAGAAACTCACAAAGTGATGGCCATGATAACTCTGTTTTCTGCTTATTGACAAACTGCAACACAGAGAGGTGGAACCTGAACACAGAATGATGTTTAGACTAAGCTCGGGAGGCAAAAATCAAAATTACAGGATAGCTATAGATTTGGGGTATTTTTCCTTCACATAAGCAATAATTAGGAAATTTTATACATCATCTATTAATATCCTACACAAATAATATTTTTGGAAATTTACAATGGAAAATGCTGGTATGTAATCTTCTTTCTAGATGGATTGTAATTTCACAGGATGCCCCATTGTTAAGCAGTGGGGCTTCTCTATTGTTCTCTAAGCAGCAATTTCCTCCTCTGTGTATGGAAGTCTGTGTCTGCTTTAAATGCCACTGCATCTTTGGTTATCATAACTGGTAGTCCTCTCCCAAACTCAGATTAATCAAGTTCAAATTATCTCTATTTTTGGATCTCTAAGAACGGGCTACTTGTATTATTACCATGAATTTTCTCCTATTTATTGATTATTCTTCTTCTACTTCTTATTTTTGAACTGATCTGAAACTGGAAATTTGTGAACTTCTGAACATTTTTAATTGCACAATCAGCCACTGTTTACTATGGCTATCCTAAACCTGCCTTAATTCCAGGGTATATGTCTAATGACACACCCTGTTATTTGTGTAACGTCACAAAAATAGCATATCTAAGTAAAGAATCCCAAGATTTCACAGCTCTTTCGCTTAGCCACTTAATTAATTTATTTATTTTTACTAATACTATATGCTTCATGAATATTTTCCATATAAATTAATCATGGACACCAGATTTAACACAGGCCCTTCTGTTTTCATTTTCTATTACTTGCCTATTTTACCTTTATTTCTCTCATTTTCATTTCTTCTATTTAAGTTTGAGACGGTCATTTTTGAAATAGATTTTACTTACGTGTAATAGATAAAGATTAGTTTTTTGCTAGGTTGTTGATAGAGAGAATGTCAATGAATAACCTTGGAAACCACTCAGTCTAGGAAGGAGGTATTCCTGATTGTGGCCATGAGGTATGAATGGAACCAAGAAGTGTCTATTGTCATTACAGAGCTCATCAGAGGTATAAACATGTTACAAACCCACAACTCGACACCCTCAATCGCCCTCTGCATCCTCTTACTTTCCCTCTACAACTGCTTCCTTCCGTCTACTGTCATAGGTCCTCATCGCCCCATTGGAAATCTCGTTTAGTCCTTGAATCTTAAGTATGGCAGTGTTAAAAGTGAAAAACTATGCATTTAGATATTTTTACAAGATAACTCAGAAGAAGGTAAATTTCAGAATGCCTTATAATAATGTAATTATTAAGTCTAGTTATGAAACAGAGATATGAAAAATCAGTACAGCAACTAATAGCAACTGCTATTTAGTCAGAACCTCCTTCATACTAAAGTGCAAGATAGCTTCTACTCAAGGAAACTAGTTCTAAATATTCTGGCAGAAAATTGGAACAATTTTGCTTGAAAGCCTTTTAATATTTTCTCTGTTTTGCATCAGCACTCTGCCCATTAAAGTTCACAATATAATATTCTATAAAGCAAATTTCTATTTTGGAGTTTTCCTCAACATTTCTAATTTTATTTTTAAGTCTATACCTATTCTGCTCCTGTTTTTCTTACTAAAACACATAGAACTGTACAAAGAGTTAGGGGCAAGAGTAAAATTATTTGGATCATCTCTGTGTTTCAGCCAATATTATTGTCTGTTGTTGGTAAAAGATGTAGGATGTGGGTTGACATATGTTGGGATAGACCACAGGACTAATACATACTATTAAATAGAATAGGCTTAGCTAGAAACAGCCCTCAGAATTTGTTGGTCAAGGCACAATCAGTGATCCGTAGTTTGGATGCTGAAGGATTACAGAATATGACCAAAACATTAAAATAGGCCATCCATGAAGGGGAAATACAAACAGAAGTGCTAACAAGCGTGGATCAGAAACCTGAGCACTGCCATGAAGCTCTTCTGATGGAGTAGCCTCGGAATGAAGAAACAAAAGGGAACTTAAAAAGAAAGAAAATGAAAAGGATGCAATTCCTCCCACATTCTTTGGTTCATATGGTCTCTTTTCAGCCCTCTAGCTAGAAGGAGGAGGCTTTCTTTTAAAGTATTTGCTGTGTTCGCCCCGATGCAGTTCTGAGACTTGGCACCCCCTTTATGTCAAAGTAGTAAGATGAAAGTGAGAAACAGAGTTGTGAAACTCAAAACTTTATGAGTCATTATTTTATATTTCACTTTCTTCCATGATCTGCCTGTTGTTAACTTTTCATAGTCCTCTGGTAGATGCTCTTCATGTTATGTTCTGATATTTTAGTTGTAATAACTGTAAGAAACAGGCTCTAGGGATCTTTCTCCTGGCAAGGCTGCCAATCCCAAGATGAATGTACCAAATACAATAGCGTCTGCATAGACCAGCAATACAAATAAGAACATAAATGCATTTTGGTTTAATGACTTGGGAAAAACTAAATGGAGAAAAATAAAACTAAATTTTGAAAGCATGCCTTATATAAATATGAACTCCAAATGAAATAAGACCTAATTGTGATTTACAAATCTGAAAACAGAATGAATAATAAGGGTGATATCATTGTGTCATAGGGTAGGAAAGTATTTTTATATATATCCCAAAAGTATAAGCCCTAAACTGGCAACCAAAATAAATAAATAAATAGGAGTATAAAATTAGGAATTTTTAAAAAACAAAACAAAGCACATTATGGACAGAAATATCAGAAAGTAACACTTTGATAAAATACTCTTATTGTGTAAAACTGAAAATGAATTAGAATATACGAGGGACTCCTGAAAAGTAACTAGAAAAATACTGGAACCACAATAGACAGCCAAATAATATAATAGACAAGTTTTAGAAGAGAAACCCCAGAATGCTAAAAATCACACCAAGAGATGGTGAAATTCATTTATAATCAGAGCAAAGCAGAGTAAAATAATAATAGATATTAGTTATGCTTATTAGACTAGCAAAGATTAAAAATGTGATGAATTAAGTAGTAGAAATCTTCATGCACTGATGGAGCAACTCTCCTGGAAAGTAACCTGGCAGTATTTATTTAAATTAAGAATATGCATGATTTATTTCATTACTCAGTATGTATTTCAAAGTAATTCTAACACTGGTCCACAAAAGGACCCATTAAAGGGTATTCTATATAGCATTCTTCGTGACATTGGAAGTTGCAGTTAATCAATCCACTTTTAGAAGAGTATATGAGGTATACACAGAATATATGAAAAATGACTTATGAGGTGGTGGGAAGAAACATATGCAATGTATTCCTATAACCTGATTGAAACATAGAAATATATTTGAGAAAAAATAAGATATATGTTTTACACATACATCTAAATATATATCATATATATAAAAAACCATATACACAAATTTGAAATTTAACACATTTCCAAATAACACACACAAATATACAGTAATATATTCAACATATTAGAATTACTGCCATTGCACTCATGAGGAGCATGGGAAGGGAAGTGACACAGAATAAATAAATACATCCAGGATTATCTTAATAACAGAAGCTGCACATCATTTTATGGTTTTTCTTGCATTCTGAAACATAATTAGCTCAACCTTCAATACTGAAGATTTATAAATGCACAACGGCAACAACAAACACAATTGTCATATGAATGTATAGTATTTTGGAGGAGAGAGGATAACAATAGTTGTTTACTTGACTTAGGGAATTCCTGTTAATCTTTCCTAGAGCATCTCTGATTTGTGTTTTGAATAAAAGAAAAAAAATCATCATTGATGTGAGAGAAAATTTTCCAAAAAGAAATATCTGAATGAATGATATAGTAGCTTCATTTCTTTGTTTGTAGCCTCTCCATATTTCAACATAAATTGATGCTGGTATAATGCTGGTTGGACCAGGTGAATAGGAAATAGCAACAATTCTAGATGTATTGCTAAGTCATTTGTTTGAATGAAGGTAGGAAATAAATCGAACAAAGGTTCAGAGACTTGCCATCATAGTAAGCTTTCTGTAGATCCAGTGGTGAGGGGCTTGTGGAGATACATTTCCTGCGTGAGGAAGGAATTATTTTTCTCTTTTCTTCTTGCCTTTCTGTGGGCTAGTGAATATTTGGTGGGGGTCAGTCTTGGTTTATTAACAGTATTTTTGATTGTATCTGTTTGTATACTTCCCATCACAGTTGCTTTGAATATTATTCACATGTGATTTGTAACATTCTATCAGTAACATTTACCATGTCAAGTGAAATATGGATACTTAATTTCTATTTAGGTACCTTTATTTTTCCTGCTCTTAAGTATCACTGTCTCAGATAGTGTTAAAAATCTTTGTTTCAATCATCAAATATAATTATAAAACTAATGAGGAAAATATAGTGTGTTATATGCATTCATATTTCTAAACTTTCTGTAATCTTTTTTCTTTCCTTGATGTTCTAAGTTAACTTTTGTATCATATCATTCCTGAATGAAGAGCGTTCTTTATCCAGTCTTTAAAATTAGGACTCCCAGGGACAAATTATTTTAGCTTTCCTTAACCACAGAATGTAATTGCCACCTATGATAAGCCCATGGCCAATATGAAACTCAACAGTGAAAAACTAAAAGCTTCTTCTAACATCAAAAAACAAAACCAGAATGCCCACTTTCTCTACTTCTTCAATCAGGTACTGGAAGTCCTAGCGAGAGCAATTTGGCAAGAAAAAGAAATAAGAGGCATCCAAATTGGAAAGAAAGAAACAAAATTATCTATTTGCAGATGACACAAACACATAGTAAAAATCCTGAAAACTCCTCAAAAAACTTAGAATAAACAAATTTAGTCAATTTTCAGGATGCAAAATCAACATACAAAGTCAGTTGTATTTTTGTATGCTAACAATAAAGTATCAGAAAATGAGATGTTAAAAATTCCATTTACAATAGCATCAAAAAGAACAATATACTTAGGAATAAACTTAACCAAGGAGAAGAAAGACTTGTTCACTTGTTTACATTTTATCACTTCTATTTTTCTATTAAGGTTTTCTATTTTTTTCATTTATTTCAAGAAAACATGCAATTGAATTTTGAAGCATTTTTATGATGACTGCTTTAAAGTTGTGGTCAGATAATTCCAACATCTGATTGTCTTCTTGTGTTAGTTGATTTCCTTTTCTCGTTTAAACTGTAATGTTTTTGATTACTAGATATAATAAGTGATTGTTTATTGTACCCTAGACGTGTTTTTCATTATGTTAAGAGACTCTGGATCTTATTTAAATATTTTATTTTGGGGAGAAGTCACACCTTTTAGGTTAGTATGTAGGTATTGGCCTGCTTTGCTGTGATGTATTTCCAATGGCAGATTTATTTTTACTATTTGCAATGTTATTTTGGTCTACTTGGTTTATCTGGTGCTGCTGATGCTCTTGCTGGTATTGCTGATATTGCCTGGGAAGGTAGAATGCATTTCCCCAGATAAGGATGCTTGGTGACTCTGGGTAGGGAGCGATGTGGAGAGGTCCCATTATCAGTGCCCTCTGACTTCACTATGTCCCTGGGCATGTGAAGAGGCTCTCGTGCCCTTGGGGAAAAAAAAGAGGTTGTCTGGATCATGCTGTTAGTTGCTGTTGGGTCTCTTTTGCCTATTCCACTAACCTGTTCGGTATTTCTGGGAGTGTGAGGAGTTTCTCGAGCACGTAGGGTGAATAAGCTTCCTGGACCAGGCCATATGTTGTAACTGGATCTCTTTTTCTAGTTCCAAAAGACCTCTCAGTATTTTTGAATGAGGGAGGAGAGTCTTGGAACATAAAGATGAATAAACCCACACCCACAGTTATAGAAAATCCAATGAAGGCTAAATAAAAAGCATGAAGAAAAGTATACCTAGTCTCATAAAAATAACTTCCTCAAAATCAAGGAGAAAATTTTAAAATGGGAAAAACTGGCTCTATTAGTTTTCCAGGGTTGCATTAATGAAGTACCACAGACTGGGTGGCTTAAACAATAGAAACTAATTTTTTCATAATTCTGAAAAATAAAAGTCTGAGGTCAAGGTGTCAGCAGAGGTGATTTCATTCTGAGGCCCTTTTCCTTGGCCTATAGATGGCCATCTTCTCTCTGTCCTCACATGGCCCCGTCTGTGTATTTCTGCTCCCAAATTTCTTCTTATGAGGATATCAGTCATACTGGATTAGAACCCACCTTGATGACCTCATTTAACCTTAATTAGTTGTTTAAAGATACTCCCTCCAAATACAGTCACCTTTTTAGATACTGGGAACTAGGATACCAACATATGAAATTTTAAGACACAATTCAGCATATACACAAGGAGAACACAAACCAAAGGCAAAAGACATGTTATACAGAAAGGGACAAAAGGCAGAGGGAGATATCACTTGTCAGAAACAAGGCAAGCAAGGATGCAGTGGAGAAGCACCCTTAAAAAACTGAAAGAAAAAAGACAAAACAAAAACCATCACCCTAAAATCCTATGCCCACCAAAAGTATCATTTAAAATGGAAACAACAGAAAAAATTTTTTCAGAAGTAAAAGAACTGAAATAATTTATCACCAGGAGATCCACACTAAGAAATGCTAACATCTTTCAGGCTGAAGAAAAATAATGAAAGATGTAAGTGTTGACATTTTATATATATTTTATATATATATACACACACATATATATACACACACACACATATAAAATATACATATATAATGAAATAGAGTGAACCAGAATGACATAATAAGATTATGTGTGTGTATAAAAACACACACACACACACACACACACACACAAAAACACACATATGCATATGAGTTTATCATATTATTTAAATCTTTTTAAAAAGTAAATAACTGCAGGCTGAAGAAAATATATTCTTGGATTTATAACAAATAAAAAGAAAATGTATTGCAGTAATAGC
>NW_012105031.1:6615985-6618627 GCF_000951045.1 Mandrillus leucophaeus
TGCCATTGCACTCATGAGGAGCATGGGAAGGGAAGTGACACAGAATAAATAAATACATCCAGGATTATCTTAATAACAGAAGCTGCACATCATTTTATGGTTTTTCTTGCATTCTGAAACATAATTAGCTCAACCTTCAATACTGAAGATTTATAAATGCACAACGGCAACAACAAACACAATTGTCATATGAATGTATAGTATTTTGGAGGAGAGAGGATAACAATAGTTGTTTACTTGACTTAGGGAATTCCTGTTAATCTTTCCTAGAGCATCTCTGATTTGTGTTTTGAATAAAAGAAAAAAAATCATCATTGATGTGAGAGAAAATTTTCCAAAAAGAAATATCTGAATGAATGATATAGTAGCTTCATTTCTTTGTTTGTAGCCTCTCCATATTTCAACATAAATTGATGCTGGTATAATGCTGGTTGGACCAGGTGAATAGGAAATAGCAACAATTCTAGATGTATTGCTAAGTCATTTGTTTGAATGAAGGTAGGAAATAAATCAAACAAAGGTTCAGAGACTTGCCATCATAGTAAGCTTTCTGTAGATCCAGTGGTGAGGGGCTTGTGGAGATACAGTTCCTGCGTGAGGAAGGAATTATTTTTCTCTTTTCTTCTTGCCTTTCTGTGGGCTAGTGAATATTTGGTGGGGGTCAGTCTTGGTTTATTAACAGTATTTTTGATTGTATCTGTTTGTATACTTCCCATCACAGTTGCTTTGAATATTAATCACATGTGATTTGTAACATTCTATCAGTAACATTTACCATGTCAAGTGAAATATGGATACTTAATTTCTATTTAGGTACCTTTATTTTTCCTGCTCTTAAGTATCACTGTCTCAGATAGTGTTAAAAATCTTTGTTTCAATCATCAAATATAATTATAAAACTAATGAGGAAAATATAGTGTGTTATATGCATTCATATTTCTAAACTTTCTATAATCTTTTTTCTTTCCTTGATGTTCTAAGTTAACTTTTGTATCATATCATTCCTGAATGAAGAGCATTCTTTAGCCAGTCTTTAAAATTAGGACTCCCAGGGACAAATTATTTTAGCTTTCCTTAACCACAGAATGTAATTGCCACCTATGATAAGCCCATGGCCAATATGAAACTCAACAGTGAAAAACTAAAAGCTTCTTCTAACATCAAAAAACAAAACCAGAATGCCCACTTTCTCTACTTCTTCAATCAGGTACTGGAAGTCCTAGCGAGAGCAATTTGGCAAGAAAAAGAAATAAGAGGCATCCAAATTGGAAAGAAAGAAACAAAATTATCTATTTGCAGATGACACAAACACATAGTAAAAATCCTGAAAACTCCTCAAAAAACTTAGAATAAACAAATTTAGTCAATTTTCAGGATGCAAAATCAACATACAAAGTCAGTTGTATTTTTGTATGCTAACAATAAAGTATCAGAAAATGAGATGTTAAAAATTCCATTTACAATAGCATCAAAAAGAACAATATACTTAGGAATAAACTTAACCAAGGAGAAGAAAGACTTGTTCACTTGTTTACATTTTATCACTTCTATTTTTCTATTAAGGTTTTCTATTTTTTTCATTTATTTCAAGAAAACATGCAATTGAATTTTGAAGCATTTTTATGATGACTGCTTTAAAGTTGTGGTCAGATAATTCCAACATCTGATTGTCTTCTTGTGTTAGTTGATTTCCTTTTCTCGTTTAAACTGTAATGTTTTTGATTACTAGATATAATAAGTGATTGTTTATTGTACCCTAGACGTGTTTTTCATTATGTTAAGAGACTCTGGATCTTATTTAAATATTTTATTTTGGGGAGAAGTCACACCTTTTAGGTTAGTATGTAGGTATTGGCCTGCTTTGCTGTGATGTATTTCCAATGGCAGATTTATTTTTACTATTTGCAATGTTATTTTGGTCTACTTGGTTTATCTGGTGCTGCTGATGCTCTTGCTGGTATTGCTGATATTGCCTGGGAAGGTAGAATGCATTTCCCCAGATAAGGATGCTTGGTGACTCTGGGTAGGGAGCGATGTGGAGAGGTCCCATTATCAGTGCCCTCTGACTTCACTATGTCCCTGGGCATGTGAAGAGGCTCTCGTGCCCTTGGGGAAAAAAAAGAGGTTGTCTGGATCATGCTGTTAGTTGCTGTTGGGTCTCTTTTGCCTATTCCACTAACCTGTTCGGTATTTCTGGGAGTGTGAGGAGTTTCTCGAGCACGTAGGGTGAATAAGCTTCCTGGACCAGGCCATATGTTGTAACTGGATCTCTTTTTCTAGTTCCAAAAGACCTCTCAGTATTTTTGAATGAGGGAGGAGAGTCTTGGAACATAAAGATGAATAAACCCACACCCACAGTTATAGAAAATCCAATGAAGGCTAAATAAAAAGCATGAAGAAAAGTATACCTAGTCTCATAAAAATAACTTCCTCAAAATCAAGGAGAAAATTTTAAAATGGGAAAAACTGGCTCTATTAGTTTTCCAGGGTTGCATTAATGAAGTACCACAGACTGGGTGGCTTAAACAATAGAAACTAATTTTTTCATAATTCTGAAAAATAAAAGTCTGAGGTCAAGGTGTCAGCAGAGGTGATTTCATTCTGAGGCCCTTTTCCTTGGCCTATAGATGGCCATCTTCTCT
>NW_012105031.1:6619467-6641143 GCF_000951045.1 Mandrillus leucophaeus
AAAAACACACATATGCATATGAGTTTATCATATTATTTAAATCTTTTTAAAAAGTAAATAACTGCAGGCTGAAGAAAATATATTCTTGGATTTATAACAAATAAAAAGAAAATGTATTGCAGTAATAGCAATAGTCACAGGAGACAAATTCCTAGGCAGACAGGACAGGTCCCTGGTGAAAGCTGACCTTCAAGCCAAAGACAGCCTGAAGCCTAAAATCCTAACTGCCAGTTCTGGATAGAGTCCATGACCGGAATAAGAACTTCCATTCCTGCCTTACCCTCTCTTTCTCGATTTGTTCCTTCTGGATGATGCCAATCAGCATGCATTTCCCCATTGTAAGCTCATAAAAACCCTGGACTCAGCCACACAGACTGCTACCCACTTTTGTGTCCCCTCTCACAACTGAGAGTGTTCCTTCTGTTGCTCGATAAAATTCTTCTATGCCTTACTCACTCTCTGGTATCCGCACACCTTTTTCCTCTTGGTTGTGGGACACAAACCTGAAACCTGCTGAACTGCGTGCAGTGGTAATAAAAGAGAGCTGTAACATGCTCCTGTCCACCAGCCTATGGGAGAAAGAGAGCTGTAACATGTTCCCGTTCACTGGACTATGTTTCTGCTCACTGAGCTATGGAAGTGAAGAACTGTGACATCTCTTGGGTGCTCAGACCTCAGGACTCCCCAAGCAAAAGTTAGAACATTCCTTGGGGCTTTGCAATTGCTGGCATCTCCAAGTTTTCAGGCACCACCAGGTTCCTCTTGTCTAGACACCAGTGCCCAATGCAGAAGCTGCTTGTAGCATGACTGGTCCAGCTGTGGGCTGAGTACAGAGCCACTGTAGGTGCAAGATCTGAGCAAGTGCAAGATCAGTTCAGCCTGCTGGGCTGAGCAGGCAGAGCAAACCCAGCCACAGAGATTTCCAGCTGGTGAAGCACCACCAAAGAAATCCTGTAACAATAACATAAAGGTGGACAGGAGGAGAAATGGAAATATGAGTTTGTTTACTATATGTAAATATAGACCTACCATAGGATCCAGATATTTCACCTCTAGGTATTTATCCAAGATAAACAAAAACATATGTTATACAAAAATTTGTACATGGACATGTATGTTCATATCATCTTTATTTGTAGTAGGATAAAATAATACCTAGAAACAACCCAAATGTCCAACAAAATATGAATGAATATAGCAATACAATGGAATACTACTCAACAATAAAAAATAATTAACTATGGATTTATAACATGCCACAGATGAATCTCAATGTTTCAAAATAGTTAAGGGAGTGAAAGGATTGAGACACAGTCATACTCTCTAATTGCAGTCATATAAAATTCTGGAAAATGTAAATCAATATATAGTGAAGAAAAACTGATAGTGGTTGGAAAAAGGGAGGGGTAAAGGCTGAAAGGAGGAACTAAATAGGCAAGATAAAACTTCCACGGGCAATGGATATATTTGGCAACGTATAATAGTTTGATGGATATATGCCAAAAGGCATAAAATCCAGCACTTTAAATAAGTGGAGTTCATAAAAACATAGTAGTTTTCTTTAAAAGGAAACGGAGCCTTATTTACCCACAATTATCACTTGTACCAAATCAACATATTTAAATATTATTTAAAAAATAATCTCAGTCTCTGATAAGTTTACAAATTCTTAATCACAAACATCTGTGTACAGGTATTTAGGTGGATAATGCAGCTGATATGATATATTTATTAAGCCCTGTGAGCAATGCTAACAACAATTATACTCTTCATTTTAATAGAATGTTTATGTTTGATGTTTAAATAATTTCATTATCAAGATGAAAAATAGGATTGACTTTGACAACTTTCTTAATCACTGATTTTGACAGGAAGCCAACACTAATTAGAATTTCATTTTCTTAAAAAAAGAATTCACTGTTTGTAATCAGCCAAACATCCCTCAATTAAATCAGAGTTCTAATATTGCCCAAGTTGTCATTTTAATTACAACATAACATATGTAGAAAATAAGTTTTTATTTTAATTTTAAAACGTGACTTTTAAATGAGCTAATTTATAGGTGAATTTTTGGTAGTCTATTGCAATTTCTGCTAGATGTGATAGAGATATAAAATCATTTTTAGCATTTAAATTTCTAAAAATTAAACTTTTCTAACTATGTTTGAAATAAAAACGATTTTCTTCCTATGGGAGTAGGACATTACAATATGCACACCAAAAAACAAAAGTTTTGTTGTGATCCTCTACGTCTGATCTGTGGGTCACAAGTTAACAATATTTCTAGTTTTCACCCTTCCTCCTGCCAACCTGTAGACCCTAGGGTTCCTAGTTCATTTCAAATGGTTGAGTCTGGGCTTCATTTTTGAAGGAACTACTCATTTCAATCTGTTCTCTTCATCCATGCAAACAGTTAGTTGACATTTCTCTTTTTCATGATGAAACCGAGAATCAGAGTAGCTCCTGTTGGGGGCCTCCGACAATTGTAAATAACCCTTTCTTTCCAGGAGTCCGTTTGTGTGCCATTGGGATTGTATTTCTTATATTCAAAGCTGGGTATTAAGTTGCCTCCCCGCCAAAAAATAGTGACTTTCACCTTAGGGTTGGTAATAAGACTTCTTCTAGTGTTTAAGGAAATACTATGTTGGTTCTGGAAGCTATCCAGATTAGGCAGCATTGGAATTGTCCTTGTTGTTGTCCATGGTGGCATCTAGGCAATCTTTAATGTATCCAGCTGTACCTGTATTAATGCTTTGGCCTTGGTAGAAAAATCAATACAAAAACTACAGTAGAATGCAACCTGACTTTCTAAGGTAGACACTGTTAGTTTTATGGGGTTTATTCAACTGGGAATATGGAGCACAGCATTGAAGTCAAAAATTCATTTGGCTGTTAGGGGGTTCTGTTAATAGTAGCTTTAGTTAAATGCTGCATAGCACAAATTAAACTGATTTAGCCCTAGCCCCTGTCAGTCATATTAATAAGAGTCAAAGTGGCAGGCAGATAGTACACTTGTGAGAAAATTCATCAGTAGTAAAACGGTATAGAAATGAGTGTTGGGTATTAATGGGAGACCATTTTCTATGAGTCTTTTTCATTTGTGCATGACTTTATCATACTGTGTTTTTTGGACCATCTTTTCAGTTATATTTGTATAGTAAACAGCACTGGCGGATACAGTGGCTCATTCCAGGGTGGAGGATGCATGGATTTCCTGAGAAGTTTAATAAAGATATGTCATTCCAAGGCAAAGATTAGGTAGGTTTGCAAGAACCCTGATTTGAAAGATTGGTGGTTTTTCATACTGTGCCCTGAGTAATAACGTTCCTTATAAGTGACCTAGGAATCTCATGTTCTGTGCCAGAATTATGAAACTTTGTCAGGGTAACTATTTATTTTGCAAGCGGGGTAAACATTTCAGACATTTCACATTTCTTAGCAACCTGCCCACAGTCTGTAATCAAAGCATTAATTCCTGAGGTCAGATTGGTGATTCTTTACACAAGGAAACAAAAGTGACTAGAAAGCAGTCATAGCTACTTATGCTTAATTTTACATTTGTTGTGTCACACCATGGCAACACTAACCCCTGGGGATCCAGAGTCTTTTTCGCAAATCCAAAGTTCTTGAAATGTTTGACATTTTCATTTCCTGTGTATACAGCCACTCTAACAAATAGCTGTAAGTCCCCTGGGGGAAGGATGGAGGGAATCATCTCAGTGTTTGTTTACCATAACTTTGTAGATCCTTTTCTCTGGGGACCTAGTCATCTTTTGAGTCAATCAATTTAAGATATGAAAACTCAGATCTGAATCGGCATAAAGCTTCTGACTTTAAATTGAAGTGTCTACCAACTGTACAGCCTTTTCCTTTATATACATTAAGCAAACCCTTCGTTAATTTCTTCTCTATCTTGTCTCTATGGAAGCCATATTACACTTACCATCCCTGGATATCTCTAAAGGTTAGTCACCTGCCTGTGACTAAGATCTTGCTATTCATTGCAAAAGTTGCGGACAGCTTGTTTCTAATGGTTAAGTACTATCATTATTGCCTCCTTTATGTCATGCTCTTTGCTATCTGGATGGTCACTTCTGTAATAGTGTCTCCTTCCAAGTTGCCTGCAGACAACATCCTCCACTTCTCAGTACCTTTCTCACCCGGGTGTCTCCTACCAACTATGATCTGTCACTTGGTAGGCTCTTGATGTTACATGGTATCCACTAAAACATGTTCAGTTTTGTAAGTTTTTTAAAAAATATTTCTTCAACTTGCCACAATAGTTCTATTATTTCTGTTTACTTAGTGGATCATTACTTCCTCTGAGCTTCACAGGGATTTGCTAGCAGCATAATGATGCTATCTTCTGGCATCCTTATCAGGATGTTTATTTTCTTATCACAGGAGATCGCTTCCATGTGTATAAAATTCACCAAATTTTATGTTCTGCCCCTCTTGTTCTAGCTCTTACCAGATCCATTATCTCCCAGCTCCTACAAGTGCATGTGGCTTAGTCCTACAGATCTGTAATGATATAGTACCATTCCTCCTTCAGGTAGCCTAGCAATTTATTTATGAAGTTAGGTTATGAACCATCCTATTTGTTGATCTTCTGGCCATGAGGGGGAACAGAGACTTATGCTGGGGGAGGCATGTTGTCTTGAGAGGCAGAGGAGTGGGCTGCTTCTGAAGATCCTGTGAGAGAAACAAGTCTAGGTTTACAAGATTTTCAAGTGCATCTACCCCAGTTTCTCAAGTTCATGTCTCAGGATCCCAGTCCTTCCAAATCAAAACCCTTACAATGGCATAAGCAGACTTGCTGTGTTTGAAAGTTTAATCTTATCTTTTGCTCCATTGCTCTGAGGGTAGATTGTGATAGAATTATGCTAACCTGGAATTAAAGAGATACAATTCAAAATAGGGGCAGGAGATACAAGTCAGGGTCTCTTCACACAGTAATAGGAACTGTGGGAGATGGAGTTTGAGCTTAGGCTTCTGAGGGAAGTGCCTGGTAATTAGATTCCAAGATGAATAGGGTTATAGCAAATGAATTTGGCTCATCTCCAGATATTGTAGATGTAAAATTTAAGCAGGTGGGAGCAGAGGTTATTTAGATTTTATTAGTAATTTGAGGAAGAGGTAAATACTTCAGTGTCACTAATAGAGGCCAAATTGTCAGATACTGGGCTACTCATTCTAGTAATTTGTTCCAAAATAAAGAGAAACAGTGAGATACAATTAGAGCACCAGCCAGTTTCCAAACATTGGACCAGCAGGAACACACCAGGAGCTCTTCTGTTTCTTTGTGGCTCCATTCCTCTTTTCTTCCCTTACTGTCTGCAGATCTTTTTCTTCTCTTTCTTTCTCTTTTTTCTCTTTTAGCTTCTTTGTTTCTGCAGTATGCTTTGATGGATAAAACATTTAGTTCACAAGATATATAGGAATGAAAAAGGATTGCTATATTACATAGAAATTATGAGTGATTAATATTGGTCAGGTGAGGAATTAAAAACCATTATCTCTAATTCCTACAGAACTTCAATTTAGAAAATTGAATTTTTGTTGTTGTTGTTTCCAGATGGTATCTCATTGGTTTGGGGAGCAGAACAGATTAGGCAGCAAGTGCCTAGCTGAACACCTGTGGAAAACTGATGTAGGGCAAAAGTAGAACCAAGGCTAATAATCATTCACTTACTAACATGGAAAAATCTGCTCCACATCAAGGAGAACGATGGCTGTGAGTATTTTTGCTGAAACATATTATCGTAGAAGAAAGTAGATATGGACAATAGAAGAAGATATATGTGAGAGAATGCCAGAGACTCTAAAGGGATAATAATTTAATTTATTGTTTCCTGATTAACATATTTAAGATAATTCAATGGAATTAATTCCTTATTTGATCAAGAGGAGGATGTGAATAACAGTGCTTTAAGATGAAAGAGATGTATGTTTAAACAATATTAGCAATTAAACAAAATGTTCATATTAAAACCAATAGAGTTAGAAGTATATTTCCTTTATTCTTTTATTGACTTTCCCTCAGGAATAAAGTAAGAACCATAAAGTTAGTAATTGCATGAACATTTCTATTTAATATCATAGGGGCTGTTGAATTCTCAGCAACTGGATTACCTTTCTGAAACTTGGAGAACAATATGGATGTAAAGATGATTGTTTTTTCCTTATTGAGTATACACAAACTAACAATGTATTACTAATCTAGATGACTATTTTCATAAAGCAATTTCCTTTAAACTTTTTTTGTAGTCAAAGCATTTCCCAATAATAGGTTCTTAGAATCTGATACAAATTTAGAAAAAGATTGTATGACATTTTAGAAAAATTATCAACTTTCAGAAAGAAGTCAGAATCAATTATTTTCTTTGGGAAGATAGTATCTTATTACAGAAGGAAATGAAAATTTTGTAAATTTCACATTATGGAAACATAGAAACTGATTCAAAAAGGATGTTTGTCATGCACTATTACCAATAATAAGTCTCTGGTGAACGCCTATATATGGAACCTACTCTTGCTGACAGAATTACAAATATACGAACCTCTCTCTAGAGGGAATTAATGTAGAGTTCTATAGAAGCAATATCTGCTCCATGTCAAGAGCAGGGTGCCAGTGTGCCTGGATCACAGCCATCCAGAAGGACAGCAGATTATGGCCAGAATATGTATGGCATTTTGGAACACAGTAAAGATTTCTGATTTTACATGAAGTGTAAAGATTGCAGACATTGAAGAGTCACCACCAATCTGCATTTTGAAATGATTACTTAGATTGTTGTATTTATAATAGATTGTAGGGGAAAGACACTGTAAAATGTAAAAAGGGAGACCAATATGGTGGCTACTACATAGTCAGAAAAGTGACAATGGTGGCTTGGATTAAGATAGGAACAGTGGAATTGTTGACAAGTGATTAGACCTGGCCTATACTCTAAAGGTAGATGACTGGATATTCTGTTGCATTATAAAAAAGAGCAGATAGGATGCTTCTAAGATCTTTATCCTGAGCAATTGTATGATTAAGATAAACAAATAATGAAATAAAGAATTTGGGGATGGTGTATGATGGGTTGGGATATCAAGATTTCTGTTTTGGACATGAATACTTAGTGAAAAGATATATGAGCCTATAGCTTGGGGAAATACTAGAATGAGATAAAAATTTGAATTCAGCAAGATATATGTGACATTAGAAGTAATAGGACTATACCAATGATGGAAGCATTATCGATTCCAGGCAAATCACAGTATTAGAGCATAGCAGTGATGAGAATAATTTGTAGGACTGAGTTTTAAAGCACTCTACCATGAAAGGTTGGTCTGGAAGAGGAGAGGATCCAGCAGAAATCACAGGAGGAAGCCACAGGAACCCAACACAAACCCCACAACTCTCTATTGTATAGTAGAGAATAGAAACTATTTTAGAATGTCATTGTATAGACACTATTGAATAGTGTCTTTACCTTCACATGTTTATTATAATGTTCATTATATATTTATTCAGCTGTTCACATTCTTAATATGTACATTAAAATATAAATTATTTGATTGTAGGGAGCATGTCTCTTTAGCTCACCACTTTATAGGGTCTCATTCCTACTTCAGTGTTCAGCATACCTAGGTACTAAAAAATAATTATCTCCCTTTTCTGCAACGGGTTTGCTGCCAGAGCAGAGGTGTCATGAACACTACCCTTAAAAGCCAAAATGGGAAAGGAAAAGACTCATATCAACATTGTTGTCACTGGACATGTAGATTTGGGCAAGTTTACCACTACTGGCCATCTGATCTACAAATGCGGTGGCATCAACAAAAGAATCATTGAAACATTTGAGAAGGAGGTTGCTGAGATGGGAAACGGCGCCTTCAAGTATGCCTGGGTCTTGGATAAACTGAAAGCTGAGTGTGAACGTGGTATCACCATTGATATCTCCTTGTAGAAATTTGAGACCAGTAAGTGCTACATGACTATGATTGATGCCCCAGGACACAGAGACGTCATCAAAAACATGATTACAGGGACATCTCAGGCTGACTCTGCTGTCCTGATTGTTGCTGCTGGTGTTGGTGAATTTGAAGCTGGCATCTCCAGGAATGGGCAGACCTGAGAGCATGCCCTTCTGGCTTACACACTGGGGGTGAAACAACTAATTGTTGGTGTTAACAAAACTGATTCCACTGAGCCACCCTACAGCTAGAAAAGATATGAGGCAATCAATTCAGCACCTACATTAAGAAAATTGGCTACAACCCCGACACAATAGCATTTCTGCCAATTTCTGGTTGGAATGGTGACAACATGTTGGAGCCAACTGCTAGCATACCTTGGTTTAAGGGATGGAAGGTCACCCATAAGGATGGCAATGTCAGTGGAGCCACGTTGCTTGAAGCTCTGGACTGCATCCTACCACCAAATCATCCAACTAACAAGCCCTTGTGCCTGCCTCCCCAGGATGTCTACAAAATTGGTGGTATTGGTACTGTTCCTGTTGGCCAAGTGGAGACGTGTTCTCAAACCTGGTGTGGTGGTCACCTTTGCTCCAGTCAACATTACAACTGAAGTAAAATCTGTCAAAATGCACCATGAAGCTTTGAGTGAAGCTCTTCCTGGGGACAACATGGACTTCAATGTCAACAATGTGTCTGTCAAGGATGTTTATTGTGGCAGTGTTGCTGGTGACAGCAAAAACGACCCAACAATTGAAGCAGCTGACTTCACTGCTCGGGTGATTATCCTGAACCATCCAGGCCAAATCAGCGCTGGCTGTGCCCCTGTACTGGATAGCCACATGGTTCACATTGCACGCAAGGTTGCTGAGCTGAAGGAAAAGATTGATCACCGTTCTGGTAAAATGGTGGAAGATGGTCCTAAATTCTCGAAGTCTGGTGATGCTGCCATCATTGATATGGTTCCTGGCAAGCACATTTGTGTTGAGAGTTTCCCAGACTATCCACCTCTGGGTGGCTTTGCTGTTCATAATATGAGACAGACAGTTGCTCTTGAGTTTCATCAAAAGAGTGGACAAGAAGGCTGCTGGAGATGGTAAAGTCACCTAGTCTGCCCAGAAGGCTCAGAAGGCTAAATGAGTATTAACCCTAATACCAGCCATCCCGGTTTTAATCAGTGGTGGAAGAATGGTCTCAGGGCTGTTTGTTTGAATTGACCATTTAAGTTTAATAGTGGAAGACTGGTTAATGATAACAATGCATTGTAAAATCTTCAGAAGGAAAGGAAAAAGTTTTGTGGACCACTTTGATTCTCTTTTTTCATGTGGCAGTTTTAAGTTATTAGTTTTTAAAATCGGTATTTTTTTTCTCTCTCTTTTTTTTAAATTATACTTTAACTTCTGGGATACATGTGCAGAAAAATGCAGGTTTGTTCCATAGGTATACACATACTTATATATTTATTTATTTACTTACTTATTTATTTATTTTGAGATAGAGTCTCACTCTGTTGCCCAGGCTGGAGTACAGTGGTGCAATCTTGACTCACTGCAACTTCTGCCTCCCGGGTTCACGCCATTCTCCTGCCTCAGCCTCCCAAGTAGCTGGGATTACAGGTGCCCACCACCACGCCGGGCTAATTTTTTGTATTTTTAGTAGAGACGGTGTTTCACCGTGTTATCCAAGATGGTCTCAATCTCCTGACTTCGTGATCTGCCCGCCTTGGCCTCCCACCGTGCTGGGATTACAGGTGTGAACCACTGCGCCCGGCCAGCAATTCACATACTTTTTAATGGAAACAACTTGACCAAAAATCTGTCACAGAATTTTGAGACCCACTATAAATGTTTAATGAGAAAAAAAAAAATCTAATGATTAAATAAAATAAATACTCATTAGGGTTTTTCATAAAAATATTTTTAATTTTGTAATTTGAATGTTTTTAATATTTAACTTTTTTTTACAATGAATGTGAATATTTCATGTTAAAATGTTTGTTCACACCTCCATGGGTTTCTTCAGTTCCATGTATTTTTTGCTATTTAAAACTTTATGTACATTTTTTTCATGTATTTTTATTTTGTCTTGATGAATTGTGCTTATTTTATTTTAAAAATTTATATCAATAACTGTCATATTGGGATTTTATAAGTATTATCTTTTTCATAGAGTTTTAACCATAATTAGATTTATAAAATTTATGTATTATAAATATATATTACAATTTATATAATTAATGTTTTTGGAGTACATGCTGAAGATAAGTGTGTTGTGAAAAGAAAAATGTATCTTCTTTTTTCCTGTCAATAAAACCCCCTATCACCTTTGATACTTCTTTCTTCTAAGGTATGTATGAGTTTGAGTCCACTGATAACATTTTCAGAAGAAAATTATTTCATAAAGGAATAAATTTGAAAGCATGTAAGAAGAATGTTGTGAATCTTTGTGTTAGTGCCTAGGTTAAAAAGCTTCCCAAATAAAGATGCTTTAGTTGGTTGATATTCATTGGTTTGTGATTGTTTCAACTTACATTGACAGTTATATACTGTGTATATATATTATATATACACAGTATATAAATATACATTGTCTTTATTTTTGTCATTTTAATTTCAGTGATGCAAATATCGAAATTAAGAAATATATTTTCAGATTATTTGGTATATTTAAAAGATAGTGGCAGAATAATTATGTTGATAATTTTAAAGCCATATTTGTTCATTTTAGAGAAAATTAAACTGTATTCTGCTTTAAAATATCTCCAGAAGTTTTCAAATTCGATGGAAGAACATATAATTAAATATCATTTAGGCTGTTTTAAACAATTAGTTTATAAGTATTGTCACTATAAAGTTTATAAGTTAATGATTCAATTTAATGAGTACATCCTTTGCATCAGATTTGGAACATTACAAAATTCAGTTAATAATAATTTTTGCAGTATATGAAAAACACAAGTCACCTTTGCTTATTAGTAGGTCATTTTCCATTTTTTTGGATGAGCGAGAATAGCTTTAATGGATTTCCAAAATGCATAGTGGTTACAGAAGCAAATTAGGTCCTGATAAATGAATGAGGATTCTGATACTCTTACGTTTTCAAAGGTACAGATAACTCCTTATCCAGGGTTTTTAGGGGAAATGCAGCTGTTGATGAGTAGTTTTTTGAAGATGTTATTACATAATTACCACAATTACTAAAAGCCAAACAACAGAATAGTTAAGAGCCTAAAATCAAGGATGAGATAGCCTTCACTCCGTTCCCGGTGCTGTCATTATCTAGCTGCATAATTTGCAAAAATTGCTGTGTCTCAGTTTCTTCATCTTTACAGATAAGGAAACAATAGTATCAGTTGATAGTGTTGATGTTGGGATTAAATGATTTTTGTATGACAGCCTTTAAATAGAACTATACGAGATTTTGCTACTATTATGTTAAGATTAAATATTGAAATAATATGAAGAAGGCAAAAGATGTATTCACATTTAGATTCCATTTGGAAGAAATAGCGAACTTCCTTTAATTGATTGTTAGTATGACTAAAATTTATTTCACAAACCTGCTGAAAACAAATATTTTTTAGAGTCTACAGTGTCCCAGTGTTTGCTTTTTAAAATGTTAAGATTAAATCATATTGTTGATAGTTTATTTTTTTCTAGTTAATATTTTATATGAAGTGTTCTGTCTATTAAATGGGTTGATGTCTTCACCATAAAATATGAATAGAATAGCTATCTTGTCATTTCTTTTTTTCATTCCTTTCTTTTAGTTTTTAATGTTTATGGGTACACAGTAGGTATATATATTTATGGGAAACATGAGATATTTTGATAGCCATACACTGTGTAATAATCACATCATGATAAATGGGAAATTCATCAACTCAAGCGTTCATAATTTCTTAGTGTTACAAACATTCCCTCTCAGTTATTTTAAAGTGCACTACAAATTACTGTTCAGTGTAGTCACGCTGTTGCCCTATCAAATACTAGATCTTATTCATTGTATCTAACTGTATTTTTGTAACTATTAATGACAACTCAAGCAGAGTCCTATACATTTTTGTCCTGTCCCAATCGATTTTTGAGTACTTTCTCGTTTTTTGCCATAGCAAGGTATTTCATGCTAATCTTTTACCATCCATGCTCTACACCCTTGGAACAGCAATTTCTCCAAGAGGCTTTGTTTCCTATAAGAAGAGAATAATATTTAGAAACCCAGATCTGGTATTCTTATTTTCTTTACTACTGGAATGCCTATTCCTCTAGACTATCTCAGCAGACATGTAATTACATATTTTTAAATGTTTTATTGACACATACTGTTTGTTTATATTTATGGGGTATAGGTAATATTTTGATACATGCAGAGACTGTGTAATGATCAAGTCAGCATATTTAAGCTATTCATCACTTCCAGCATTTATCATTGTTTTGTGTTGTGAATATTTCAAATCCTCTCTTCTAGCTATTTTGAAATGTACAATGTATTGTTGTTAACTTCAGTCACCCTACTGTGCTATTGAACATCAGAATTTATTCCTCCTATCTGATTATACATTTGTGCTCATTAGCCTACCTCATTTCATCCCTTAAATTTCCCCCCAATACAACTTTCCCAGACTCTGGTATCTATAGTACTACTATCTACTTCCATGAGATCAAATTGTTTAGCTCCCACATATGAGTGAGAACATGTGATATTTGTCTTTCTGTGCCCTGTTTATTACACTTAACACTATTTAAATATATGTATTAAGCACCATAGATTACATATTCAAATTATCGATTTTCAATCCAATAGTATGAAGATTAATCGCAGAAGTTTCCTTTTTCCATATTTTTATTGTCTTTGTCCAACAATGAGAAACATATCCCCCATTAGCTGTAATATTTTTATTTCATATTATAATGCAATTGAAGTACATGATTCAGATTCTCTAACCCATACTACTATGAGAAATGAATCTGCTATCTAGACTTAAACATAAGTTTACAGTTCTTTGATCGTTAACCTAAAGCACAAGCAATTTTTTACTGTATTGCATTTGTTGATTTCTATCGGTCAAGGCAAGGCAAATCCAGTGTATACAGGAAGGAAATTTCACAATTGCATGGATACAGAGAAGTGGGATGCATTGAGTGGAAGTATTACTGCAACAATCTAGCACAGTGTGCCCCTGTACCCAGTAATTAACAACTCCTCATGGGGAATAAATAGTCACCCCTCCTAAGATACCTAAAGTTTTACTTAATCATGGCATCAGTCTCACCATACATGATTTTGTGAGTACATCAAGTCTGGATGTAAGTGAGGCACTTCTGAGGTAGCTACTTGATATGGTTTGACTCTGTCCCTGCCCAAATCTCACATTGAATTGTAATCCCCACCTGTCAAGGGAGGGACCTGTAGGAGGTGACAGGATCATGGGAGTGGTTTCCCCTATGCTGTTCTCATGATAGTAAGTGAATTCTCATGAGACCTGATGGTTTAAAAGTGTGTGGCAGTTTTTCCCCCTCACTCTCTCTCTCTCCTGTTCCACCTCAGTAAGACATGCCTTGCTTCCCTTTTGCCTTCTGCCATGACTGTAAGTTTCCTGAGGCCTCCCCAGCCACGTGGACCTGTGAGTCAATGAAACCTCTTTTCTTTATAAATTATCCAATCTCAAGTGTTTCTTTGTAGCAGTGTGAAAATGAATAATACACTACTCTTTATTCAATGACCCATGAAGTAAAAAGTCAAGTTATCCAGCGCACATATGCCCAAACAATGGTCTTACTCTGTGGTAAGAAGGATTTTAAGATGGCCCCTAAGATTCCCACCTCCTGACATACATGTCCTAAATAATCCCCTCTCATTTCTTGTAAATGGGATCTATGACTATGATGAGCTATGTCTCTTATGAATAAGTTATTCATCAATTAACTTTTAGTTAACTGAAAGGAATGTTGCCCTGAGTGGATCTGGCCTAAACAGGTGAGGCTTTTAAATGACAGTGATGCATTGAAGAGATGCACTCCTGCTGGCCTGGAAGGAAGCAAACTACATTTGCAAAGAAGACCATGTGGCAGGAAATTATAATTTGCCTCTCAGAGTGAGGCCTTCATTTATGACCATGAGAATCTGAATTGTGCCAATAAACAGTGATCATGGAAAAGATAGCTGAGTCTCAGAAGAAACCCCAGCCCCAGCCAACACTTGGGTTTAGCCTGGTGAGACTCTGAGCAGAGGCCTCAGCGAGGTGGGCACCCACACTGCTAACCCACAGAGAGCGTGAGAAAATAAATTGTTTTGTGTTAGGACAATGGGTCTGTGGGAATGTGTAGTGCAGCAACAGAACATTAATGCACTCTCCCATTCAAAACAGGAGTAACAGGATTGACAGAGTAGTAGCTGGTCCAGAGACATCCTGAAATTTAGGGACATGTGGCCGGCCTCTCTGTTATAGGGGTAGCAAATGGTCTCTGATTAGGCCCCAGTTTTGATCCCTAGGAATAGTTGCTTAGCCCAGCTTTCTCTGTCATTTTTTATGGGCCTTCCTTTGGGCCTTCCTTCATTTTTTGTGACATGGTTCATATATTCAGGAAAGCAACTCTCTCAGTCTACAGTACACATTTCAAAAGTGGGGCCAAGAGGCCTCATTTAATTTGAATTTCCTCAGTCCCTTAGAATCCAAGCTGGAAGGAGTTTTAATACGTTTATTTAAATAACTTTGTTTTTTAATGATTTGGGGGGATTCATTCTATGCCCCAAAAGTCACATCCATAATTCAGTTTATGACAAACCTCTGTCCTTTAAGAGTGTCATCTTAACGTGTGAAAAGATCATGTGATTTTTTAGGAACCATTTTGTTAAGCTGGGAAGATCTGTCAGGCATAGCCTTAAATGCTTAAATGTTTTTGAGGTTTGAAGAAAAGACCTTATTCTGACATCCTTGCTTTGACCTTTAACTTGAGACCACTTGTAAGTTCTAGAGATACGCTGTAAAACATAGTGCCTATAGTTAACATATGATATTATGCACTTAATTTGTTAAGAGGGTATGTGTATCTCATGCTAAATGTTCTGACCACAAACATACACAAGGAACATTTTGGGGTGATAGTGGTATTTTTTTTTAACCTTGGTTATGGTGATGGTGTGAGTTTATGCATATGTCCAAACTCATCAATTTATATACATTAAATATATGCAGGTATTTGTATATCAGTCATATTCAAATAAAGATGTTTTGAAAATCATTGCCAGGTTGAGAGACTGAAGATGAAAAACTTTATTTTCCAAACCAGTAAGTCATTGTGTAGATTAAAGAAACCACATGTGACTTTGCATTTCTGCCAGAACATGTCTTTTGTCAGGGATACCAGTCATTAGGTGCAGTTACTGTCATCCAAGGTCCTACTGCAGGAACTATGTTGGCCAATTGTTCTGCCTTTACACACACGGGTTCTCACCATCCCAGCCTCCAACAGTGGTTTCCCCACAGCTCTGACAGAGACAGTAACAGTTTGTTGCAATTCCACAGCCTCAGACTTTGGGTCTCCTCCCTGCTTTTCTTCTCTAATATCAGTCTCCTCGCTTTTCTTCCAGCCTCCATCTGCCAGCTGACTTCAAAGCAAAGTCGCATGTTCTAACTTTTTGTTATGACAGCACATCAAGGTACCATTTCTATCTCAGATGTGCATTTGTTATTACACATGTACCTATAACATACACAAGCCAAAATTTAGTGGCAGAAAACACGGACAACATTATTGTCTCGTGATTCTATGAATCAGCAATTTGAGCTGGACTCAACTGGATGTTTCTACTGTTGCTCTCTACAAGAGGCTCTCACATGGCTGCAGTCATGTGGTGGCTCATTTGAGGCTCGATGGCCTGAGGTGGCCACACCTGCATAGTAGGTGATTAATGTTAGATGTTATCCGAGCAAAATGTCTACAGTTTATTAGCCTGGACTTCTTCACCTGTTGGAAATGTTTTTAGGGAATAAGTCTCAATGCAAAAAGAGTTTTTTAATATCCATTTTTGTATTACATTTGATTTTGTTCTATTGGACAAAGCAAGTCACATGGTGAAACTCAGGTTCAATGGGGAGGTGACTACACAGGACATACACCAATAGATAAAGGAAGGATCATCGGGGTCATTACTCTGACAGCCTTCAGACTTTGGGAATAAACAGGAATACACTTTAATGCTAAGATGATGAGTTTAAAATGCTATGACTCCCAGCCACACTATATAAAATTTCTGGTACCATGCTTGGATTTGTTATGTGTGCCTTTCAATGCAATTTGGACCATCTGGTTATCCTCATGGAGGTCATCTTTGTTACAAAATATTTTTTTCTAGACGACCACCAAGTCTGATCAAAGTTTTATCCTGATTTCCTATTAGCTTGCATTATTGAGGTCCAGCAATTACATCATTTGATTCCATGTGAATTGCTAGAGGTACTCTCATTTTTTTGTAGAACACTTTATTCCAAGGATGTCCTGATGTAAGTTTCTTCTGTTCCCTCAGGTGCAGAGTGCTTTTTCCACCGAAGAAAAGACATTGTACTCTTTGGTGTTATTAATAATGACTGTGAATATCTTCCCCCAAATAATTTATATTCTCTTTTATAAAGAAAGATTTCTGAGGGACTTCATATGATAATAAACCTAATTTAACTTGAAGAACCATATTTTTGAATAAGTAGGCTTGAAAGTATCCTTTCCTATTTCTCCCATGATTTCCTAATAAAAATTCTGAGCTACTGACCTATTTACAAGAATTAACTTGTAACATAAATCAGTCCAATCAATTCACGTCCTCAGTGTATCTCAAACTAAGTCAGAATAAAGGAGCCACTTTTGTCTTTAGTAATCTAGATATCAGAAAATAATCCTTGAAATTCCATTAGTCATATCTTCTCCACACTGAGTTATGATGAGAGTTTGAGCACATAGATAAAGAATGAAGATAATATAGAGAAAAGAAAATTCTAATGACTTTGGAGTTATTTGTTCTGTTCAATTCCAGGGGATACTATTTTTTTTTTCTAAATACATGTAATAATAATTACATTTTTATATATTTGGAAATGTATTTTTCTCTGCTAATTGCAATGAACATTATTATTGGTTAATATAAAAGCCCAATAAAATCATTTATTCCAGGGATAAAGAATTCTACTAGAGGGACTATAGCAAGAAAAGCTTAATTATAATTATATATTACCTAAAACTAATGACATTTTTATGGTATATGGTATGTTCCTTCTCAACTCATACCCTTTTTGCAGAATTCACCTCTGTACTCCTCCACGCCATCTGTCTTTTGTTTGGTCTCTCTCATGTTAGTCATGAAGTCTGCTTAGAAGGATTTGTGTCTTACTTTGATATAGGTTCTATACTCAATGCTAGGGAACAATCATTGGCAAGATGTGTTTCCTTTACTCAAAGAGATTTTACTGGTCTACTTTTGCAAAAGAGACATACAGTCATTAGAATGCAATATTGTGAAAGTTGACAAGGGAAATTCTTGGGATGATGGGAATCTTCAATATCTTTATTGAGAAATGCAGATATATACATTTATCAAAACTCATAAAATGACAAATGAATTTGTAGTTTTTTATTGTGTATAAATTATGCCTCAATAAAAGTTCATTGTAATGTGCTGCAATAATAAGAATAAATGATTAAGAAGCATGTGCTTGCTGATGACAGTTTTGCACCAATTCCTTTTTAATTTTACTTTTCTTCCCTTTAGGTTTCTTACTATGAACTTCGATAAATCCTAACTCCAGGCTTAAATTTGATCAAATATTCTTCTAATGGGTCATGAGGCTGTTTAGTGTCACAACAAAAGATGTTCTCAGCTAATTTCACAATATGCCTGATAATCTGGAAAAATATACTAAAAATGAAAACTAGGAAAAGATGTAAAATCAGTGAGTAATTTTGGGAGATAATACAGGAAATAATTGATAAATAGTAAATTGAGACTGAGGAAATAAGAGTCAGAAAAACTATACAGGTTAAACTTCATTCTATAAGTTCTCAAACTTTAGCTAAGGCAGTCTGCAGTTTTGTTTTTGATCTATTTTATAGATAATCCTTTAAAAATTTATCATGATCTTTCCTTTAATAAAATAAGTAGAACTCAGAATAAAATAAAGTAACTGCAAGTTACAACTAGAGTGATTTAACCACCATCTGGAAAAGTGACCCCGTGTGTGACCTCCACAGTTACACTTTACTATCCTCCATGCTCTTTGATGTGGAGCTAGAACCTCACAACGGGAAGTGATTTATATGCAGAAAAATGATATGCACACATCTCTAGGGAACCATCTTCGTTTATTAATTCACTGTGCATGTTTCTTTAATAAGAAGTTCAATAAAATAAGTGTACAATACTTACATATTTATTTTCCAAATAATTTTTCGATGCAGATTTCAACTTTCCAATTTGTAGCAAGATTTCTTTTAAGTGCCAGAACTTAGATTTTAATTTTAGTTGTTAAAGTATTGTTGACATCTGCAACATTATTTTTTAAAAGTAACTTATATTTTATTATAATATTTCTCTAGCATGGTTTTTGAACTCATATTCATTTACATATTATTATTACTTCATAAAAGCCATATGCAGGTCATGTTGCAACTTTAAAAATATTATATATGTGGAAATATATATTTTTTTAAATGGCTGCATTGAATTGGCAAACCCAGACTTTCCTGTTCTCATTTGCCAATGCCAGTCTTTGCTTTAAGCAACCAAATGTCTAAGGCTGTCAAAATTAGAACAATGACAAGGCAAATGAATCTGGATTTTCAGTTCACCCTAGACAGCAACTGCTTTTGGAAACATTTTATAGATTTAGGTGTGTAAGAATAGATCTTGAAAGATGCTTTTCTTCTTTATAAGAAATTATCCTGAAGTTGAAACTTGTCCCCAAAGAACTGATGCTTTCAATATTTCCTTTTCTATATACTTTAAGATAAAATAAATTTGATTAAAACAATATTATTTGTAAATTATTATGAAATAATCACCATACAGCTTCCATTTCCTTGTTTTTAATTTCTAATTGGAAAATTTTTGACTTATTTGAGAAGTGTCTCACATTTTAATTGATCTCACAAAATGCAGATACTAAGTAATTGATTTATCAAATCAGATTTGCTTATGCAATTACTGTTAGAATTTTGTAAAGTAATTTACTTAAAATATCTTAAGAAAAATGCAAAGTAATATAATATAATAAAAATAGACCAGAATTCCTCTCTCAAATTATTGTTATATGGGAAAAAATAGATTTTCAAAAGAGTAAATACTTCAGTTTACTTTATATCTAAAGTCTGTCCTCCGCAAGCTTTTCAAAATCAATGCAACAGGGAGAATAAAAAGCAAATTGTGAAACAGAATAGTTTCATGTGACTTTATAGACCAACCATTTTTCAAGTGATTGACTGAAATTTTTTTTAATATGTTTAAATAAACACTGCTACAGAGTTAAGAGAAGGCTAATAGTGTTTTTATTTTACTTTAAAAGGGCAAATAATGTTTTTGGAATACTCTTTCATAATTTTTTACAAGTATTTATCTGCAAATGTATTGATTTCCTACAATTCTAAGTTGTATATATATATTCTTCTATGTCGGATAATATTATATTATTTTGAAATAATATAGCCAAAAAATTTTGGTTACTGCCACTCAATTTGCTATTTTCTGGTGTTTGCAGTACCTGTCACTGTGTAACAAGCCAGTATAAAATTGAATGGTCTAAAACCATTTTATTATTCTTATGGTATCTCTGAGTTACAGATTCAGAAATGGGACAGTGAAGACAGATCTTGTCACCTTCACAATATTTGGGACCTCAGCTGTAACAGCTGGTTAAAATACTTGTAGCTGGGCAATTCAATTCCAGGTGACTTGTTTTACTTACCTGTTTGGCTCCTACTGGGATGGCTGAGGACAGGCGGTGTTGACTGGGGTATTCCAGCAAATAATGTGGATGCTGAAGAGTATATATGACAAAGCTTCATTATTCAGCTTCTACAGTTCTTGCTGGAATACTTTCTCTGGGAATACTTCCTCTTGGAGCCCTAAGACTGCCATATTGGTGGGCCACATACAGACACTCAAGTCAATAGTCCCTGCTGTACCCTTCCTGCAACCATCCCAGCTGATGATCCAAAGCACCATAGTGGATATGTCTTCAAAATACAATGAAATTGTCTGTAACTGATAATGATATCTGAACAAATTATATGTGTGCATATAATTATTGAAAACATATTTCAAGAACTGAAGTCCTGTTTGCTATTAATTATGTCAACTATGTTAAAGCCATTAAAACATTGCCTATAATTCAATAATTGTGATAGTTATTCCTTTTGATAAAGCAGATTATTTCTAAAATTGTGAAACCACTAATTTTTTTTGAATTTTATATTTTGTCCAGAAAATAATTAACAATCTTTTCATATTTTATGCTGTCTACCTTAATTATTTGTGTGACTTCGACACTGCATTATTTTAGTACTGTTATTCTTTCTTCTTTCCAAATATATATAATTCTCTTTGTTTCCTCTTTATCTTTCTTTTTAATTGTTGCCAGACAGAAAAGTTTTCTGTGGAATTTCCTTTTGAAGAAAATATCTGTTCTCTCAACTTCTCTTAAAAGGTATTTTTTTTTAGTTTATTTCATTCTACAAATATCATTTTCATTTAAATACAGAATTTCATTTTTGAAAGTTAACAGTTGAATATTTTAAATAAGAAAGATATATGTATGATATGGCTTCTCTGATGCTAAACTCAGGGATGAGGAGATGCAACACATGTCACATTTCCGCAAAACCTGTTGATGGCAAACAGAAGCAAGGTAGATGGTGTCCAAGATTCTCTTTTAGGAAGTGTTCAGATATGGCATCTTATAAGGGTAGACGGGTTTCATTTGATATGTTAATTGATAATTTATAGAAATAATGCTTATAAGCTCATTCTAAGAAATGAAAATGACATGAAATAGATAATTTAATAAGAATCTCATGTGGAAATAATTAGAAATATGATTTTATTTGTAAGATAGTAAAATGGATACATGAAAAGAAAGATTTTTCCCTGAACCATACTTCCAGATACCACTCTCCATTCCTTTCAAACTGTTCAATTTTCTCAATTGATCCCACTCAACTGAAAGCATTTTAATAATTGAAGAGAAATAACTTTCCATCTGCTAAAGGTATATTTGCCCGACAACAATGGTTTTCCTTCTATTGTTCCATTTCGTTTTGTCCTCTTATAAAACTCTCATCATTTTCCTAATCTATAATTTACTCCTCCAAGGGTTGGCTCCTCTCATCTATTCTGATTCTGTCTTGCTTAAAATATCTCAAAATTATCTCTGTCTTCCTAATTAATGAATTATAAATTACATAAACATCTATTTATATATCATATATTTTATATATATATATATATATATATAATCTGATATATATAATCTGATCATTGCTATCTCTCTGTTTTTGGAAGATGTCCTGCCTTCTTTGCAGGGAGAGGAGAGATTAGGATTTCATGTCCTAAGCAGGTGTCATACACATATTAGAAACTTATAATTAGTTAATAATTTCTCTTAAGACCTACAAACATACACTATTTCTAAAAACCATATTGAAGTATTGTGCATACAGAGTTCATC
>NW_012105031.1:6641193-6642491 GCF_000951045.1 Mandrillus leucophaeus
TTATAAATTACATAAACATCTATTTATATATCATATATTTTATATATATATATATAATCTGATATATATAATCTGATCATTGCTATCTCTCTGTTTTTGGAAGATGTCCTGCCTTCTTTGCAGGGAGAGGAGAGATTAGGATTTCATGTCCTAAGCAGGTGTCATACACATATTAGAAACTTATAATTAGTTAATAATTTCTCTTAAGACCTACAAACATATACTATTTCTAAAAACCATATTGAAGTATTGTGCATACAGAGTTCATCTAAAATTCTTAATTATCCTTTTTGCAATTTACAATATTTAGGGAAACATGAAATTTAAATGCAACTCAATTGATGATTTATCAATATGATAACTTAAGTATACACATGTGCTTCATTTTTTAAAACCCATGTAATAACAGCAAAAAAGCCGCAAAATGAAATGACCCCATTAGTTGGAAGAGAAACAAAGGATTCTTCAGAAAATGAATGATTTTAATAAATTCCTAGAAAAAAGAGATTGAGAGGATGATAATGAATGAAACAAAGCCATTCATAGCCTGCAATATGCTAATGAGAGGGCAGCAATGAGGGAAAAAACAAAAACAGAAACAAAAATTAATCTACACAATGTATCTTGAGTCTTCATTTTTGAAATTTGGAGGCAAAATGAGAGTCAGGAGAGGGAAGTGGGTCTTAAAATAGGTCAGCTGACTAAAGATATGTACATGGAAAGCTAAGTCAGTATGATACTTTTTCTCATTAAACTTTAATATTTGTCTTTAGTAGTTCTCACATGCTTTTGACATTTTTCCCTATTAAACTAAATATCTTTAATTTCTTGCCTTTCTAGTATGGAACTGTGCTATATCTGCTTAGCATATGATCACTCTTCTCTGTGCCTGTGTGTGTTTGTGTGTGTGTGTGTCTCTCTCTCTCACACACACACACGCACACAAACACATACCGTCCCCGTTATTCCCAATTATGGGAATACTGACTGTTCATGACTCATAAGCCTCAGACGCAGGGAACTGCCTCAATCAAGTTTGTGTCCTTTGGATTGGGCAGTGCATACATAGCTCATGATTAGCTGATATGGAGGTACAAAGTCATAACCTCCTTCTTTCAGTTCAGGACAACTCTGCCCACTCTCAATGTTCCCCACGTTTGGATATGCTCCATTTGAATCCTTAGTACTTTTCATTCCCTCTTTGCCCAGTCCTCGTGTCCTGGAAAACATATCACTCAAGAGCACTCCGCAATAGTCCCTTTAAAAACAGGATATTCTTATTCTTTTTTTTTTTTTTT
>NW_012105031.1:6642541-6645303 GCF_000951045.1 Mandrillus leucophaeus
GGGAGATGGAACTTGCAGTGAGCCAAGATCTTGCCATTGCACTCCAGACTGTGCAACAGAACAAGACTCCATCTCCAAAAAAAAAAAAAAAAAAAAAAGATAGCTTCTCTTGTCATTGTAAATATTAATAATTTCCATGATTGTTTCTTATACAACAGAACGCAATCAACTAATATATGGTGCTAGTTAAGTTTCAGTGTCACATCAAGTCCAATCATTCAGTATCTAAAAATTAAAAAAAAAAAAAACGATAAATGTAGATGTGATACGCTCTTAAATAACCAACAATTTTGTTGAGCAGTGTGTTGAATTTGTAGATTGCTTTTGGCAATATGGTCATTTTCACAATATTGATGCTACCCATCTATAAGCATGGAATGTATATCTATTTGTTTGTGTCATCTATGATTTCTTTCAGCAGTGTTTTGTAGTTTTCCTTGTAGAGGTCTTTCACCTCCTTGGTTAGGTATATTCCTAAGTAGTTTCTTCTTGTTATATATATATTTTGCAGCTATTGTAAAGGGGTTGAGTTCTTGACTTGATTATCAGCTTGGTCACTATTTGTATATAGAAGAGCTACTGATTGGTGTACATTAATTTTTGTATCCAGAAACTTTGCTGAATTCTTTTTTCAGTTCTAGCAGCTTTCTGGAGGAGTATTAGGGTTTTCTAGGTAAACAATCATATAATCACAAACAGTGACGGTTTGACTTCCTTTTTACCTATTTGGATGCCCTCTCTTTCTCTTATCTGATTACTCTGGCTAGGACTCCCAGCACTATGTTGAAGAGGAGTGGTGAGAGTGGGCATCCTTGTCTTGTTCCAGTTCTCAGATGGAATGCCTTCAACTTTTCCCCATTCAGTATTATATTGGCTGTGGGTTTGTCATAGATGGCTTTTATTAAAGTGAGGTATGTCTCTTGAATGCCTATTTTGCTGAGAGTTTTAATCATAAAGGGATGCTAGATTTCATCAAATGCTTTTTCTTTCCCATCAACATACCACCATCATTCTTCACAGAATTAGAAAAAAAACACTTCCAAAATTCATATGGAATCAAAAAAGAACCCTCATAGTCAAAGCAAGACTAAGGCAAAAGAACAAATCTGGAGGCATCACATTACCCGATTTCAAACTATACTACAAGGCCACAGTAACCCAGACAGCATGGTAGTAGTATAAAAATAGTCACGAAGACCAATGGAACAGAATAGATAACCCAGAAATAAACCCAAATACTTACAACAAACTGATCTTTGACAATGCAAACAAAAACATAAAGTGGGTAAATGACACCCATTTCAACAAATGGTGCTGGGATAATTGGCCACCCACATGTAGGAGAATGAAACTCAATCCTCATCTCCCACCTTATAAAAATGCCAACTCAAGATGGATTAAAAACTTAAACCTAAGACCTGAAGCTATAAATATTCTAGAAGGTAACATTGGAAAAACCCTTCTTGACGTTGGCTTAGGCAAGGATTTCATGACAGAAAAAACCATAAGCAAAGGCAATAAAAACAGAGATAAATTGCTGGGACTTAAATACATGTAAGAGCTTTCACACAGCAAAAGGAACAGTAAGCAGAGTAAACAGACAACTCAAAGAGTGGGAAAAAAATGCTTACAATCTATACACCTGACAAAGGACTAATATCCAGAATATACAATGAACTCAAACATATCAACAAGAAAAAAACAAAGAATCACATCAATAAATGAGCTAAGGACATGAATAGAAAATTTTCAAAAGAAGATATACAGACTGGGCGCAGAGGCTCATGCCTCTAATCCCAGCACTTTGGGAGGCCAAGGCAGGCAGATCATGAGGTCAAGAGATTGAGACCAGTCTGCCCAACATGGTGAAACCCTGTTTCCACTAAAAATAAAAAAAAATTAGCCAGGCGTGGTGACACACACCTGTAGTCCCAGCTACTCAGGAGACTGAGGCAGGAAAATCGCTTGAACCAGGAAGTGGAGGTTGCAGTGAACCGAGGTAGCACCACTGCACTCCAGCCTGGCGACAGAGCAAGACTCCATCTCAAAACAACAACAACAACAGCAACAACAACAACAACAACAAGTAGAAGAAGATATACAAATGGCCAACAAACATGAAAAAATGCTCAACATCACTATTGATCAGGGAAATGCAAATCAAAACCACAATGAGATAAGACCTTGCTCCTCTTGCTCCTGCAAGAATGGCCATAATAATAAAAAAAAAAATAGTAGGTGTCGGCATGGAACAGGGAACACTTCTACACTGCTGGTGGGAATGCAAACTAGTACAACCACTATGGAAAACAGTGTGGAGATTTCTTAAACAACTAAAAGTAGAACTACCATTTGATCCAGCAATCCCACTTCTGGGTGTCTACTCAGAGGAAAATAAGGCATTATACAAAAAAGATACTTGCACACACATGTTAATAGCAGCACAATTCACAATTGCAAACATCTGGAACCAACCCTAATGCCCATCAATCAATGAGTGGATAAAGACACTGTGAGATATGATATATACACACACACACACACACACACACACATAGTGTGTATATATAGTGTATATAGTGTGTACACATATAGTATGTGTGTATATATATATAGTGTGTGTATATATATATATATGCACACAATGGAATACTACTCAGCCATAATAAAGGAATAATTAATGGCATTCACAGCCACCTGGATGAGAATGGAGAATATTATTCTAAGTGAAGTAACTCAGGATTGGAAAACAAAACATCATA
>NW_012105031.1:6648088-6678545 GCF_000951045.1 Mandrillus leucophaeus
TGGGCGTGGGACCCTCCCGGCCAGGTGTGGGATATAGTCTCCTGGTGTGCCCGTTTGCTAAGATCCTTGGTAGAGCGCAGTATTGGGGTGGGAGTTACCCAATTTTCCAGGTGGTGTGTGTCTCAGTTCCCCTGGCTAGGAAAAGGGATTCCCTTCCCCCTTGCACTTCCCAGGTGAGGCGATACCTCGCCCTGCTTCAGCTCTCCCTGGTCGGGCTGCAGCAGCTGACCAGCACCGATTGTCTGGCACTCCCCAGTGAGATAAACCCAGTACCTCAGTTGAAAATGCAGAAATCACCTGTCTTCTGTGCTCGCACCGGGAGTTGGAGACTGGAGCTGTTCCTATTCGGCCATCTTGCCGACCCTCAACCAATGTTTTCTTTACTATAGTTTGCATTTTCTACAATTTCATGTAAAAGTAATTTTATGGTATATGCTTTTATATTTTCTTACATGCATAGTTATTTTTATATTCATTCATGTTGTTGTGTGTGTCAACATTTCATTCAATTTTATTGCTGAGTATTCTTCCATTGCATAATTATTTTACATTTTGTATATGCAGACACCTATAAAGGGCATTTGATCATTTGATTTTTTTCTGTTAGAAATAAAGCTGTTATGAAAGTTTGTAAACACAATTTGATTGGCCATGTGCTTTTATTTTTTTCTGCGTAATACCGAGGAGTAGAATGGCTAGATCACATAGAAGGTATATGGTTAACATTTTAGGAAACTGCCAAACTGTTTTTCCAGGAAATTGTATAGTTTTACATTCCCATTAATAATGTATAAGAGTTCCAGGGCCTCTGCCTTCACCAACACTTGGAAGTTCTTTAAAAATCAGACACTGAAGTAGGTGTTTAGGGGTTTCTCATATTGTACTTTTAATTTTCACGGTGGTAATGAAGAATATTGATGTTGAGTCTCTTTCCATGTGCTCATTTGCCATCTCTGTATCTTCACCAGTGAAGTAAATCCCCAAATCACTGTCTATTTTTTATATGATGCTTTTGTTTCTTATTGAGGTTTGAGAGGTCTTAATATATTTTATATATACATCTTTCATCAAATGGGTGATTTGAAATCATTTTCTCTCAGTGTCTTAATGTTTTATCTTATTAATGATGTATTTTGAAAAATAGAATTTTTAACGTTTTTGATGAAGACAAGTTTATCATTTTTCTTCTATAAGAAACTGCCACTTGATGGCCAAGAACATGAACAAACACGTTTCAAAAGAAGAGATACACATAGGCAACAAGCATATAAGAAGTGCTCAACGGCACTCATCATTAGAGAAATGCACATCAAAACAGCAATGAGATACCATCTCGTGTCAGTCAGAATGGATATTATTAAAAAGTTAAAAAGTGACAGATGCTGGTGAGGCTGTGGAGAAAAGGGAATGCTTATACACTGCTAGTGGGAACGTAAATGGTTTCAGCCATTGTGGAAAGCAGTGTAATGATTTATCTAACAACCTAAAATACAAGTATCACTTAACTCAGCAATCCCATTATTGGGTATATACTTTAAGGAATATAAATAGTTCTTCCATAAAGACACATAAACATGCATGCTTGCTGCACCACTATTCACAATAGCACATACATGGAATCAACCTTAATGCCCATGAACAGTAGACTAGACTAAAAAAAAAAATGTGGTGCATATACACTATAGAAAACCACATAGCCATAAAAAAGAACAACATTATGTCCTTTACAATAACATGGATGGGACTGAAGGCCACAATCCTATGTGAATTAACTGAGAAACATAAAATCAAATACCACTTATAGAGGAGGCCATTATCCTAGGCAAACTAACACAGGAACCAAAAATCAAATATCACATGTTCTCACTAATAAGTGGGAGCTAAGCATTAAATACAAACATGGATGCAAAACAGGGAACGACAAATATTGAGCCCTAACTGAGAGTGGAAGGTGGGAGGAGGAAGAGGATTGAAAAGCTACCTGTTGGGTACTATACTTATTATCTGGGTGACAAAATGATCTGTACACCAAACCCCCATGACATGTAATCTACTTATACAAAACACCCGCACAGGTACCCCTGAACCTAAAATAAAAGTTAAAAAAACATCCTGCCACTTGATATACTTCGGTATATGGCATCCAAAACAATATCTAAAGTTATATAAAAAGGCTATGAAAATACTGTAAGAATTTCTTTATATACTTCAAACAGCAAAATGTTAAATGCGGAAGGAGATACAAAAAGTTAGCTGTCTTCTATTAAGCTAGATGTTAAAGATACTTCCAAAAGGGTAACTTAATGCCAATCTTCTCACTATTTCTTTGGAAAATATAGTTGTTGTTTATAAAATATATATTCTATTAATACGTGGCAGGCTTATTATTGTTGTCTTAAATAAATTAAGACATACATATTTTTAAAATTTTCTCAGTTCAAATTATCAATATGGTAAATAAATAAATATATATATACACACATATATAGTCCATATAAACAATATTTCTATTTTAGTCCCCATAATCTTTAAAGGTGTAAAGAATATTAAAATCAATAAGTTCGAGAAACACTAACTTAAAACAAAAACCACATGAGATAGAGATACCATCATTTCCCTTCTACTCATAAGGAAATTATCAGATAACTGAAGGAATTTGTCTAGTGTCTTTCATCTAGAATGAGCTAGAGCTTGGATTTTGACCAAGACTTTGATTTAGAAAATAGTTTTAGAGTGTACTAAAAAATTAAAGATCTAAAGAGAAAGAAAAATAGATTAAAAAGGAAATGGTATATTAAAATCTGATACTGAGGGAGAAGGGGAATAATAATAACAAATTATTAGACTCTTTTTTGAGTGAAAGGCGCTTTCAGCAAAGGTCTGTACTTTCTCATCCTAGCCTATTCTGCAGTAATTTCTGGAAGATTTTATTTTTATTGTTTTGGTTTTAATATTGATTTTGGAATTATGTTTCCCTTTATTGTATGTTATTTTTAGGTTTCTCTGTCAAAGTTTCATTGAGAGAAGTTAAGACAGGATAATTTGTTTGAAGCTACTGATGGCTTCAGGAACTTTAAAGGGCCTTTTTCTTTACTGATGTTCTGTTATTTATTTTCTTCCATCAATTTCTCTTTCCTTTAAGCATTATTCTTTCATCTGCCACATTAAGTGCTGTTAGTTTTCTGAGGGCTTGCTAAAGCAATTGTCTGGAAAATTTCAAATTCCTTCTTTAAGCTTCACTTTTCAACGTTATTTCTTTTCCTGATGACTTTAAATCTTGTTCTATTGTCTCAATATCCTTGCTTAGTGTGCGTATTCGTAACTTGTCATTAATACTTTGTTAAAGGAAAAACTGATAAAATGATTTCTGTCTCCTGCTAATATATGTATTTTGATACAAATTTTAGGTAATTTACATTTCTGAAATGAATAGTATTTTTGGATGTCATTATAATTACCATTAATCTTGCCATTTACTAGTAGATTCTAGCATTCATTATGCTTTTTTTGGTAAAATCTTCATTAAATTTAAACTCTATCTTTTTAAAAATGTGTGCTGAATTCTTACTGAATGCCAGACACTTATCAAACATTTAAGACACAGTAGTAAAAGCAGCACACTTTGACAGAGCTTACATTCAAATAATCATAGATAAAAACAATTAAATTAATTTAAAAAATTAAACAAATACTATTATTGTAGCTAGTCATAATTATAATATCATCAGAAAAGTAGAACAGGAAAAGTCATGTGGCTAAATGACAGTAAGCTATTCTTTTGTAGACAAGGCAAAAAAAGGTCTTTCTGGGAAATTTTAACTGAAAAGTAAACAGGGTAAAGGAGCCAGTTGAAGGGGAGAAAAATCTTCCTAATCAGAGGTCACAGTGCATAGGTCTATTTGCAAAACTAACTTGGATGCTCAAAGGCAAAAGGAAACTAATATTGCCAGATTACAATTGCTAGAGTCAGGGGATAAATTCAATATTACAGCGAGATCATATAGAGGCTGACCAAAATAAGAAATGTGGTTTGTACTCTAAGTGCAATGGGAAGGCATGAAAGAGTTTAGAGAAAAAGTGACATGATTTAATTTGAAGCTGTCAGGATTGCTCAAGCTTCTTTGTGAATAATAGACTGTAAAAGGGGAAGAGGAAAATCCGGAAGATCATTAAGGAGTATAAATCAAAAGTATCTGAGATAGGTCTTGATCAATTTAGAAAGCTTATTTTGCCATGGTTGAGAACATGCCCATGACACAGCCTCAGGAGGTCCTGACGACATGTGCCCAAGTTCGATGGGGCACAGCTTCATATTATACAGTTTAAGGAGACCTGAGACATTAATCAATACATGTAAAATATACATTGATTTGGTCTGGAAAGGTGGGACAACTCCAAGAACGGGCTTCCAGATCATAGGTAGATTTGAAGATTTTCTGATTGGAAATTGATTGAAAGAGTTATTATGAATAAAAAGGAATGTCTGGATTATGATAAGGGGTTGTGGAGACCAAGTTTTTATCATGCAGATGAAACCTCCAGGTAGCAGGCTCCAGAGATAATAGATCACATTTACAATAGTAAATGTTTCTTATCAGATTTAAAGAGTCTATTGTAAAGTAATTCCAAAAGGGAGGAAGGAATAATGAGGCCTGTCTGGCTCCCCCTTCCCATCATGGCCTGAACTAGTTTTTCAGGTTAACTTTAGAATGCCCTTGTTGAGAGGAGGAGTTTATTCGATGGTGAGAGGGCTTAGGATTTTATTTTTGGTTTGCAGGGGGATAACTTCACTCCAGAGAAGATCTGCTGTTAGCTTGAATTAGGTTAGAAATAGAGAGAGCACAGTAGTGGAAATCAGGATATATTTTGCTCGAAGAAGCTTTTTGAGAACTGATTCAGACTGGTAACTTAGGGTTTGGCTCTATGTATCTAGAGGAATGGTAATGCCACTAAATGGGATGGGAGAACTGGAGTTACAGGCATTGAAAGCGGTGTTTGTTGTTTAATCTGTTAAGGCAGACATGACGATAGAAAGTACATTCAGAATTAACCCATATAATCAATTTAAAATGAAGAAAAAGCAGTACAGTTCCAAGTATACTCACGTGAGCCTCTGATAATTTTTATGGTATGTTGACATAACTTGCAATTTATGATAAGTTATTTCACTTCTTTAAGATTCAGTTTTTGGTTAATATTCGGTAAAATACTCAACTATCAGAATATGTTTTTTTATGATTATTACATTTCAATTTCCACCCTTTAATGAAATTAACTTATTTCCCTTAAGAAAGATTAGACCATTTAGAATTTACAATTCATTCAATGACATATTTCTTGCAATATTAAGCTTAAGCTTCAAGATATATTTGATTCCTCAGTGAGTGGGTGTGACCATTTTAAATGTACTTATCACTTGAAAACATTCCACATTTTCTTTTTATTTTTAATATAGTTACCATGGTAACCATAGCTGTTTCTTGATATTTTGCCTCAAAAAAAGAGCCATGTCATTTTAGACAGATATGACAGGGAACAGCATTCTCAATCTCTCTACATCTTTTTCTCTTTATTATGATGATGATATAATGTAATGATAATTTAAAAATTCTGACTACATAATGTCAACTTTTCTTGCTCTTGGGTTTGTGGCATGTCTTTGTTCTCTTTGCTTCATGAAATGTAAATACTAAATAACTACCTGATTTTATCACTTAAGCAATAGTCATTCTATTAGAGTTTTGTGGTGTGAAAATTGACTACCAGAGGAAATCTTGGATCAAACTACATAATGAGTAGTTATATAAATTATTTGCAGAGCCTATAACAATGGTGACAATTGTTGCTAAAATGCTCTGAATATTTAAGAGTTGAACTATGTAATGTACTGTATATACAAGTCTAAACTTTTAAACTTTAAAATTTGGTTCCTGTTGCAAGATTTCCATTTTATCTGAGTAATTTTCTATTTAAGCTAATTTTAGCTAAGTTTTGAATCCTTTTTAACAGAAAACCTGTTACGGAAGAGACCTGCTACTTGATTATTCAATATCTGTCTTAACTTTTACGACTGAAACTTGATTTTCTTTAGAGTGGCATTATCCCAACTTCTTTAGGAGAGAAAGATTGCTAAGCTCTAAGAGGCTCAGTTGTCAGTACTTTTAGGAAATATTCATAAAATATCTTAACCCAACTTTGAGGTACACCTTTCCGCTATTTTCCTCTTCATCTTACATATGCTCTATGTCAATGGCCTTATGCCTCAGCAACAACATTCGGCCATGTGGTCCTTTGAGCATAGAAACCTTGGGCTAAAGATGGCCAGAAATAAAGATAACAGACTGAGCTCCTTATGTAACTCTGGATCCCACATGGCAGCTCTGTACTACCTACCTCTGGATTTGATAGGATATATACACACACACACACACACACACGCATATATGTGTGTGTATATGTATATGTATATATGCCTTTGTGGATTAAGTCATAAAGATTTCTGCTATTAGGCTGACGCAAAAGTAATTGCGATTTTTGTCATTACTTGTAACATATGTTGGCAAACATAAATTTTGTACCTTGTATAATAAATCCAGTTGTTTAGCGTATGTGATTTTTTATATTCAGCATCTGGTGTTAATGTTAATAATTCTCTGTGAGGCTAACTTTATTTTTATTCTATATGAGCTACCTTGAATATTTTCATTAAACCCTAACAACAACTCTGTGAAGCATATTATTATCTCATTTGTGGAGATGAAAAGAACAAAGCAATAGAGTAGTTAAGGATTTTTTTCCACGTCATATGGCTTCTGGACTACAGAGTTGTCATTTGAATCCACCTAGCTTGACTAGCGGCCACATTCTCACCAAATGGCTTTACCTAATGCTGTTATGGATTAAATGTGTTCCCTAAATTGTATGTGTTAGAAATGTAATCCCCAAATTTACATGTTTATTGGAAACGGGGCCTTCGGGAGGTAATTATTATTAGATAAGGATATCAGGGTGAGGTGCCCATGTAGGACTGATGACTTTATAAGAAAAGAAAGAGAGACATTGGATGACATACATGTTCTTGCTCTCTTGCCATCTGATGTCTTCTGCCCTTTAATGATACACCAAATAACAGCCTCTTGATCTTGAACTTCTCAGCCTCCCAAACTATAAGAAAAGAAATTATTTTCTTTATAAATTACCCAGTCTGTGATATTCTGCTCTGGCAAAGGAAATGGACTAAAAGATGTATGCCTTCTGGACAGTTTTAGATTTGATTAAAATTCAGCCCCAAAATGAAGTTTGTAAAAGAGTATTTTCTTGCTGCAGAGAACTAGCTAAAAATTAAATTAATAAAATCACAATCATATGTAATGTTACTTAACAGCTTATTATTTGATTAACTAGTTTAACAAATAGTTTGTATTGTTTATAGTGATTCAAGAAAAGAAGCTGGTGAGAGACAAAAGAAAGTTTCTTCTCTTAAACAGACTTACCACTAATTGTCTACAGATCAAAATAGCAAAGCAAAATTCAGTTACAAGAAGATCAAAATTAAGCAAAATAATAATAGCATTTTAAGCCAAGAAATGACAAAATTTTAGAAAATCCTTTGACCATCTATGAGATTTAGCAAAATGGGTCCTATAGTGTCAGAAATATTAACATTTCTTGAGTGAATACAGTCTCCTGGAAGATAGGCTAAGTTCAGTATAGAAGTTTTTAATTCAAACAACAACATTATGCCTAGATGCAATGCTGTCTTCATTTATAGATGGAGACATTGAGAACTAACGGGAGGCTAGGTAACTTCTTGCATTCAAATGCAGATTCGATAAGAATAGAAATTCTCTCTTGTTTCATGCTATATTGCTTATCCTAAAATAGTATTTGCCACACAGTAAATATTCAGGAACATCAGCTGTAAATAAAATCACATACCTGGGAAGAGATGGAATTGCCTGAAAAACTCTGGACTGTCTAACTCTACAATGCAGCTTCTAAATCACTATTCAATAGTTAAATTTGAGAGAAGTTAAAAATAGGATTCAGAAGAGACAGTTTAAAAATACACACTAATATAATAGATAATTATCGTGCCTAGATATTTCTTCTTGAGTAGGAACCCTTGACAATTAAAAGAAAGCCACAAATTTTAATGCCAAGTTAATGTTGAGCATATTATGCACACACACACACATAACTTAGGTCGACAGGCATAGACGGTGATGCTCACACACACACACACACACACACAAACACTCATACATACCTGCAGAATTTTTGCATTATTGTTTTAAAATAATTGAAAGAGGATAAATAGGAAGATTACCTTTTAAACTTGTGTTTCGCCTGTGACTCTGCCTTTTTGCCTGTTAATAGAGGGTCCATACCACGAGGATGACTTATAGCTACATGTCATTAAACCCAAACCTTTTTCTCAAGTACCTGGCATATAATTTAATGTAAAATTTATTGATTTTTAACTGAATATAAAAGTAGTAGTAATAATAGTGGCTAATCCAATAGTGCACTTATTTTGTGCTTTTTCTCATTCTCCAAATTGACTCTGATAATCTGTTGTTACAATGCATATATTGAAGCATTTGGTCAAACTGATTATCTAAATATCATTCTAATTTTGTGTGTATGTGTGTGTGAGAGGAAGAGTTGATGTAAGATTTACATGTGAATGTTATGTGTGAATGTGAACAAAAGATGGTTGAATTAAACAGATAATTAGACAGTTGACTTAAAGTACTTATGCACTTGCTAATATATTTAACAACTATTGAACAACATGTTCTATATATATATAGAGAGAGAAAATTTTCAATACTTAGACAAATTAAATCTTTATTCTGATTGCCTTGTTAAAATAGAAAAAAAAATCAATTATTCCTAGCATTTCTTTTTCTTTTTTTCTTTTTCTTTTTTAATTTCTTTTTCTTTTTTTATTCTTAGTAGATTTTTGGGGAACCCAGGTGGTGTTTGGTTACATGAATAAGTTCTTTAGTGGTGATTTCTGATATCTTGGTGCACCCATCACCTGAGATGTTTACATTGTACCCAATGTGTAGTCTTTTATCTCTTACTCTCTCCTACCTTCTCCCCCAAGTCTCCAAAGTCCATTGTCTCATTCTTATGCCTTTGCATCCTCATAGCTTAACTCCCACTTACGAATGAGAATATATGTTTGGTTTTCCATTCCTGAACTTCTTCACTTTCAATAGTGATCTCCATTTCCAACCAGGTTGCTGCAAGTTATAAAAAAAAAAAAAAAAAAAAGATGTTGGTGTGGATGTAGGGAACAGGGAACTCTTCCACACTGCTGGTGGGAATGTAAACTAGTACAATCACCATGGAGAACAGTGTGGAGATTCCTTAAAGAACTAAAAGTAGAACTAACATTTGATGCAGCAATCCTACTACTGGGTTTCTACCCAGAGGAAAAGAAGTCATTATAAGAAAAGGATACTTGCACATGCATGTTTATAGCAGCACAATTTGCAATTACAAAAATATGAACCAACTCAAATGCCCATCAATCAGCAAGTGGATAAAGAAAATGTAGTGTATATATATGCCATGGAATACTATTTAGCCATAAAAAGAAACATTTCTTTTTCTTTTTTCACTCTATAAGGAGCTCTGTTACATATTAATTTCCTAATCATCATTCCACAAAATTTTGATACCACAGATATACATAACATTTGGTTAACTACTATATGCATATCTGTGCTTTATGAATAAAAAGAATAAACATTTTTCACTCCTCTCTAGATCAGTTTCCACATTTTTGGAAATGATATCTCTCCCATTAATAATACATAAAATAAATAATCATTTGTATAGTACTATTAGTAAGAACTTAATAATAACCAAATAAATACATTTCTGTAGACCTTGATGAAATGTAATTTATTGTTTAATTGCTTTATTTGGACTGAAGTTTGAAGTGTTTTTAAAAGATGTGCACAAAGTGTTTGGTACTGCTCCCTTCAGGAAGTGGAGCATAATTATCTTTCCCTTACATGTGGGCTGAATTTTGTAACCTGCCTCTGACAAACATAATATAGTAGAAGTGACAGTATATGTTATGAGAATGGGTCATGAAAGGCATCGCAGCAACATACGGACTCTTTCTTTTAGACCACTGGCATGGGGGAAAGACAGTATCCATGTTGTGAGAACACTCAAGAGGCCCTATAGGAAGGCCCAAATGGCAAGAAACTGAGGCAAACTACCAACAAAGATGTGAGTCATGTTGGAATCATATCCTCAAGTGTCAATCAAACCTTCAAATTACTGCAGCCACCGCCAATATCTCAAATGAAATTTTGAGAACCCCTTGGTCAGAGCCACCAAGATAAGACTTCCAGAGAACTACTTCCAAAATTCTGACCCACAGTAACTATGAGAATAAAAGTTTCTGCCTTTAAGTTATTAGGTTTTGTGGCAAATTTTATATGTATACCGAAATTGATGTCTAATATACTCTGTTTAATGATTTTGCAAATATTTGATTTACTTTTGGTATATTGTTTTTACTGTGATTCTATTAGATTGAGTTATTACATTTAAATATCACTAGCCAATCACCTCTTCTAATATTCTAACATTTTGTGTTAAAGAATTCTGCAAATACTATAGGTTTTAAAGCTATGTTAATAAGTGAAATTAACATTATATTTGCATTTTATTTAAAACTTAAAAACGTCTTAACATGCATTACTATGTGTGAAGCTTAAACAATGCTGAAAGATGCATTAATTATATATCCTACTTTGTGAAGGAAGAAAAATATGCAGGCCTATTAAATACTGCATTGCCAGAGTCACACAGCAGGTGACACTGTGCCAGGTCTTTGATTAAAAAATAGTGCTCTTTCCAATGTACTCTTTTGCCTACTAATGATTTCTAAAATATGACGTGTGAAGATGAAAGAAATGGATGGGATGATTATATTGCCAATAATAAAAAAAGTATCCATCTGAGACTATCTATGCTGGATAAAATATATATTTTTAGTATGATTATTTTAAGTAATTATCAAATTAGTATGTATATTATGTTAAACACTATGAAATGAATAATTAATTTATTGGAAGTATTGGAAGTACAGCATTCATTTTTGACCAAAGGTTCTGTTATAAGAAGACACTGAGAAATTTTCATTTTAAAATGGTGTGTAAGCAAGCTGCCCTCACTCTCTAATACAGAAAGCCAAAAACAAATATATAGCACTGGCATTTCCGCCAGCAACAACCCAGGACTCAAACATGAGGATGAGACAGATCCTGGGGCCATAGGGAAGTGAAAAATCTCTGAATAGATGCTTTGAGAATTGGGCTTCTACATCCACCATGATCCTACCCCAATTCTGCTCAGCAATAAGCACATGAAAAATATTACCCCAACTCACGGTTTCTACACTGAAAAAAAATAGTGAAATTGAAGTGGTCAACCAGATATTGCACCATCTTGGGTTCTCTAGAAGGAGACCGTTTCTTGCCTTAACCCATGAGAAGTACTGTGACTACCTGAAGGGAGAAATATGTTTAAAGACAGGTAGAGACAAAGGCAGAAGGTGGGAATACCATCCTCAGCTCTGGAAACTCTGCTCTGTAATGCAGCCACATGAGATTTCAAATCAGAGTGGCTGTTCAGCAGCACATTTGACAGGTATCTTAGGTATGAACCCCTAACCAAGCGTTCCACACTGCTGGGATGATTCCCTGGGGACTGCTCCCATTCAGGACAGGCATCACACTATGATCATTAATTACAGAAGAGGTGAACCTGGGCTTAAGATACCACCTAGAGCCAAAAAAAGAGACAGTGACCTAGCAGTAAAGATTTGCTAGGCAAATATATCAATAAAAAACAAAACAAGCTGGACAGCGAAAACTAGAATAAATAACTCATCCTTCAGTGCAAAGAGATAGATATATATCCACAAGAAACAAGAGCAAAAAGGGAGCCATAAGAACGCCAAAAAAGCGAAGTAAGAATTTAGAAACTGACCCTAATGAGATGGTGATTTGTGAGTTATCCGAGCAAAAATTTAAAATAACAGTTTTAAGGAAACCCAGTGATTTCCAACATAACAAAGAAAAGCAATTCAGAAGTTTATCAGAGAAATTAAACAGAGATTAAAATAATAATCAAACAGAAATCTTAAAAATGAGAAATGCATTTGCTGAACTGAAGAAACTATTAGAGACTTTCAACAGGAGAATGGGTCTTGCTGAAGAATCAGTGACCTCTAAGGCCAGCTATTTGAAAATACAAAGTCAGAGGAGAACAAAAATGAAAAAAAAAAAAAAAAAAGAATGAAAATGAATCAAGACTGCCTAAGAGATACAGAGAATTACCTCAAAAGACTAAATTTGAATTATCAGTGCTTGAAAGGGAATCAAACAAGAGTAAATGGTGGAAAGATTTTTCAAAGAAAGAATAACAGAAAACTTACCAACTCTTGAGATAGATATACATATCTAAGTACAGGAGGATCTGAGAGCACCAGACAGATTCAACTCAAATAAGAATACCATAAGACCCTGAATAATCAGACTCTCAAAGGTCAAGGACAAAGAGAATCCTAAAAGTAGCAGCAGAAGAAAAGCAAATAACATATAAAGGAGTTCCAATTCATCTGGCAGCAGATTTCACAATGGAAATTTTACAGGCCAGGAGGGAGTGGAACGACATTTTCAAAAGCTCAATTAAAAAAACCGATATCAAAGAATATTGCATTCAGCAAAATTGTCCTTCAGATATGAAGGAGAAATAAAGTTTTTCCAAGACAATTAAAAACTGAGAAAATTTACCATCACCAGACCCATTACAAGAAATACTAAAGGGAATTCTTCAATCTGAAAGAACTGAAAAAAAATAAAGTAATATGCAAAAAGAAAATTTTGCAAGGTATAAAACACAATGGTAAATTTAAGTATACAGACAAACCCAGAATACTCTATTGCTATAATTGTGGTGTGCATTCCACTCATAACTCTAGTATGGAGTTTAGAAGACAAATATATCAAAAACCATAGTAGCTTCAGCAAGCTGTTAAGAGATAGATAACATATAAATATGTAAACAGAGACAACTAACCCAAAATATGAGTGACAGATATATGTATACTTTACATATGTATACTTTATATATGTATACTTTATATATATGCTTTATATATATATATATTTTGCCTTTATATCTATTCTTCATTTGTGATGTAAGACAAGTTTTCATCTAATTGAAATAAAGTATCATACCTATGAGATATTTTTGTAAGCCTCATGGCAACAACAGTGCAAAAACCTATAATAGATTCCAAAAATCAATAAATGAAAACACGTAAATAGAGAAAATCACTTAACCACAAAGAAATACAGGAAGAAAGGAAGACAGGAAGAAAGAAAGAGGGGAGTAGAAATCTCAAATAAACCATAATGCAAGCAACAAAATGGCAGTAGTGAGACCTTATTTATCAATAAGAATGCTGAATGTAAATGATCTGAATACCCTAAGTCAAAGGCATGAAGTAGTTACATAGATAAAGAAATATGACCCAACCATATTCTGGCTTCAAGAAAACCAATTCACCCCTAAAAACACACATAGACTGAAAATGAAGGGATGAAAAAAAGTAGTCCATGCTACTGGAAACCGAAAACGAGCAGGAGCAGCTATACATATATTGAATAAAATAGACTACAAAGCTAATATTCCAGAAAGAGACAAATAAGGTTAGAAAATGGTGATAAAGGAGTCAATTCATTAGGAGATTATAATAATTACAAATATTTATGCACCCAACATCAGAGCTTCCAAGTATATAAAGTGAAGAATAATAGATCTCAAGGGAGAGATAGAGTGTAATACAATAATATTGGGGGATTTTAATACCTCACTCTCAATAATGGACAGATCATTCAGACAGAAAATGAACAAAGAAACAGTGCATTTAAAGTACACAATATATCTAATAGGCCTAACTGACATTTACAGAACATTTCTCCCAATTGCTGCAGAATATACATTCTTTTCATCACCACATGGAACATTTTCTAGAATAGACCATATATCAGGCCATAAAACAAGACTAAGCAAATTCAAAAAATAGAAATTATATTTAGTGCCTTTTCTCACTACATTAGAATAAAACTAGAAATCAGTTACAAGAAGAACCTTGATAAATAAGCTAATATATGGAAATTAAACAATATGCTCCTGAATGACTAAAGGGTGAATAAAAAATTAAGAAAAAAACTTCTTAAAATAGATGAAAAAAAGAAATACAACATACCAACACCTATGTGTTATAGCAAAAGCAGTAAGTAAGAAGTAAGTTTACAGCAATCAATAACTATATCAAATAAGTAGAAGACTTCAAATAAAAAACCTAATAATGTGCCTCAACCATTAGAAATGCAAAAACAAACAAAAAATTCAAAATTAGCAGAAGGAAAGATAATACATAGCTGAGCAGAAATAAGTGAAATTGAGACTGAAATCAATACAATGGCTTAACGAACCAAAAAGTTGGTTTTTTGAAAAGGTAAACAAAATTGACAGAACTTTAGCTAAAGTAAGAACAAAGAGAAAAGAACTAAATAAATAAAATCAGAAATGAAAAAAGACACATACTTGAGACCTCAAAAATAAGAAGAGGTTTCAGAGACTATTCTGAGTAACTGTATACCAACAAATTGGATAACCTAGAAGAAATAAGTTCTTGGAAATATACAACCTACATAGATTGAACCCTGAAGAAATGGAAAACCTCAACAAACTAAATAATGAGTAACAAGATCTAAACTGTAATAATAATAATAATAATAATAATAAAGCTTCCTATAAAAGTAAAGCTCAGGACCTGATGGCTTCACTGCTGAATTTAACCCAACATTTAAAGAACTGATACCAATCCTACTCAACTCAACAATAAATGAAAGAGAAGAGAATATTTCCAAACTCATTCTATGAGGCCATTACCATGATACCAAAACCAGACAAGAATACAACAAACAAGAAAACTACAGGCCAATAACATTGATGAAAACAGATGCAAATTCCTCACCAAAATACTAGCAAACCAAATTAAAAAACACATTAAAAAGATAGTTCACCATGATCAAGTGAGATTTAGTCCAGGAATACAAGAATAGTTCAACATATATGAATCTGTAAATGTGACATATCACATTAACAGAATTAAGAACAAAAATCATATTATTATTTTGATAAGTAGACAAAACCCAGTTGATATAATTTAACATCGCTTTATTAAAAAACTGTAATCAAAAAGGTTATAGAAGAAACATACCTCAAAATAATAAAAGCCATACACGACAAACCCACAGCTAATATTCTGAGCAGGGAAAAATTAAAGTCCCTGCTTCTAAGGACTGGAACAAGACAGGATGCCCACTTTCCCCATTTTTATTTCGTGTAGCACAGAAAGCCCTGGTCAGAACAATTAGGCAAGAGAAAGAAATAACAGGCATCTAAATTGGAAAGGAAGAAACCAAATTAGTCTTATTTGCGGATGACATGGTCTTAAACCTAGAAAAACCTGAAGACTCTCTCACAAATTTTTATTTTATTTTATTTCATTATTATACTTTAAGTTCTAGGGTACATGTGCATAACGTGCAGGTTTGTTACATATGTATACTTGTGCCATGTTGGTGTACTGCACCCATCAACTCATCAGCACCCATCAACTCGTCATTTACATCAGATATAACTCCCAATGCAATGCCTCCCCCGTCCCCCTTCCCCATAATAGGCCCCAGTGTGTGATGTTCCCCTTCCCAAGTCCAAGTGATCTCATTGTTTGGTTCCCACCTATGAGTGAGAACATGCAGTGTTTGGTTTTCTGTTCTTGTGATAGTTTGCTGAGAATGATGGTTTCCAGCTTCATCCATGTCCCTACAAAGGATACAAACTCAGCCTTTCTTATGGCTGCATAGTATTCCATGGTGTATATGTGCCACATTTTCTTAATCCAGTCTGTCACTGATGGACATTTGGGTTGATTCCAAGTCTTTGCTATTGTGAATAGTGCCGCAATGAATATACGTATGCATGTGTCTTTATAGCAGCATGATTTATAATCCTTTGGGTATATACCCAGTAATGGGATGGCTGGGTCTTATAGTACTTCTAGTTCTAGATCCTTGAGGAATCGCCATCCTGTTTTCCATAATGGTTGAACTAGTTTACAATCCCACCAACAGTGTAAAAGTGTTCCTATTTCTCCACATCCTCTCCAGCACCTGTTGTTTCCTGACATTTTAATGATTGCCATTCTAACTGGTGTGAGATGGTATCTCATTGTGGTTTTGATTTGCATTTCTCTGATGGCCAGTGATGATGAGCATTTTTTCATGTGTCTGTTGGCTGTACGCATGTCTTCTTTTGAGAAATGTCTGTTCATATCCCTTGCCACTTTTTGATGGGTTTGTTTGTTTTTTTCTTGTAAATTTGTTTGAGTTCTTTGTAGATTCTGGATATTAGAATCTTAATGAGGTTATTGGGATAATTTTGGTGGTACTTATTATTTGATTCTTAAATGGATAGCTTATCTAAAATTTAGAGATTTCTAAGTAATGCTATTTCTTTGAAAGCACAATTACTTAATTTTGGATTGCTCATTATAATGAATTCATTGTAATCACATTAAAAAGGTACTGCTATGATAGACTCCTTAGGAAACATGGAAGCATCATATATCATACTATCAATTTCAGAAACAACTGAATCTAGATTTTGTAAAATAATCTTGCATGTATTAAGTTTGCCTTCTGCATATTTTAAGGAGGGCTCTGAGTCTAACAAATAGCATAAATGTTTATTTGTGACTGAAAATTTTTCAAGAGACTCTAGAATGATACAACATATGAATATAGTCTATTTCACTAAGGATATTAAGATCAAACAGAAAATTCAATATGACAGTGAACCATACAAGTTTAGTCTATAGACTTAGTGGGTCTGAAACTTAACAGTGCCACGTACTTTATTTGAGACCCTGAACAAGTTATTTAAATTTACTGTGCCTCAATTTCTACATCTCTCTCTACACACACACACACACACACACACACACACACACACACACACACATTATTTTCATGGGCATATGGAACATCTAGAATAGACCATATATTGGCCAAAAAACAAGACTCAACAAATTTTTTAAACAGTGGAAATCATATCAAATGACTTTTCTGACCACAGTTGAATAAAACTACAAATGAATAACCAGAGGAACGTTAGAAAATATGCAAACATGTGGAAATGAAACAACATGCTCCTGAGAGACCAATGAGTCAAGGAAGAAATTAAAAAGAAAACTTAAAAATTTTATATGAAAAGAAGTATGCCCACTATCACCACTATCACCACTTCTATTCAACATAGAGCTAGCTGTGCTAACAATAGCGATCAGGCCAGAAAAAAAGCATTCAAATTGGAAAGGAATAAATAAAATAGTTTATTTGCAGATGACATGATCCTATATGTAGAAAACCCCAAAGATTTCACATGTGCGCGCGCACACACACACACAGAGAGAGAGAGAGAGAGAGAAAGAGAGAGAGAGAAAGAGAGAGAGAGAGAGAGAAACTGTTAAAACTAAAAAATTCAGTAAAGTTGCAGGAACAAAAAATCAACATACAAAAACTAATAGCATTTTTTACATACAAATAACAACCTACCTGAAGAAAATAAAGAAAATAATCCCATTTATGGTAGCATCAAAACAAATACCTAGGAATAAATTTAGTCTAGGAAATGAGAGACTTGTACACAGAAAACCATAAAGCATTGATGAAAATCATTGAAAAAGACACCAAAAATAGAAATATATACTGGGTTTATGGCTGAGAACTCAAAATGCTAAAATGTTAATAATGCTTAAAGCAATATACAAATTTAACACAATCCCTACGAAAATTCTGATGGTATTCTTCACAGAAATAGAAAAAAATGCTAACATTCTTATGGAACCAAAAAAGAAACCCCAAGTAGTCAAAGCAGTACAGAGGAAAAAGAAAAAGAAAAAAAATGTTGGAGGCATCACCACCATTCCTGTTTCAAAATACAAGCATGCCATATTTTATTGCACTGTGTTTTATTGTGCTTTGCATATATACATTTTTTCCTAATTGGAATATTGGAAAATTGCATTTTTTACCAATTGTTTGTGGCAACTCTGCAACCAGCAAGCAAGTGAATTAGCCTCGGTTTTGAATAACATATGCTAATTTCATGTTTTGTATTTCATTTTGGTAATCCCCATAATATTCCAAACTCTTTCATTATTATGATATCACTAATGATGATTTGTGGTCAGTGATCTTTGATGTTACTATTATAATTGTTTTTGGGATACCACAAACCATGTCCAGATAACACAGTACTGATAAATGTTTTGTGTGTCCTGACTGCTCAAGAACCAGTTGTTCCCAATCTCTTTCCCTTGTCTTGGGTCTCCCTATTTCCTGAGATATAAAAATATTGAAATTAGGCCAATTAACAACACATTATGGATGCTATTAAGTATTCACTATTCTAGATGCTAAGTATTCAAGGGAAAGGAAAAGTTTTATATCTTTCATTTTAAATCAAAAGGTTGAAATGATTATGCCTAGTGTGGATGACAAGTCAAAGGTTGTGACAGGCTAAAATCTTGATCTCTTGTGCCAGTTAGGCAAGTTGTGAATGTAAAGGTAAAGTTTTTGGAAGAAATTAAAAGTCCTATTCCAATGAACAAGTAAATGATAAGGAAATGAAGCAGTCTTATTGCAGATAGAAAAAAAAGTTTCAGTACCCTGGACAGATCAAATCAGCCACATTTTCGATTTCAGAGCAAGGTCCTAACTCTTTTTAATTCTCTGAAGGTTGTGAGAGGTGAGGAAGCTAAAAAAGAAAAATGTTAGAAGGAGCAGAGATTGGTTCATGAGGTTTAAGGGAAGAAGACCCTTCCATAACATAAGAGTGCAAGGTGAAAAAGCAAGAGCTAATGTAGAAACTGCGGCAAGTTATCCAGAAGATCTAGCTAAGATCATTGATAAGGGTGGTTACACAAAACAACAGATATTCTGTGTAGATGAAACAGCCTTCTATTGGAGGAAGATGCCATCTAGGACTTTCATAGCTAGAAAGGAGAAGTCAATGCCTGACTTCAAAGCTTCAACGGGAAAACTGACTTTCTTGTAGGAGATATGAACCCTATGACTTTAACTTAAATCAGTGCTCATTTACCATTATGAACATCGAAAGGCCCTTAAGAATTATTCAAAATCTACTTTGCCTGATATCTAGAGATGAAAAAGTAAAGCCTGTAATGATAGCACATTTGCTTATAGTTTACTGAATATTTTAAGCCCAAATTTAAGATCTACTGCTCAGAAAAAAATAATTCCTTTTAAAAATAGTACTGCTCATTGACAACACATCTAAGCATCTAAGAGCTCTGATGTAGATATGCACAGAGATTAATGTTGTTTTTATGCAACTAGCACAACATTCATTTTTAGCCTATGGGTCAAGGAGTAACTTCAACTGTCAAGTCTTATTATTTGAGAAATATATTTTATAAGGCTATAGCTGCCATAGATATTGATTCCTCTGATGGATCTGGGAAAAGTAAATTGAAAACCTTCTGGAAAGGATCCATCATTCTAGATACTATTAAGAATCCTTGTAATTCATGGGAGGAGACCAAAATATCAGCAACATCAAGAGTTTGGAAGAAGTCGTTTCTACCTCTCATGGATCACTTTGAGAGGTTAAAGACTTCAGTCCAGGCAGTAACTGCAGATGTGTTGTAAATAGCAAGAGGACTAAAATTACAAGTGGAGCCTGAAGATGAGACTGAATTCCTGCAATCTCATGATAAAACTTGACCAGATGAAGGACTGCTTTTATGGATGAACAAGAAACGTGGTTTCTTAAAATGGATTCTAACCCTGATGAGGATGCTGTGAACATCATTGAAAGGACAACATATGATTCAGAATATTACATAAACTTACTTGATAAGTACCTAAAGGATTTGAGAGGATTATTGCTATTTGAAAGAAGTTCTAGTGTGGGGAAATGCTAACAAACAGCATTGAATGCTACAGAGAAATTGTATGTGAATGGTAGAGTCAATCAATGTGACAAACTTTATTGTTATCTTGAACTAATTGCTACTGCCACTTCAACCTTCAGCAACCATCATCCGAATCAGTCTACAGTCATCAAGTTTTAAGCATGACCCTCCACCAGCAAAAGGATTATGACTCACTGAAGGAAAAGATGATTGTTAGCACTTTATAACAATAAAAAATAATTAAGTAAAAGGTGTATACACTGATTTTTAGACACAATGCTATTGTACACTTATTAGACTATGCTATGGAGTAAGCATAACTTTTGAATTCACTGGGAAACCAAAAAATCTGTGGACTCATTTTATTGTGTTATTAACTCTGTCATCCAGGCTGGAGTGTAACGGTGTGATCATAACTCACTGCAGTCTTGACTTCAGGGCTCAGTTGATTCTCACACCTCAGCCTCCAAGGTAGCTGGGACTACTTGTGTGAGCCACCACACCAGACAATTTTTTAAATTTATTTTTTGCAGAGACAAGGTTTCACCATGTTCCCTAGGCTGATCTCAAACTCCTGAGCTCAAGTGATCTGCCTGCCTTGCCCTCCCAAAGTGCTGGAATTAACAGGCATGAGCCACCACACCAGCCAAGATGAATTTTTAATAGCCAAAAAGTACTAAGGAATGATGGAATCTTCCCAAGATTGAAAAATATCTGCAAGTAGGGGTAGAAAGAAAATGTTACTTAGTACAATTAAAGGAAATAACTGGAGAAAAGTGAAAGTGCTTTGTGTCCATATGTCCATAACATTGAGATTTTCAATATGGTTGTCTTATGTTTCCTTAACTTGACAATAATTCTCAATCTTTTTAATAAATTGCATACATCACCTAATGAAAACATCATACTTCCATCAACAATACTGATTGATGTTAGCAGTTATTTTTTTAAACCTGTTTATGCTGGATACCTGAAGGGTAAGCCAGTTATCTCAGAATATCTAAGAATATGTATAATCCGAAAAAGTTTCCTGTGTGATTCTGACAAGGTCGACTCTTACTGAGATTCACGTTTTATGCTGCTGAAGGGGGAATACAATAAGGAGACAGAGAGAGAAAATAGTCAATATTAGAAGATTTAGAAAAATACACAATCTTGCTATTCTAGGAGGACCTGATAAAAATGTAAAAATACTACAGAGAAATCATGAAAGAGGATGTTTGGATGAAGTATTTAGTAAACCATTAAGGATAGTCAGAGGTAATGACTTCAGGGGCATGATTTTCATAGTAACATAAATTTATGGAACTTAAATATTGTAGAAATGTATTTGACTAAGACAATTTACTCAAGAAATTTGTGCTGGTAATATAAAGGAAATGTCTGACAAATAATGGTAAAAATGACAATAGGATTAAGTATATCAGAGAAGACCTGTTAAAAATAAAAAGGTAAAGAAGGAGAGGATAATGACTAAAGATGCAGCAATAAAAGAGATTCTTTGATAAACAGTGGTGGGGAAGTGGCAAAAGATGGGGAATTTGTAATTAGTTCCTAAATACGCCCCCCTTCCCTGCATTCCTTGACTCTTACTTCAGAAACAAGGGAAAGAAAAAAAAATGAGTAAAGAGATCTGAGCATGTTGTGGTAAAAATGCACGAAAAACTAGGTTTATCATAAAAGCAGGATGAGCCTTCATAGCTGAGTGTGAGAGTGTGGAATTCAACTTTATCCATGGATTATAGATGAAGTTGTAATGAATAAATTATTTTAGAAATGTAGTAAGTCCCTTGCCTTTTGGTAAAAGCCCAGTAATTTTCTTATTTTATACTTTTTGTTGTTGTTGTTCCTTTGAAGGTTAAATTATTTGGAAGAAATTGAAAGTCATTCCCTTTTACCCCAGAGAAAATGCAAATAGTCCAATTGCCTCGACCTATTCAAAGCAGTTTAAGAATTGCTAAACTTCTGAAAAGCACAGGGAACAAACTCATCATTCTAGTATTATATTCAGATTAGTTTTATAAATTTTGAAAAGTTAAATTGAAATCATTAACAATCCCATGGGCCATGTATTGTTGTGTTGACTTTTTATGTTTGTGACAATAACTTATCTCCAAGGCACCACAAACCACTGTGTGTTCATGCTCTACTAAGTATTCCCTTGTGATGTCTGCTACTGGGTGCAATTTGTCCTCTTAGAATAGCAGATTTTTGAGAAGCTATCGCAATTCACAAAGGACATTGAGATTCTTTTTGCAAGGTTAAGTGACATTTAATTTGCATTTGCACTCCAAGGCTTTTTTGTATGCTGGTGAGCATTATGAAACTTCTAGGATCTTTTCAAAAGAGAAATTCTTGTTCAAGCCTGTCATCAACCTCTCCATTATCGTTATAGTAGGGAGTAAAATATACACTTTAGGTCAACATTTTCCATTGGGGGTAACTGGCATTAGATTGTTCTTCATTTTACCTATCAAAAGCTGTATTTATTCATTCTCCTACTCCGTTGCCCCATCTCTTTCTGCATTAAGATGTTAAGAGTTTGTCTCAATAGCTGTGTTAAGTATTAGTAACATTACAGGAAATATAACTGACAACAGCTCCTCTTTTCATTAAGTTGACAAGCTGGATGATAAATTTAAACCATGAGATTTTAATTGAGATTGTGTACAGAATGTATTATGAAGCATGTAACAGGGTGCCTAGTTAAGTCATGGTACTTGTTTGCAAAACAGAAACGTTTTGACTTAAGTAGAAAAGAAAATTCTTTCTTTTTCAAAAAACTTTTAAGTTCAGGGTTTTTTAACTTTTTAAAAAACTTTTAAGTACATCCATAGGTTTGTTATACAGGTAAACTCGTTTCAAGCAGGTTTGTTGTACAGATTATTTTGTCACCCAGGTATTAAGCCTAGTACCCATCAGTTATTTTTCTGGATCCTCTCCCTTCTCCCAGCCTCCACCATTATCTGTTGTAGGCACCATTATCTGTTGTTCCTCTCTTTGTGTCTATGTGTTCTCATCATTGAGCTCCTACTTATATGTGAGAACATGCTATATTTGTTTATCTGTTCCTGCGTTAGTTCTCTTAGGGTAATAGCTTCTTGCTTCATACATGTTCTTGCAAAAGACATGATCACATTCTTTTTTTATGGCTGCATAGTGTTCCATGGTGTATATTTACCATGTTCCATGGTGTATATGTATAATAGTGTTCCATACTGTTCCACGATGTATATGTACCATGTTCCATGGTGTATGTGTATAATAGTGTTCCATAGTATTCCATGGTGTATATGTACCATGTTCCATGGTGTATATGTATAATACACATTTTCTGTATTCAGTCCAACACTGATGGACATGTAGGTTGATTCCATATGGTTGCTATTGTGAATATGGCTTCAATGAACATATGTGCTCATGTATCTTTATTTTACAACTCTACAACCATTTACATTCTTTTGGGTATGTACCCAGTAATGGGATTGCTGGGCCCAGTGGTAGTTCTGCTTTTAGCTCTTTGAGGAGTCAACACACTGCTTTCCACAATGGTTGAACTAATTTACACTCCTACCATCAGTATATAAGCGTTCCTTTTTCTTTGCAACTTCACCAGCACCTGTTATTTTCTGACTTTTTAATAATAGCCTTTCTGTCTCGTATAAGATGATAACTCATTGTGGGTTTGATTTGCATTTTTCCAACAATCGGTGATGTTGAGTTTTTTGTTTTTTGTTTTTTTTTATATGCTTCTTGGCTGTAGGTATGTCTTCTTTGGAAAAATCTCTGTTCATGTGCTTTGCCCATATTTAATGGGATTTTTTTTTCCTTATAAATTTGTTAAAGTTTCTTATAGCTACTGGATATTAAACCTTTGTCAGATGCATAGTTTGCAAATATTTTTTCCCATTCTGTAGGTTGTCTGTTTCTTAATAGTTTCTTTTCTGGTGCAGAAGCTCTTTAGTTTAATTAGATCCTATTTGTTCATTTTTGCTTTTGTTGCAAATGCTTTTGACATTTGCATCTTGAAATCTTTCTCCATTCTTATGTCCAGAATGGTATTGCCTTCCAGGCTGTCTTCCAGGGTTTTTATAGTTTGGGGTTTTAGTTTTAAGTCTTTAATATATTTTGAGTTGATTTTTGTATATGGTATATGGAAGAGGTCCAGTTCCAATCTTCTGCATATGGCTATCCAGTTATTTTGGCACCATTTATTGAATAGGGATTTCTTTCCACATTGCTTCTTTTTGTCAGCTTTGTCAAAGATCAGATGGTGGTAGGTGTGCAACCTTATTTCTGGGCTCTCTGTTTTGTTCCATTGGCCAGTGTGTCAGCTTTTATGTCAGTACCATGCTATTTTTGTTACAATAGCCCTACAGTGTAGTTTGAAGTTGGGTAATGTGATGCCTCCAGATTTGTTTTTTGTTTAGTTTATCTGTTTGTCTTTTGTGTGCTTCTTTGTTTTGTTTTTGTTTTTGCTTAGAATTGCCTTGGCTATTCAACCTCTTTCTTTGGTTCCATGTGAATTTTTAAAGTATTTTTTCTAGGTCTGTGAAGAATGACATTGGTAGTTTGATGGGAATAGTGTTGAATCCATAATTTTCTTTGGGTAGTATGGCTACTTTAATGATGTAGAATCTTCTTATCTATGAGCATGGAATATTATTTCCATTTGTTTGTTCTTCTCTGATTTATTTGACAGTATTTTGTAGTTCTTCTTGTAGGGATGGCTCACCTCTGTGGTTAGCTATATTCCTAGGTATTTTACTCTTTTTGTGGCAATAGTGAATGGGATTGCACTCCTGACTTGGCTCTTGGCTTTATGGTTGGTAGTGTACGGGAATGCTAGTGATTTTTGTACACTGATTTTGTGTCTTGATTTCACTGAAGTTGTTTATCAGATCAAGGAGATTTTGGGCAGACACTATGGGGTTTTCTAGATATAGAATCATGTTATCTGCAAACAGGGATAATTTGAGTTCCTCTCTTCCTCTTTATTGCCTGATTGCTCTGGTCAGGACTTCCAATACTATGTGGAATGGGAGTGGTGAGAGAGAGCATCCTTGCCTTGTGTTAGATCAGTTTTCAAGGGGAATCTTTCAAGCTTTTACCCATTCAGTGTGATGTTGGCTGTGGGTTTGTCATAGATGGCTCTCATTGTTCTGGGGTATGTTTATGTTCCTTCAATACCTAGTTTATTGAGAGTTTTTAACATGAAGTGCTGTTGAATTTTATCAAAAGCCATTTCTGCATCTATTGAGATAATTACCTGGGTTTTATCTTTACTTCTGTTTATGTGACAGATCACAATAATTGATTTGTGTGTTTAATCAACCTCACTTCAAAGCCTACTTGATCAAGGTAGATAAACTTTTTGACATGCTGCTGAATTTGGTCTGCCAATGTTTTGTTGAAGATTTTTGCATTTATGTTTATCAAGGATATTGGCCTGAAGTTTTCTTTTTGTTGCTGTTGTTGTTTTGTCTCTGCCAGGTTTTGCTATCTGCATGATGCTGGCCTCATAGAATGAATTATGGAAGAGTTTTCCCTCCTCAATTTTTTGGAATAGTTTCAGCAAGAATAATACCAACTCTTCTTTGTACCTCTGGTATCATTTTTTTTCTGTGAATTCATCTGGTCCTGGGCTTTTCTTGGTTGGTAGGCCATTTATTACTGATTTAATTTCAGAGCTCGTTATTGGTTTGTTCAGGAATTCAGTCTTCTTTCTTTTTCCTTTTCTTTTTTTTCTTTTTCCTTTTCTTTTCTTTCTTTTTCTCCCTCCCTTCCTTCCATCTTTCTTTCCCTCCTTCCTTCCTTCCTTCCTTCCTTCCTTCCTTCCTTCCTTCCTTCCTTCCTTCCTTCCTTCCTTCCTTCCTTCCTTCCCTCCCTCCCTTCCTCCCTCCCTCCCTCCCTCCTTTCTTTCATTCTTTCGTTCTTTTCTTTATTATTATTTTGGAATCTTGCTCTGCTGCCCAGGCTGGAGTGCAGTGGCATGATCTCAGGTTCACTGCAACTTCTGCCTCCTGGATTCAAGAGATCTTCCTGCCTCAGCCTCCCAAGTAGCTGAGATTACAAGTGTGTGCCCCCACACCTGGCTAATTTTTGTATTTTTAGTAGAGGTGGGGTTTCACGATATGGGCCAGGCTGTTTTCTTGACCCTAAGTGATCCACTAACCTCTGCCTCCCAAACTGCTGGGATTACAGGCATGAGCTACCATGCCTGACTGGTCAATTTCTTCTTTGTTCTGTTTTGGGATGGTGTATTTGTCCAGGAATTTTTCCATTTCCTCTATATTTTCTAGTTTGTATGCATATAGGTGTTCATAACATTCTCTGATGCTTATTTGTATTTCTGTGGGGTCAGTGGTAACATCTCCTTTGTTTCTAATTGTGTTTATTTGGACCTTCTCTCTTTTTTATTTGTCTAGTGAGCAATCTATTTCATTCATATATTTAAAAAACAAACTCCTGTGTTCTTTGATATTTTGATCAAATAACGTCAAAATAGCTCTTTGATATACAATGATATAAAATTACATCTGTTATAAATAAGTTAGTTTAACTCATCTCTAAGATAATATTTTTATGTCTTAATCTCTTTGTAATAGAACTTCGATTTTTTTGTTATTTCGTGTCTTCTACTGCCTTTGGCGTTGGTTTGCTCTTGGGTCTCTAGTTCTTTTAGTTGTGATGTTAGGTTGTTAAATTGAGCCTTTTAACACTGTTTTATATGGGTGTTTAGTGCTATATGTTTCTCTCTTAATACTGCCTTAGCTATGTCCCTGAGATTCTGGGATGTTGTATTTTGCTCTCATTAGTTTCCAAGAACTTCTTGATTTCTGTTGAATTTTATCATTTACCTAAAAGTCATTCAGGAGCAGGTTATTCAATTTGCAGGGAATTGCATGGTTTTGAGCTACCATTTTAGTGTTCACTTCCATTTTAAGTGTGCTGTAGTCTGAGGGAATTTATTTTGGCAGGTATTTAGTAACTCAGAGAATCTAAGGGAAACCTGCAGAACCAGGCTCAAATAGGAACCAAGGAGGGAAGGCATAGCCAACATTCAGCCACTAGGACTGGTTTCTAAGGATGCTTACATTGTCTTGACTCTGAAGGTGCCAATTAAAGTTATCTAAAGGGTTCTATAACATTGAATCACTCCATTAAATTCAAAGTCCTGTAGCAGGTATATTTTTATCTATTTACCAAATACACTGCTCACCATGCGCTACTGGCTGTTCTAAGTTCTTTACATATTTTAATTAAACCTCGTAATAATCCAAGAAGCTGGAGAGTGTTATTATGCCCATTTTATCCCCACTTTATATTTGAGGAAGATCAGGCAGAAGATAAAGGTAACTTTGCCAAGATCACACAGCCAGAAAGTGGCAAAGCCTCTCGGTATGCTGTTACCCTACTGGACAGACATTTGTCATCTGGTGTACAAGTTCAAGGAGAGGGAATTTCTGGCTACTTAACTTATTTTTAGTGAGAGATGGTATCCTGTTTCCCGTGTATCTTTGGAGTCTCTCAAGTTGGAAATTTGAATAATGGTCAGCTAAATAAAAAATATTCATTACCCAATTTGAAATATTGGGAGATGGCATCTGGAGGAGTTCTTGTGTATTTCAATAGTTAGTTAAATGTGTGTCTCCTGCCTCTATAGACACCCACTTTCATTATTTAGTGTTTATTTAGTTCTGTGTGTCTCATATTTCACACTGGGAAGAACATTCTCTAGATGAAAGAAGCTCCGTTTATAAGTAACGCTTGTGCCCACAACTTAAATAGCATTATAACCACTTTTATAATTACCTGGCTCCTTGTTTTTCACATTAACAAAACAAAAAAAAAAAGAAGGCATGATGTTACTGGGTGAGAAAAATCATATTCTTTCATTCTTGACCTAGCTAGGAAATGCAGTTTTAGTGTGTTTATGTATGTAATAATACTTGCTAATATAATACAAATAGGAAGCATTACTTTTAAACAAGTTAAAAAATAAAAAGTGCACTTCCATAAGATGAGGAATTTAGATAAAACTAAAGTGATAAAATAAGATAATAGAAAAAAATTATATCAGTTATATATATACATATATATATAAACATACATATTTTTAACTCATCTCTTCAAAGAAAAGCAAGTCAGATGGAATAAAAAGTTATTTTTAATGGGAAATATCATGAATAGTATCTAGGCTAATATATTAAGCCTTCAGTAAATATTTGCTGAATGGACAAGCTGTTTCCACTTAAAATTTAGGTAATAGGAGACAGTAAGTCCCAAATAAAAAGATTATATAATATTGATTAGAAGAGTTCAAATAAAATTATGATGGAAATTAATAGTGAAAACTGGCATAACATGTTAATTTCAGACAAACTAGAAAGCAAGGTAAAATGAAAGCTTTTAAAAATTGTAAAACGGACACTAAAACTAAAAAAATATAGCTAGAAATATTTAGGCTTCAAACATGACATCAAATATAAAGGGAAAGCTGTTGTTCTCTTGTTGGCTCCTTAGAACTCTGTCAATTTGAAACATTTTAATATTGCTTATCATAGGCCTGGCAAAATGTATATACTAAAAAATCACTGAATTATTATCATTAGTTTTATCATTGCTATTATTACCATGTTATAATCTTTATTAAAAATATCAGTTAAGAACATTAAAAATAGCAAAAAGTCAATGTATTAAGATTAAATAATAATTTATCAAAATATCTGAATATCTGAATTTGTGCAAGAGACAGTTGGTTTTCTACCCTACTACCCTTTACTTTTTTCTTACTCATGTTATTCTTTTTGGAGGATATTTCCCAGTAATCATTGCAGGTAAGTTTGGTTATGTGACTGTTATTTCACACAAAAGGTATAAGTTGAACCTTTGAATACTTTGTGGATGACTCCATAAAAGAGAGGGGAGGAGAGTTCTAGGTTGCTGGGATGCTCACATTTACTGTCATACTGAATTCCTGAAATAAAGGTATGATAGATGGATATTCAGCAGCTCAATTTGGGCCATGCAGACAGAAACATGAGTCTGTAAGCCACATGGTAAGTATTGTGGAGGAAAAAAACAGAAGCTTAATTCTTGATATAAATCCTGAACTTCAAACTACAGACTTGTTGGCATGAAAAAGAAAGCAACTTTTATCTCCTTTAATTCACCGTTGTTTCTCAGCCCTCTTAATAGCAGCTGATTATAATTCCTAAAGAAAACAGTATGTTATAAAAATATCAATGAAATAGCTAGACAAAAACACATAAAGTTTAGTAGTTTTTTTTTTTTGGTATCGGCAATACCAGTGATAATAGCCAATGAAAAAAATGACCCATTCAGAAATGTAACATAATTCTTAAAATACATTGAAAGAAATATAATGAGAATTATGCAGTGCTTACATGAATATTACCATAACATTTACTCAGATTTGCACAAACGAAAAAGGGTACTATGTTAGTGGTGAGGACAGAAGAACATTGTAAATCCATGTAGAGATATAATATTTTCCTAACGGAATTCCTTTTGGTAATGAAGAAAATGATTATTTGGTGTATATGTGCCACATGTTCTTTATCCAATCTATCATTGATGGGCATTTGGGTTGGTTCCAGCAAATCACCATGGCATGTGTATACCTATGTAACAAACCTGCATGTTCTGCACATGTATCCCATAACTTAAAGTATAATAATTAAAAAAAATGTCTTCCTAAGAAGATAAAAAAAACTTGTGGTTTCTGAATTGCACAGCATTCCAGAACAGACGCAGCAAGTAATGAAAGGAAACCTTCTGCTGTATACACTTTAAATTTTAGTATTTGTACATGAATTATGTATCCTAAAAGATATAATTATTAAATAAATACATACATCAAAAAATGATTCTTAAGTTATCTTGAGTGATAAATAATCAAACATAAAGAACTGAAGTATAAGATTAAAAATCTCTTGGTATATATACATACATACACACACATACACACACACACACACACACAAAATGAAATCCTATTTAGTTTTTTTTAAAAAAGGAAATCATTTCGTTTGTAACATGGATAAACTTGGATGACATTATGTTAAGTGAAATAAGCCAGGCACAGGAAGACAAATATTGCATGACCTCACTTATATGTGGAATCTAAAAAAGGTGAACTCATAGAATGAGAGAGTAGAATGGTGGTTGCCAGGAGCTGTTTGGAGGTCGGGGGAGGGTTTTGGAAAGATGTGCACCTGAGGACACAAAATTTCAGTTAGACAAGAGGAATACATTCAGGAGGCCTTTTGTACAACATGATGAAAACTATTAATAACAATGTATTCTTAAAAGTTG
>NW_012105031.1:6680135-6681614 GCF_000951045.1 Mandrillus leucophaeus
ATCAAAGACCTCAGCCTCATTTCCTTGGTAGAGCTAATAAACAGGCAGGTCTAGGGAGTTAGAACGAAACACCAGATAGTCTGTGGGAGAATAAAATCATTGAGCATTACAGCAAGAGGAAGACGCCAGCCTGAAAGGTAATGCAAACTTCACTGACACAGAAGGAAGAGGGGTTGTGGATAATTTGGAACAAAAAGAATATTTACCTGATTATTATGTTTGTGGGTTAGAACTTGCTATTTATTGTTTTACACAAGAAACGAGTATATAACAGATATATCTGACACAGTCTAGGCCATATAATAAGTAGATCCAAGCCAGGAGGTCAGGCATAGCTTTGTGTTTCTACCACCCTTTGATAAAAAAATATGATTGAAGACAGTAATACCTGACATTAGTATGGATGGGACAGGTAAAGGTTTGAGGTTTTCTTGCTGTTTTTTATCAAGTCTTGGTTTACTACTGAACGGCAAACATCTCCCTAAGATAGCCGGTTAGCAGATGAAAGAAGTTACAATAATCTATTTAAACAGTGTATCATAGTGCAGCCTCCCTCTTGTATACTTTTTAAATTTCACACAATGCCCCATAAACCAGATTAGAAAGTGGGGTTAGCCGACGATGAGATAACCATGTAACTCCCACTTTTGAATGAGAACAAAGACCTGAGAAGAGATGGTCTCACTGCCCCCAAATTCTACTGAGATGCAGAGGTCTATGCCAGCTGTGGTCCTTGTGGCACCCTCAGTCTCTCTCAAATATGCCTATGACATTGGAGGACTGTTATGCAGCATAACCGGCTCACCATATACAAGCACATGCTCAAAGGTTTAATGGCGTGGATTTTGGTTTCATCTTGGCAATTAGCTTTCGTGATTATGTAAGTCCCTTAAACACAGAACCAATTTTATCTTTTGAAATGAGAATAATAAAACAATAATGTCAGATTGTTTTATTTATGCAAAATACTTTTATGGTTTTAATATTTTGTAATTATAAATAATAAAGTAAGAAATATTCATATATATTTTCCTCCTCCTTTAAATATTTCATCATGGTCTTATAAGTGAAAATATGAATTTATTTAAAATTTACCAGGTTTTGCTCGAGAGACACCCTTCTACATAAACGCCCACTGAGCATTACAGCAAGAGGATTAGTTAATGCAAATAGAAAGAGAAATAGTTAATGCATATAGAAAGTCCAGTAAAGGGGCAGAAAGAGAAGATAATTTCAAATAAAGATAGTTATTAATTCTTTTGTCTACTTAGTAATTATTCCCCAAGATCCGTGAGTAGAGTTTCACAAACCACTTCATACTTTTACGCTCATTAGAGAAATCTAATGAAAATCATACCCAGTGGTTTTACTATTTTATTACTGCTTAGTTGATGGAGATATTTGCCAGAAAATATATCACAATGTGTGATGGATTTTCACCAGGTAAAATGATGATATTGACACTGAACTGTCAGAGAA
>NW_012105031.1:6681664-6683033 GCF_000951045.1 Mandrillus leucophaeus
ATAGTACAGTTCAAATTATCTTAATAATTGTTAACTGGCTAGTAAGTTTTATGTATTTAAATACTTATTTTTAAATATACTTAATATTCAGTATCATGTCAATGATTGAATTAATTCAATAAACAATCTCTTGAGAGAGTGAATATGTTTGAGAATCTATAATCAAAATCTGTCATAAATGTCACTATAACCAACTCAGAACCACATAGTTTAAAAAATAAAATATTTTAGTAAGATACTTTAATAACTAAAAAAGTACTTTAATACATTTTGTTAAATTCCAAAGGACACATGATAATGCTTTTATGATTGATTTCTATAATATTTTAAATAAAAGCTTCCGTAGACAGCATAATTCATATAAATTTTATAATCTGTCAGTTGTCAGTGTCTACGTTTATAAAATAACATGTGTGATGTTTATCATTGACTGTGCTTGAAGTGATCATATCAAGGACATATCTTTCAAACTAGAGGACATCTGAGTGTATAAATATGATGATGCTTGATTAAAATGAAATTGAATTCAGCTCTAATTTCCTCTTTCCCCTTTCCAATATTTTTTTGTTTTGTTTTTATGTGAAGAATCCATGTGCTATTTGAAAATCTGACACAAGGCCTGGGCTTAACAAGTGAAACTAGTGACCCTGCATATTCCTTCTTTTTGGTCATAGTGCTTCAAGAGTGACCTAAATCGACCCAATCAGACTGAATCTCTAAAGTTTACTTCACCAAGATCCTTTCTCTGACTTGAATATAAAGGGAACTAGCTGGAGCAGGAAGGAGGAGAAACACAAGAAAACCAGGAAACCAGGAATAAAGCCTGAGATCAGATGATGTCATGCTTATCTTTTCAAGCTGTGTGCATAAATAACACCAGTACTAGGGTTTTCAGCGTTATTTAACTTCTATCAATCATATCTGTGGTTGAAGGATACTCGATTTAGGTTTTTTGTAACCTGTAACTGAAAAATCTTAATTGAACTTGAACACTTGGAAAATAATACACAGACCTAAGTGTATAAAGTGACAAGAGATAGTTTCTTAAAGGATCAAAGACCTCAGCCTCATTTCCTTGGTAGAGCTAATAAACAGGCAGGTCTAGGGAGTTAGAACGAAACACCAGATAGTCTGTGGGAGAATAAAATCATTGAGCATTACAGCAAGAGGAAGATGCCAGCCTGAAAGGTAATGCAAACTTCACTGACACAGAAGGAAGAGGGGTTGTGGATAATTTGGAACAAAAAGAATATTTACCTGATTATTATGTTTGTGGGTTAGAACTTGCTATTTATTGTTTTACACAAGAAACGAGTATATAACAGATATATCTGACACAGTCTAGGCCATATAATAAGTAGATCCAAGC
>NW_012105031.1:6689273-6691389 GCF_000951045.1 Mandrillus leucophaeus
CTCAAATTTCTCTCCCCCTCCAGAAAGTTACTCTTCCATGGATATATTTTATTGGTTTCCATTTTATGATATTTTTTCTCCTTTTTAGTATTTGTCTTCTTGTGTCTAACACTCTCTTCTCGCTTTGCTGTTAGGGCATGCTCTTTGTCATTTTTAATTTTAAGATGTAGTTTAGATTTTTACTACAGGAAGATATTGAGTGGTATTATAGTCTCCAGTAAGGTTAGCTATGAGTTTATTTACAAATCACAGAGACCAATAAAGCTGTAATACATTGGGAAAACAGAGAATGAACTCACAGACGCAGAGGCAGAAACCAGTCAGATACAAGGAATGACATGCAACCAGGGCACTATTCCCATCTTTTCTCTGGTCCTTTTCATGCTTCTACTATATTCCTAACTTTCATTACAGAAAAACTTCTTTTCCACTCTCTTTAAGGTTCCACGGCACACAGTATCCACCCTACAGGAAAAACTGAAAAAATACAAATTCAGGACCACCTGAAGTGGAATTTGCAAAAATGTGTTACAATTGTTGGTGGTAAAAATATGTATAGAATGGAAAATGGCTTAGTTGAACATGTTTACAACTCTAATAGAATTAAAAATTTTACAGTTATAGGTTTTCATTATATTATTTATCAGAAGATACTTTAGAGAATATTTGAATACATCATGTATTATCAAACCGTGTCAACAGTGAACTTCTGTCACTATTGTAGACTTAATGATCTTCTGTTTCATATATTTATGTCAGAAATCAAAGCTGAAAATCTCGATTTTTCTCTACTACGTAGTAATTCAATGTGGTAGTAGTAATACTTAGTAATACTTAGCAGTATAATATATAAGTAATACATAGTAATAATAAAAGATAGTAATACTTAGCAGTATAAAGTTTTATTGTATTTTTTCAAATTAAGAGCCAATATTAAACTTTTCTGAATGAGAATATCACCTTCAGTTACTATTATATATCACTGAATGTCTCTGAAAATGTTTTTGCTACAGACTTCATCTTATTTTTAATGAATTCAACCTAAAACTACAATAATACTTCTATTAGTAATATATTCTCTGATAAAGTCATTTTGTGTAGTTTGAATCACAAACTATATCAAGCGAATTTATAGACTTCAGATACACCAGAAGTTAAAAGTAGAAGCAAGATCTCTCTTCCCACACAAATTAGCAGCAGTTACATTTTTTGAACTTGAATTACAATTTCAGCATTATTTTGTGTAACACAATGCACACACAAATGAAAGTTCCACATTTCAAAATGAAATGAACTGTGCATTTAAGGGACTTCCAAATAAATGTCAGTTGAAAGTAAGAAATATGCAATAAACTGACATGCTAAAAGGCTAGTATCAATTGAACAATATGAGCTCCACAAATGCCTTTTAAATGATTAATATACTCAACACAAATTATATGCTTAAGGACTGATATTGACATTTGGCAGTAGTTATTTCATAGAAAATCTTTTAAAACCTGAAATATGGAACTTTTTTTATAAAACAGCACCAGTGAATAGTCATTTGCAATTAATTTTAGTAAGAGTATGTGCTAACTTGGAACACAATTAAGCGAAATGCTTTCTCTCCTTCAAAACTAATTTTATCCTTCTCATTGGTAAATCCTCACTGAGTAAAAAAGCACTCAATTATTAGCAATGTATGTTGAATTTTAGAGATAAAGGTTGTGGATTTTTTTCTTTTTCTATGAATAGCTACATAATATCCTAAATTTTGTCTCTTGGCCCAAAATCTATCTAGATTTTTAGTGACAAAGTTTGCTAAGCCCTGATTCAAACACAAAATATCAATTTTTGGAAGTATTATTTTTAAATGGATTGCTAGTGATATTTTTTCTTGTAGAATCTAAATTCCAAAAATTATATTTTTATGACTGGGAAAACTGCATCTGTGTATACTTTAAAATTATTGATTATTATTCCAAAATGCCTGATATGCAAAGGTTCTGTATGATTTAAAAATCACTGACGTTATTATATGTATTTTCAATATTTACTGAAGAAACAAAAAACAGTTGATAAAATAATAATCATACATAAAATATAATAAAAATTAAAAACTTCAAATTTTCTT
>NW_012105031.1:6691439-6693489 GCF_000951045.1 Mandrillus leucophaeus
TTGTGTGTGTGTGTGTGTGTGTGTGTGTGTGTGCTGTTACAAAATCACACCTGCATCTACTATATTTTAGATCATTAGTCTAGACCAAGCATAATAATTCTATCACCCGTGCTACTGACTTTCTTAGGAACTGTGATGTCACTCAAATCTGAATGAGGATACTTGAAGGAGAACCTTCCGTGGAGCTTTGGTAGATGGTTCCCTTACTCCCAAGGGAGACCGTTAGATGCTATTGCATGTGATTTCCAGCACTTATCTTTTTAATCTCATGACATTAAAACGAACATTGTGGATTGCGGACTCTCTGGATGAACCAACTCTGGGGCTCAACTACCTATATATCTACTGTTTTCTTCACCTTCATTATTTAAAATAAACTTTAATTATTAATTAATTTTAATTTTAATGAGTTTTTTCAATGTGTCTAAATTAATACTATTTTAATAAACCACTCACAATCACTCGCATAAGTATTCATCTGTGCAGAAAAAATGTTAAACGAAAAAGTCCCCAAAACTACCTATATTCCAAATTCAATTATATATGTGGAGATGGGCTCTTTTGCCAATACTTGAAATTTTTATTATTTATTGAGAGACTTGACTATTTACCCAATATTTTTTACTCAAATTTCTCTCCCCCTCCAGAAAGTTACTCTTCCATGGATATATTTTATTGGTTTCCATTTTATGATATTTTTTCTCCTTTTTAGTATTTGTCTTCTTGTGTCTAACACTCTCTTCTCGCTTTGCTGTTAGGGCATGCTCTTTGTCATTTTTAATTTTAAGATGTAGTTTAGATTTTTACTACAGGAAGATATTGAGTGGTATTATAGTCTCCAGTAAGGTTAGCTATGAGTTTATTTACAAATCACAGAGACCAATAAAGCTGTAATACATTGGGAAAACAGAGAATGAACTCACAGACGCAGAGGCAGAAACCAGTCAGATACAAGGAATGACATGCAACCAGGGCACTATTCCCATCTTTTCTCTGGTCCTTTTCATGCTTCTACTATATTCCTAACTTTCATTACAGAAAAACTTCTTTTCCACTCTCTTTAAGGTTCCACGGCACACAGTATCCACCCTACAGGAAAAACTGAAAAAATACAAATTCAGGACCACCTGAAGTGGAATTTGCAAAAATGTGTTACAATTGTTGGTGGTAAAAATATGTATAGAATGGAAAATGGCTTAGTTGAACATGTTTACAACTCTAATAGAATTAAAAATTTTACAGTTATAGGTTTTCATTATATTATTTATCAGAAGATACTTTAGAGAATATTTGAATACATCATGTATTATCAAACCGTGTCAACAGTGAACTTCTGTCACTATTGTAGACTTAATGATCTTCTGTTTCATATATTTATGTCAGAAATCAAAGCTGAAAATCTCGATTTTTCTCTACTACGTAGTAATTCAATGTGGTAGTAGTAATACTTAGTAATACTTAGCAGTATAATATATAAGTAATACATAGTAATAATAAAAGATAGTAATACTTAGCAGTATAAAGTTTTATTGTATTTTTTCAAATTAAGAGCCAATATTAAACTTTTCTGAATGAGAATATCACCTTCAGTTACTATTATATATCACTGAATGTCTCTGAAAATGTTTTTGCTACAGACTTCATCTTATTTTTAATGAATTCAACCTAAAACTACAATAATACTTCTATTAGTAATATATTCTCTGATAAAGTCATTTTGTGTAGTTTGAATCACAAACTATATCAAGCGAATTTATAGACTTCAGATACACCAGAAGTTAAAAGTAGAAGCAAGATCTCTCTTCCCACACAAATTAGCAGCAGTTACATTTTTTGAACTTGAATTACAATTTCAGCATTATTTTGTGTAACACAATGCACACACAAATGAAAGTTCCACATTTCAAAATGAAATGAACTGTGCATTTAAGGGACTTCCAAATAAATGTCAGTTGAAAGTAAGAAATATGCAATAAACTGACATGCTAAAAGGCTAGTATCAATTGAACAATATGAGCTCCACAAATGCCTTTTAAATGATTAATATACT
>NW_012105031.1:6694859-6696599 GCF_000951045.1 Mandrillus leucophaeus
TGGAATTGCTCTTACACATGTGTGTAAATGAAATTTCTTATTGATAACTGAACATCAAGATTTTAGATGGCACTATTTAATATTTTGATCAAGAATTTTAGGTGGCTATTTTCACTGCAAAAGTCTACATAAGTTATCATTAAATATTTTATTAAAATTTTGTATAAACTATTTTCAACACATTTAACATGTAATACATTGTCATTAATTTGTTTTTATTCTATATAGTTACTTTGTATAAGATGAATTCAGGTTTTAAAAATAAGCCCATAAATACACTTCAAAACTTGCTTCAATTTAGCCAAATGTGTTATACAAGTATGAATTTGTTGTGCAGTGTAAAATGGAAAAGTTAGGATACCCAGACCAAACTGATCAGGAATTAACAAGGTATTTAGTATTGTGTTTTTTAAAAACTAATGATAAATATACTGTGGCACATACAATTAGTAGAGCTCCAAGCAGCTGAAAGAGAAATAAGGAAGATTTCTATATTTCTGTTTAGTGAGAGGCAGTGGTTTCCCAGATATATTTTAAGTATAAAAAATGTAAAAAATACATGTGTCTGAGGCAAAGCAGTGCAGAAGGAATTTAGGTCCAATAGGTGCAGTTTGAATTTAAATCCAACATTTTTTGTTAGTTCTCTGCCTCAATAGTCTATCTAATGCTATCAGTGAGGTGTTGAAGTCCTCCATTCTTATTATGTGGGTGTGTAAGTCTTTTTGTAGATCTAGAAATTCTTGTTACCCAAAACTGGGTACTGCAATGTTGAGTGAATAGATATCTGGGATAGTTGAGTCTTCTCATTGAATTGAACCCTTTATCATTATGTAAAGGCATTCTTTGTCGTTTTTAAACTGCTCTTGGCTTAAAGTCTGCTTTATCTAACATAAGAATAATGACCTCCACTCTTTTTTGTTTTCCGTTTGCTTGATAAATTTTTCTCCATCACTTTACATTGAGCCTCCTGGTGCCATTAAATGTAAGATGGGGCTTCTGAAGAACGCATTTGTATTTGTAAGTTGACCTCTCTAATGTCATATGGAAAATTCTCGTGGATATCTCCTCAAATACCTTTTCCAAGTTACTTATTCTCTCTTCTTGTCTCTCAGGAATACCAATGAATCATAGGTTTGGTCACCATACATAACCATATTTCTTAGAGGATTTGTTTATTGTTTTAAATTCTTTTTTTCTGACTGGGTTGGTTCAAAGTACTAGTCTTTCAGCTCTGAAAATGTTTTCCTCTGCTTGATCTAGTCTGTTGTTAAGACTTCTATCTGTATTTTGAAATTCCTTTAGTAAATATGCACTCTGTGGTCCTTTGGTGTAGTATTTTATATACACAGTTTAACTCAGTATCTAAACGTGTTTAATTATTATAGTATCTTACTGATTTTCTTTTGGTTGTTTATTTGTTTGTTCTATAAGGCAGGATAAAGATGCTAAAAACCTTCTAGATTATTGACAGTGGGTGTATTTCTCCCTTTCATTGTGTGGGATTTTCTTAATTTATATTGAAGCCATGTTACTAGTTGCATACATGCTAGAGAGTATACATTTGTTCCTCTTAAATGGATTATTTAATCACTTTATTTAGTATTTCTTTTGTTGTATTATTTTATTTTCTTGTTCCTCTTAATATATAAAATATATTTATTTTTTTATTCCTCACATTAATTTATAATGATTCTTACCTTCAAATAGTCAGAGGTCTTTTTTAGTATGCATTCATATTTT
>NW_012105031.1:6697074-6707904 GCF_000951045.1 Mandrillus leucophaeus
CTTAAACCTGACAATTTTCTCCTCGGCAAAGCAATATACTTTCTCCATCTCTTTTGTTCTATTTTCTTGTGAAAGGATTTGGATGATATGCTTTTGAAAAGTCCACAGTCAATGTGTAAATAACTTCCTGTTCCCCGAAGGTTTGCCTGTATTGCTTTTTTAATTGCTGTTTTATATAATTTATTCGGTTTTATAGTCGTTTAAACTTCTCTCATTGTAAAAAAGAGGCTACATAATCACCAATATTAGATGTATTTGGAGAATTAAGTGGATTAATACACATAAAGCACCTGAAACATTTATAGAGCATAGTTGGAATGATTAATTTTGCGTGCCAATTGACTGGGATAAGTGATGCCCAGATATGTGGTACAACATTATTTTTATGTGTCCATAAGGATATCTCCAGAAGAAATTAGCATTTTAATCAGTAGACTGGGTAAAGAAGAACACTCTCTCCTTATGGGTAGGCACTACTCAATGTGTTGAGGGTCAGAGCAGAACCAGAAGTTAGAGGAAGAAGCTCTCTTTTCTTGAGATGGAACATTTATTATCTTCTACTTTAGGACATCAGTGCTGTTGTTCCTCAGGCCTTCAGGCTTCAACTTGAACTGTGACTTACTGGGTACCCAGGTTCTCATGATATTAGACTTAGATTGGCAACACACCACTGACTTTCCTGGGATCCCAGCTTGCAGATGGTGCATCATAAGATTTCTCAGCCTCTATAATTGCATGAGTCAATCCCTTATAATACAACTTCTTATTTACATAGCTCTATATGTATTTCTCTATTATCTGTCATCTATCTATCCATCCATTTATCGATCAATTTATCGATCTATCATTATCTATTTATCTATCTATCTATGTATCTATCTATCTATCTATCTATCTATCTATCTATCTATCTATCTTATTGGTACTGTTTCTGGAAAAACTCTGAATAATACAATTGAAAAACTTCAATACGTTATAATGATTGCTATCTTTCTTATTGTTTTGTATTATGCTCCTCTTAAATGGTTCTTAATGACCCCAGCCTTCTGATATTCCAGTTGGACATACTGGCTTATAATGAACAGAGTACTCTAGAAAAGATAGCACATTTTTTATATACATATAAATTAGGTGGCAAAACAGCAAGGTTGTTCCACTTGAGGAGGCTGCATGTTTCCATCTTGGATCAATAGCTCTGGCACAAGCAAGCTACCATCTTGCAAGCAGCCCAGTGGAGAGGTCAGTGTGAAAAAGAACTAATGTCTCCAATCAGCAACCAGAAAGAGCTTGAGGTCTGAATGTAAACAAGCTTTGCAACTGAGAGCTGAATGTAAACAAGCTCTCAGTTGACTCATGAAATGACTGCAACCCTGGCTGACGCCTTGACTACAGTTACAGCGAGACCCTTAGCTAGAACTACCCAGCAAAGCTGCTCCAGAATTCCTGACCCAAAATATGTGGGAAAATAATACTGTTGCTAGTCACTAAGTTGTGAGATGGTTTTTAACAAGCAATAGAAAATTACCACATTTTCCAGGTTATAGATATATTATTGTGTTTTCTCTTATGCTGTATATTCATACCTTCTTGTCTATATTCACTATATATAGATATATCTATATAAAACAAATGCCTATTTAGAAAATGGGAAAGTAAACCTGTACAGCGAACTGATTTTTTTTTCTTTTTCTTTTTCTTTTTTTTTTTTTTTTTTTTGAGACGGAGTCCTGCTCTGTCACCCAGGCTGGAGTGCAGTGGCCGGATCTCAGCTCACTGCAAGCTCCGCCTCCAGGTTTACGCCATTCTCCTGCCTCAGCCTCCCGAGTAGCTGGGACTACAGGCGCCCACCACCTCACCCGGCTAGTTTTTTGTATTTTTTAGTAGAGACGGGGGTTTCTCCGTGTTAGCCAGGATGGTCTCGATCTCCTGACCTCGTGATCCACCCGTCTCGGCCTCCCAAAGTGCTGGGATTACAGGCTTGAGCCACCGCGTCCGGCCTTTTCTTATTTTCATTGTTCAAATGTTATTATTTTACACTTACTGGTTTTAGAAATACCATGTTCTTCTAGCCCTAGCAAAACTGAAAGATTGTTCTAGCAAGCCAGTCTACACAATTTCCTTTTATTTTGAAGTATTTAATTGGATTATTTTACTACAGCCAGAAAAAGAATAAGAAAACCAAGATAAAGACGATGAGGAAGATGAAGAACAGGAAGAGAGTAAGAAAAAGGAAAAAGAACGATGAAGAAAACTGAGGTAGAGTTGAGTTGCTTTTACGTCTTGGTACAGAATTGTACAGGGATTTTGTTGTTGTTGTTGAATGTATGTGCTATTTCCCTTTTATAAAACACAAACACACATCTTAACCTCTTTAAATCAATTTTTTAAATTAAATAAACTGTACGATCTGGAATCCTACAAGAAAATTACAAGCAGTAGCCAACATAGAGTTCTAAAGCAAGTAGTTCGGAAAAAAGAGTACCTATATGTAACCTCCCAGCCGGGTTCTTAAAAAAAAAAAAAAAGTGGCTGTGATATGAGATTTATGCAAAGCTCTAAAACATTTGGAAATTATAATTCCAGGAGACCAAACGAATGATTCTAAAGGAATTAGCAGGTTCAGAAATTTAAACAGGATATTTCAAGGAAACACCTGTTGCCTAAGCAATTCATCTTATTTCATATTCCCCTGGGATTTGTGTTGGTTCAGTGACATTTGGTATTTACAGATTGGAAAATGAGTGTGTAGTGTGCGTGTGTGTGGTGTGTGTGTGTGATTCTAGTGTGTATATGTGTTTCTCTGTGTTCTGTATTTATTATACTATAGTCTTCATAGTCATATAAAATATTCAGCCCTCCATATTAGTATCCTGTAAGTTAGGACTGATAGAGCTGCAGTCATGAACTCCTCACTAATATATCCTAGTTAATGGTTAAATGTTTACAAAAGTTAAAAATCGTAGCTCAAATCATTTATTACTAGTTTAATTTTATTTACATTTTTACAAGAAGAAATTCATATTCCCCAATACCCTTAGACATGTTCCTTTTACAAAATTCATTCAGAACAAAAGAAATACTTTTACATATAATATTCCTAACTGTAATTGGAAAATTATGGTAGAGATTAGAAACACATTCTTATAGAGTTAAGCTGGAAACTGTTAATTTCAGGCCAGTTAATACATTATTTCTTCAAAAATGAATATACTCAAACAAAATGGGTATTGGCATAAACATCTTAATATTTTTGTGGTGATAAAGCCGAATTATTCTTTTATTGTGCTCCATAATATAAAGAGGCAGTTGTTTTTAAAACTTTATTCTAAGAAATTATCTTTCACTACTTAATTGAATTTGTGATGTGACAAACTCTGAAATATTCCATCAAACAGTCTGTAAATTACATGGACAACTTTCTGTTAAGAATCAAGGATTTTTACATGAATCAATAATGTGGAACTTCCTCTTTCAGTTAAATCTTTTTATCTTCTCTGATTAATAAGACCCTGTTTAATAAGACACACATATTCAGGATATTTGGAGTTGACAAAGCCTTTAAGAAGATAGCAGTAGATGTGCTTAATATAAAATTTAATTGTTTTAAGAGAGAGAGAAAAAATAAAACAAAAATAATCCCCCTTTTAAAATCTAACTTGATTATCTTGGTAATAGGTGCTTAAACTCTGTTTAAGTATACAGAACAAATTAATACATTATTAATTTTATTTTTTATTTTATTTATTATTAATAAATTATTAATAAATAAAAGGCATTGCTTACTGCAGGGTTCCCTCCTAACCTTAGGATTGGGTGTATTCTGAATGTGGTGCCTGAACATTCATTTAGTTTATGTTACTGATGTTCATTCATATCACTGACTTTTTTTTTCTGCAAAACATAGCTGATTCATTAATTAAAATGTAAGCTCCTTAAGTCAGGGGCTTTTTCCTACCTTTCTCATCATTTTAGTCAGTACATAGAATAATTTGTCATAAAACTGGCAGTAGATGTTGTTTACCTATTTCAATTAGCACTTAAAATCTACTATTAACTATTTTATTTTTGGTGTATATTTTTGTATAAAATGCAGAGGGCTTATGTGAATTGAGTTTTTCAATAGAGATGATTTCAAGAAACAATGTCTTTGTGACCAGTAATGAGATAGATGATTTGTAAATAATGGATTATTTGCTGTCTTCTGGATTTGTCAAAAATTCATATTGTCATTCTGATGAGATTCAACTGTCATTGTAATACTAGAATTATAGTTACTCAGGCAGTTTGAAAAAGAGTGAGACGAGTAAATTGTAATACTTGGCTCAACTTAACCAATGGGTGAACAAGTTATCAACATATAATTTTTCTGATTCAAACCTTGCTACTTAATTGTATGACTAAAGACAAATATTTCACTTTAAGTTCAGAATCACATAAAAGTACTAGAGTTAATTTAATATATTTAATTCTCCTTCCATTTAATTTTTATGGCAATAAATAATGGTGAAATTTACCATTTTAAAGGATTACAGGACAAGTTGCTGATAAAAGATCTCAGAGTTAAGATGTAGAAGATTAACATGGACCAGATACCTAAAATTTGAGTATATTAAGGCTGGTGACTTAAACTAGCAATCAAAATAGTTTTGTAGACAAAAAAGGCTTTGGCAGAGCAAATATATGTTTGTCAAGAAGGCAATGGAAATAAATTTTATTTGTGTCAGAATAATGACACATTCCTCCCTAAGAATTAATTGAGACACAGTGTAAGACAATCTATTTCAAATATTTGATTTTTATTCCTTTTTAAGATTTTTGAGCTCAGATGATACAAACTCATAACTATTCTGTATAAATTAAGTTAATCATGGGATAGAATATCTCTTGTCTTTATGGGTAGCATAGCAACATTTGAAACATTGCCTCTTTCAAAACCTAAATGTTACATTGATATTTCAGAAACCATCCTTTCTCTCACAGGTAGTAATGTTATCCTTACAGTGTATTTAATGCTGATACTCTTGACTTATTTATGCATTTCCTGTAAAAAAGAAAAAGATCGTCTGAGTTCATTATGCACACAAAACATTAAAAATCTGCGGAAATTAATTTTAGGGCATTATAATCTTATTAAATGCTTAACCAGAGGAGCAAAAAATATTTAATCAAAATGACTTTATTACTAAGAAAAAGATTCAAAACAGCTCCCTTTTCTCTTAATACCTAATAAGGCTGGCACATATTTCTACATTTTAAAATATTTTTGTATACTATATTTTTGACATTTTAAGTTTTTACGTAAGCACTACCATATGGCCTAAATATTAACTCATTTCGTTTATAAATGTTGTAATTTGTTGTGACTGAGGTCCAAATTCTGATTTGCTAATTGTCTTGGAGGGCCTTTCTTCATAAGAGAAAAATATGTCTTTGGAAAATAAGTGTGTTTTCTAAAATTTTAAATTTCTATATTTTTAATACAAATACTATAGACCTGAGATGAGAAGGTTTTTCTCTGGGAGCTCTGCTAGCGAGTGAAAAATATTTCTAGTATCTACCACTTCTTTCTACTATTCTTACTATTCTATAGTGTTTCTTACCTTCTGATATTGTGACATGTCATGTCATATACAGTCATGCATTACTTAACAATGAGGACAGATTCAGAGAAATATGTCTTTAGATGATTTTGTCACTCAGCAAACATCACAGAGTTTCTTTCCACAAACCTAGGTGGTGTAGCCTATGACATACATAGGCTATATGGTATATCCTATTGCTTCTTGGCTACAAGTGGTTAAAGAATTTTACTGCACTGAATACCGTAGGCAACTGTAACAAAATGTTATCTGTGTATCTACAGAAAAGGTAATGCCTAGCACTAGAACATTGCCTTGATTAAAATATCACTAGATGATAGGACTTTTTAAAGTTCATTATAATCTCTTGGGACCATTGTCTGTATGTGATCCGTCATTGACCAAAACATCATTATGTGATGCATGAGTGTACTTTAAATTTATTCTAACGATTTTTTAAATTTTACTTTAAGTTCTGTGATACATGTGCTGGATGTGCAGATTTGTTACATTGGTACACTTGTGCCATAGTGTCGGCTGCACCCATCAACCTGGTATCAAAACATAGCAATAAAAGTTGTTATGGTTCTGATAGTAAAACATACAAGTTTTTGTTTCTTTTTAAATTTATTATTTCACTTTCAATGCTGCCATTTTAAATTAGTATAAACCTCCAAGTCATACTTTAACTGGGCATAAATATATATTTTAGTGGATTATCACAAACAAAACATCTGTGTGAAGCACCCTAGTCAATAAATTGAATATTAGAAACATCTCCAAGCCCTGTTTATGTCCCATCCCAGTCACCTCTTCTTCTCCTACCAAATGTGCTAACATGCTCTCTCTCTCTCTCTCTCTCTCTATATATATATATTCTTTCCTCACTTTTCTTAAGTAAAGTAATAATGAAAGCTATGTGAACGCTATATCCTTCTCGTCCCTTAAGATGCATAGAATAACCTGGTGGTCTTCATAAAATGTAGATTTTGGTTTAGATAATCCAGATTTGGGCCTGAGATTCTATGTTTCTTAATGCTCCCAGGTGATCTTAATGTTCCTGTCCCAGGCACCATATTTTGACTATCAACTTGCTAGAATAAAACATCAATGTTCCCTTCACTATTGATACCATTAACTTCTACTTGTCTAGTTTCACTTTTTTTTTTTCTTGTAAACAAATGAGTTTAAGAATAGTTTTCCAGAAGATAGCTTACCCTAATGTACGTTTTCGTCCATGTTTTCAAGACTTTTTACCTCTGTATTTACTAATGGAATGACCTAAACTAAAGGCAATAGGCAACTTAAATAAGCCTTGCTTCCATTTATCTGAATGAAGATTTCACTGTGCCCTTGTCTCCTAAGCAGTATGCTGGAATACACTAATCAGTTCCCCAAAAAAGGGAGAGCAACAGGTTCCACTCTTGAGGGACCATAAGTGTAAATAGCTATTGTAATTAAGGCCCTGTTCTAATGAGCCCAAGAAAGTTCCCGCTGTTACTCCAAAATCTCAACACCTGCTTTGTGGGTCTGGATAAGTTTGAATCTGGCACATCTAGAAATTTCAATGAGAGAAAACAATTAGCTCAAATGATACTTCCAATAAAATCCAAACACCTGGCAGTGATAAAACTAGAGTTTTTCTTTCTCAAGAGAATGAGAAAATTAAGACTGTCATTGGGGAAGCAGCAGGAAATACTTTAATTTGCTGTGAATTTCTTTCTTTTTTCCCCCTTATTTTGGTGAATTAAAGAGTTGTCCAAGAAAATCACACTCAGTGTTTCTGTCCCTGAATTTTAAAAAAGGAATTTAAGGGAGAGTGAAGTGAGACAGTCAGCAGCATTTACTATTTTGGAAGATAAGCCAAGTTTCATATTGTTAGTAATATGGAACTCACTTGAGTATCTTCCACAGATCTCATTCTTATTAACAGCTATGTAGTTGTTTATTTGAGTTATTCTCTCTACTACATAAGTGGCTATAATTTCAGGGATTTTGCAATTATTAACATCATGTCTTCAATGCTTTTGCTAGTATATCCCACGACTGTGGCAGTGGAATTGGTTAAACACACACATGCATTTTAAATGTTGAGTGATGTTAATAAATTGACTTGATAACATAGAAGGAAACAACATACACTGGGGCCTACGGGAGATTGGAGGGTGGCAGGAAGAAGAGGATCAGGAAAAATCAATAAAAATAAATAATGGGTTCTAGGCTTAATACCTGCATGATAAAATTATCTCCACATCACACCCCATGACACAAGTTTACTTATGTAACAAACCTACACGTGTGCCCATGAACTTAATATAAAAGTTAAACAAATTAAAAATAATTTGCACTAATTTTTAAATGCACACCAAGATTTTATGAACAGGGACTCTATTGTGGACACCAAAAACATGTGTAATAGCTGAGCAATGATTTGTCATTGTTATCTGGGGTCTGCATCTCTTTCATTACAAACCAGGATAAAGCTTCTTCTATACATGTATACATGTGCAGCTCATTTATATTTTTCCTTGTGTTTATTATGCCCATTGTCTGTTTCATTTTTCTGTTTTTGCTTGTCTCATGAATTATGATGTATTGATTTATTTTATGGCTTCTACCATAAAATAGAAGTTAATAGAAGTTAAACTTTTTTCTGTTTAACTTCTGTTATGTGGACATTTAAAACTTACTCTAGTTACCAAATTTTCTCTAATAATTTTGTAGTTTTCTGCAAAATATTGCCTAACATATACTGTAATTATGAAATTTTAAAAAGAAAAGCATAACAATTAAGATTGGACCTATTTTCTAGGACTCACACAATTTTTCTGTGTGTATACTAAAATGTTGGTATATTTGGAATTTATTTCGTTGTTAGGTCTGGTTCTTTCTTTCTTTCTTTCTTTCTCTTTCTTTCTTTCTTTCTCTTTCTCTCTTTCTCTTTCTTTTTCTTTCTCTCTTTCTTTCTTATATTTTTCCTTCCTTCCCTTCTTTCCAATACTATGTTAATCTGTCAAAACATTATTTGTCTCCGAAAAGATATGCCACCTTCATATGCCATAAATTGTTCTATGTATCTCTATCTATATTTAGGCTATCTAATCTACTCCATTACTGTCTTTATATTCCAGTACTAAACAGTTTATTTTACTGTAGACTAACAATATATTTTCGTAAAAGCAAGGCTACTTCTTACTGTAATTATTCTCTTTAAAGGTTTTTTTTCTAGTATTTTTGCTTGTTTATTGTTGTTTTCTTAGAAATTAAAAATCAACTTATTGGATTCCAAAACAAAACAGATAAAAACTTGTGAGTATTTTCATTGCAATTTCATTACATTTATATGTAAATTTTTGTCAAACTTGCATCTTCACAGTATTGAACCATTTTAAGACAAAGTATGAGTCTGCGTATATACATGATTGATGTAAAATTTTAACAATTTTCTCATAGAGGAGCTATCTGCATATTTATTGTTAAGTACATTTCTAAGCTTTGTTTTCATCTTAACATGTATATAAGTAACCTATCGGGTTTTGTATATTAATTTTTAACCAACTGACATAAATTTTAGCTGTTTCTACTATTACATGAATTTAACAAGAAGGAATAATTCTATTACCATTTTGTTATAACTTTTCATGAGGATAGATAGGATTATATAATAGCATATATGCATCTTATATAATATACTTTAAATATGTACATATGTATGTACATGTCACACTATTGTAGTTAAAGTTTTGGAAGTAATTTGTGCTGAATTTTATTGCTTATTATTTGAATAAAACCTTTAGTTTGATTATATATAATATACATAATTCGATTATAAATATGCATGTATAAAAGTACTCACACATATGTAAATGTTTACATATGTATGTGTGTGTGCATGTATATATATAAGTACACACACATATAAACCTAATATTCTTTGTAAAACTATTTGCAAGTAGTCAATGCTGAACTTTATTAAAGGCTATTTCTCTTTCTCTGGTATTTGTTAAAGGGCCTTTTTATTGACCTATTAGTATATTCAATCATGTATATGAATGTAAAATATGTTTGAATGCTACTTATTGTTATATTAATCTTGCTTAATATAACTGGAATGAACCTATTTTCTGTGATGTAATTTATATTTTTGTATTGATAGCTAAAGTGAATTGGTATGTGGATGCCCTTATTTTGTACTCCTTACTTGGATTAGGGAATCAATATTGTGGCGTTGGTTTCATATCTATGATGACTTTTTCCTTTTCTTTCTTTCTTTTTTTTTTGAGATGGAGTTTTGCTCTTGTGGCCCAGGCTGTAGTGCAATGGCGCAATCTCAGTTCACTGCAACCTCTGCCTCCCGGTTTTAAACAATTGTCCAGTCTCAGTCTCCCAAGTAGGTGGGATTACAGGCATGCACCACCATGCCCAGCTAATTTTGTAATTTTAGTAGAGACCAGGTTTCACCATGTTGGTCTGGCAGATCTCAAATTCCTGACCTCAGAGGATCCACCAGCCTTGAACTCCCAAAGTGCTGGGATTACAGACATGAGTCACCGCGCCCAGTCCGGCTTTCTTATTTCCATTAAATTCTACAATCGAGAAGTTAGAATTGATGCAATCTGTCTTTAAATTGATAATATTCTTCTGTGATTTCTTCTATAAATAATTCTTCAGATTGGTAAATTAGTTGAATTAATATTTTACATGAGAATTATTTACCTACATTTTCTATCTCTTTTAGCGTCATTTTTTAAAGTAATTTATATTTTTCTAGGAAGTCTTTTTTGTTATGCAAGTTTTCAAAACATACAGTCAAAGTGTATGATAGAATGCGTAAATTCTGGGAGCAAAAGCTGCATAAAATACCTTCCAGGAATTTGGGCCATCAAATACAGCTATGTGTATAGGGAAATTTAGAAAGACAGCACATATAACTAGGACAAGTCACATGCACAGATAAGACTTGAGAAGACTTGAGTTTTCACCACTGACTGACCTCTAGGCTCAGTGTAACCACTGTTAGGTGTTGGAGACGTGTCTTGGCACTAAGTCGATCTGCAGAGACTAGAAGAAGACTCTTATCTTGCACAGTATATAAAAAATCAACTCAATTAATCAACAACCTAAATATAATGGTAAACATGATAAAATTCTCAGAAGAAAACAGAAAATCCTTTTGATCTTGGTTTGACAATGGATTCTTACAAAGGGCATCAAAAGCATGAATAACAAAGGAAAACAATAGATAAACTAG
>NW_012105031.1:6709979-6755531 GCF_000951045.1 Mandrillus leucophaeus
GACCTATTAATATAGTCAATCATGTATATGAATATAAAATATGTTTGAATGCTACTTATTGTTATATTAATCTTGCTTAATATAACTGGAATGAACCTATTTTCTGTGATGTAATTTATATTTTTGTATTGATAGCTAAAGTGAATTGGTATGTGGATGCCCTTATTTTGTACTCCTTACTTGGATTAGGGAATCAATATTGTGGCGTTGGTTTCATATCTATGATGACTTTTTCCTTTTCTTTCTTTCTTTTTTTTTTGAGATGGAGTTTTGCTCTTGTGGCCCAGGCTGTAGTGCAATGGCGCAATCTCAGTTCACTGCAACCTCTGCCTCCCGGTTTTAAACAATTGTCCAGTCTCAGTCTCCCAAGTAGGTGGGATTACAGGCATGCACCACCATGCCCAGCTAATTTTGTAATTTTAGTAGAGACCAGGTTTCACCATGTTGGTCTGGCAGATCTCAAATTCCTGACCTCAGAGGATCCACCAGCCTTGAACTCCCAAAGTGCTGGGATTACAGACATGAGTCACCGCGCCCAGTCCGGCTTTCTTATTTCCATTAAATTCTACAATCGAGAAGTTAGAATTGATGCAATCTGTCTTTAAATTGATAATATTCTTCTGTGATTTCTTCTATAAATAATTCTTCAGATTGGTAAATTAGTTGAATTAATATTTTACATGAGAATTATTTACCTACATTTTCTATCTCTTTTAGCGTCATTTTTTAAAGTAATTTATATTTTTCTAGGAAGTCTTTTTTGTTATGCAAGTTTTCAAAACATACAGTCAAAGTGTATGATAGAATGCGTAAATTCTGGGAGCAAAAGCTGCATAAAATACCTTCCAGGAATTTGGGCCATCAAATACAGCTATGTGTATAGGGAAATTTAGAAAGACAGCACATATAACTAGGACAAGTCACATGCACAGATAAGACTTGAGAAGACTTGAGTTTTCACCACTGACTGACCTCTAGGCTCAGTGTAACCACTGTTAGGTGTTGGAGACGTGTCTCGGCACTAAGTCAATCTGCAAAGACTAGAAGAAGACTCTTATCTTGCACAGTATATAAAAAATCAACTCAATTAATCAACAACCTAAATATAATTGTAAACATGATAAAATTCTCAGAAGAAAACAGAAAATCCTTTTGATCTTGGTTTGACAATGGATTCTGACAAAGGGCATCAAAAGCATGAATAACAAAGGAAAACAATAGATAAACTAGAATTTATCAAAATTAAAAAATATGCATCAATAGACATTATTAAAGAAATGAAAAGACAACCTACAGAATGTGAGAAAATATTGGAAATTATATACTTGACCGTGGTCTAGTATTCAGAACTTAAAAAGGACACTTATCAACAACAAAATGACAAGCCAATTTAAAAATAGGCAAGGACTTGGACAGACACATCTTTGAAGATATACAAATGCTCAATGAACTCAAGAAAAGATGCTCTGCATCATTAGTCATTAGGCAACTGCAAACCAAAAGTACAGAGAAATACCATTTCCCACCCACTGGAAACTACCAAGTCTAGGCAGAAATGTGGAGTAGAAATTGGAATGCTGATAATTGTTAGTGGGAATGTAAAATAGGTCAGCCTCTGTGGAAAATAATTTGGTGATTCCTCAAAAAACTACCATGTTCCCAGCAATTCCATGACTAGTACATACACAAAATAATTGAAAACAGATTTTCAAACAGAATCTTGTACATGAATGTTCACAGCAGCACTGCTGAAAACTGACAAAAATGGAAACAACACAAATGTCCATGAATGGATGAAAGGATAAACAAATTGTGGTACATACATACAACAGAACATTATTCACCCATAGAAAGGAATGACCGTGATACATGTGTGGATATCCCTTAAAATTACTATGCTAAATGAAATAAACCAAACATTAGAGATGACATTTTCTACGATTCTATTTACATAAACTATCCAGAATAGTTTGGATATTCTGACAAAACACAGATTGGGAGTTGCCAGATAATAGAGTAAGGGGAAACAGGGAGTAACTTTGTAATAAATATGGGGTTTTATTTTGGAGGGACGAACACATTTTGGAACTAGATAGAGGTGGTTCTACAACAGTACAATATTATTATTGTACTAAATGCCACTTATTTGTTCACTTTAAAAGGTTGAATTTACATTATGTGATTTTTATGTAAAGTTGTAACTTACAGACCTTGGTAAAATTGTATCCTGTCCTAGGCCTGGCGCAGTGGCTCACACCTGTAATCCCAGAACTTTGGGAGGCTGAGGCAGGTGGATCACAAGGTCAAGAGATCCAGACCATCCTGGCCAACATGGTGAAACTTCGTCTCTACTAAAAGTACAGAAATTAACTGGGTGTGGTGGCATGTACCTGTACTGTAGTCCCGGCTACTCAGGAGGCTGAGGCAGGAGAATCGATTATCAATTAAACCTGGGAGGCAGAGGTTACAGTGAGCCGAGATTGTGCCACTACACTCCAGCCTGGAGACACTGAGAGACAAGACTCCGTCAAAAAAAAAAAAAAAAAAAAAAAAAATTATCCTGTCCTATTCTTTTAATTTTTATGATTAATTTATGCCTTCATTGCATTATTATAAGAATTTATCTATTTTTCTTATTTTCACTTTCAGGAATGTATTAAAGTTTTATTTGCTTATTATTCAGGGATAATTCTAGTAAATACTATAAAAATATATAATTTAATGTTTAGGTTAAAAGTTGAACTCTAGAGGGAATATTTTCTTATTGAAATTATAGAACCATTTCCTCTATGTTTGTTGTTATATTAAAGTCAATTTATTTAATATACTAAACGCAATCTTAAACTTCTTTAAAGAAAATATTCTTTTTCTTATTTGGAAGTATAATTTAATGTATATGATTAAAAATCAGTCCTTTAATCATTATCTACATTAGATAAATAACCATGATAATGTATTTTCAATTCCTTTATATTAACACATTTAAAGTAATAAGCTTTCATATTTAGAAATATTTATCTACTTAGCAATTCTTGCAATTTCACTGTTACTGTTTTCTTCTTTTGAATTAAAGTGAAATATAAGTCATAGTTCATGAATATTAAAATACTTTTCATAAGGGCAATTTTCAGCCTATTCATATGCCATTTGTTTGTATGCAGTAATTGAACAATATGTACATTATTTTTACCAAATATCATTTTAAATTATTTAAGGTGATTGATTTTGGGTGTTTTCTTCCCCATTCTTATCATATTTTTCTCTATTGCTTGAATAATTTATAGGGATCACATACACATTTTATATGAAAAATTTAGTTACAGCCTACCTCTACCTACGCCACATACAAACACGCACATACACACTTCACCATTGGTTCAGCTTTTTGTAATCTGGTCAATTTGAAATGGATACGAGCACACAGAATGTTTAGATAAGAAGGCAAATCAGTTCAGAGTACAAATAAGTAGAAGATTTCTAGAAAAATAATTGGCAGCATAGTACAAGAAAAATTACATTAGCCATACTTCTTAATTTAGTCTTTTCTAAATAACTATACCAATGAGGTAATCTGAAATATCGATAATAATTTCTATATGTATATGCTTGTGCAGCATTGTCTATAAACAGAGAAATCATAAGAAATTTATAGACCTACCAATAGGTAAATAAGGAAAAAGATCACAATACTTTAATTTGACCTAAATATTTATAAACACAACCAATTTATTTCCCCGCCATCCCTATTACATGCACACACTTTAACAGCATTTATACTTGGCACTCTGCCATCTCGTGAGTGATCTGTAACTTCACTCAGATAAGTCTCTGGCAAGACAATGATTAGACCAAACCAATATAAAGAACAAGCCATGATAAGTTTATTACTTCACCAGGACAGACATACTTTGTTATAACATTTGACAGAGATAAAATTTTACATTTTGTGTACTTATTAGGTTAACATATGCCTGCACAGATTGCAATCTCTGTAAAATCAGGAGTTTTGTCTGTTTTTCTTTATAATTGCTTCCTTAGTGTGTACTTCATATATGTGAGCACTCAATAAATAACATCTTATAAATTTGGTCACTTTGTAAAATGGGTAAAAGTATGGATAAACAAACAATAGTAAATTATGGTGGCATTAATAAAACTATAAACTTAGGCAGAATCATTTTGGAAAAGTGGAAGTCTCTTGTGCTAATTGTGCTTTTACAAGGAATACAATTTTTAACTTTTTTTGGATGAAAAATATATGTTACAATATGCAAGTTAAAGAAAAAGACTAGAAGAAAATACTTTATGAGTATTTATGAATATAAGAGGTGACTATTCTGTACAAAGGTAGGAAAAATACTTTATTAAAATTAAATAGTATTTTAAGTACTGATCCTAAAAAGCTTTAAAAAGATAAACCAATTTTATTTTAATGAAGAAACCAGGAGACAACAACAAGATTTTAGAATGGAAGTGTGGGATAGGTCTAATATGGAGTCATAAGTTATAGGGAGGAGTTACAGTAGTCTTGCATTAAAAAAAAAAAAATGTATTTGCACCCTAACTAAAACTTTAGAAGAAATATTTTAATATTTCAAGCAATAGAGGAAATTGTCCCACCCACAGTCTTTTGCTGTTAGCCTGATCAGCACAGAGCACACAGAAAAATCACAGAACATGTCTTGTGAGGAAGCAATGAGGACACACCATTCAAGTTCACCTTTCCAACTCCAGTGCAAAAGCAAGTGATGGTGAGTCGGGCTTACCATCACTTTCCTTATAAAATTCAATGGAAATAACTACAAATACTCACCAAGAGAAAGACATTTAGCCATTACTATTTGCTTTTTCATAAACATCACTTCTTGCACTCATCACAGTCATTCTTCTGGTAAATACTAATGATGACTTATAGATATTTGGTGCGATTCACTAAAATTTAGATGTTTAAACTTGCTAAGGCCAAGGATCTATATTGTTGTAATAAAAAAATCTCACTTTTTGTGTAGTTTATTGTTTATGTCTTCATACCATTGTTTAAAGTAAAACACAGAAGTAATAAAACTAATTTTAAAATGTCTTTAACTCAGGATTTTATTATATAATGCTTTCGGGGAACATTATTTGAATTTTAAAAAGTTGAAATGACCTAACCAGAATATCATTCTCTTCTGACGAAGATATTTATGTGGTTTCTTATATGTGTGAATACAAGGTGTCTGCTGTAATCAGATCATCATTGATGGGAATGATATGCTGAATCAGTGTTGCAGTAATAATTGAAGTGCTATTTCTACTTCTTATAAATCATAATAGAGAAAATGGAGTCATACTTTTCATACGCACATGTGAATAAAAATCATGGTTTGTCAGAACCTATGCTAAATGAAATTTTACTGAAATAGATTTCACACCCATTAAAGCTAGGGAGCATGTCAAATCATTCTGGACACATGTGCTGCTATACTTACATTAGTTTGAAATGTTTTGAGATTAGAAGAAACAAAAAACTACCACTCTGTCACCTCCTGATTATCATAATTACATTACAAAACAAAGATCTTATTTGTCATCCTAATTAGTTGTAGGAAAAAATAGAGTTATGTCATTTGATGAAAATCTATGCCAAAATGTTCTGTGAAATTTAGTATTATTTTCAATTTGCAGGCACATAAAATGCTATCATTGCCATTATGATGTTTCTCATACTCTAAGTTGTCAAAAATTTTGTTTTGTTACAAGATAAAACAGATAGAACAACTTAAAAATTTATCTTGATGTTACCGAACCATTATTTCAAACACTTAACTTGGATAGAGGACCTAAAAACCTCTGAGCTCAAGGTCATCACAGGGTCAAGAATCCAGAGCAGCTGAAGATTGAATCAAAGCTAAACACTTTGCAAGAAGCATGGTGAATGTTGTCTAGAGGAATTAAATGGAAAATGATATTTGCTGTAGTTTCTTTTATGAGGTGAACAGGCAGTAAAGTGTTTGGGGAATGCTGCTGGTAAAAGGTATGAAGGACCACTGTCTTCTCTCAGGCTACCCTTTAGGTGCCTAGAATTTCCCAGACTTTCCAGGTAGAAAGTCCTGGCATACTGTGGACTATTTTTTAGGGGCTGGGTTTTGGTTTACAGATGTTTGTCTGCTCTTCTCATTCTCTTTATGACAATGTTAGTCTTGCTTTTATGTATTTTCAGTTCTTTGTCATTATATCCTCCATATCGCAACGCCAGGAAAGCTTGAAGAAGACAGGGCAAACCTGCGTAGACAGCAGTAATAAGAGTCATAATGTTGTACATTTGGTTACCTTCTTATTTATTAAAGCCCTGAAAGGCAAGATGACTAAGCCTAATAGGAATCTAGAGGTTAGCAAGAATGGCGACGTGGGATTTTTCAGTCCGCTTCAATGCAAATAAGCAATGCAAAGTTATAAAATGGGAAAGGGTAGAGATGAGTGAGTGGGTGCAGCCTCTGGAGTTAACATAGTTTTTTATGGAGATGAGTCAATATATGATGGTCAATCAGCTTTCAAAGAATGAGGAATCATTTAAGTCCTCAGAGTAATAAGCTTTTTGCCATCCACGTGACTAAACAGATGGAGGAGTAATGCTTTATGTCACCTATTTCGTACTGCCTCATTTGATTAACTGCAGGCCTGGCAATGAGTAGAACTGAGGACCACGATCGAAACATGCTCGAAGATAAACCAGAAGATAGATTCAATTCAGGTTTATCTCTTGTTACCCGTTACCTATTCTTGTGCGCGTGTGTGTGTGTGTGTGTGTGTGTATGTATGTATATGTATATGTATATGTATATGTGTGTGTGTGTGTGTGTATATATATATATAATTATGCTCCTTGATAAAAGGAACATATAACACATCGCTATTGGAATTTACTCTAAAGGTCATCTATCGATCAACCATAGCGTGAGAGTGGATCATGGGGTAGGGAAATAACAACAGAAAAGATTCCTGCTATTTAATTGTATGGCTAGGGGAGAAATGTAATGCAATGATATAGTAATGATTAAAACTGGAAGGTATTCCAAGCCAAAAAATTGCCTGCAAGATATGTAGTATAAAAACATGTCCCAGTGTCAGTGCATTATTTCTAGTCACTAGTTATCTGAATGGTGACTCAACAGGTGGATCAATATATTGCTCGGTTTAAGGAAATAATGATTTAGTTAAAAATGACACAGAAGCATTAATTCCAATGTGGTGGCCCAACTATAAAATACATTCACTGACTTTGGAGAAGACATATATCTCATCATGGGGTCTCTCAGTCCCACACATAAATGTTTTGCATTTGGATATTTCAATTCAATCATCAGGCTTAACAGAGTGACTGTTTCCCCACTTAATATGACTAAAATGCTCCTTTGTGATTAGACAAATATATTTACTGTTCTGACACATCATATATTAACATTATATCTTCTAAGGGAAGATAGAGAGTATCTTTTGAGAGATAAAATAGAAGTTCTGCATTTCATTCCTTTGAATTGGAAAAACTTGGGTTAAGTTCTCATCCCTGAACAAGTAACTACTACCAAGGAGTTAGATTATTTGATTAGCTTAATTCACATAGCTGATGGGGGCAAGTTTGGTGCTATCAAATTTTATGGCTGAGGATAGGAGAGTACCAATGGGGAAACAAAGGGTAGAAGGAAAGGAAAAAGTATTGGTGCCTGTAAAAAGAGCACAAGAGCTAATCTAAAGTACCCCCCATATCCGAAATAATTTTACCAGCCTTAGAATTAACAATAGATAGTGTTAGATTATTACCCAGATGAAAACATAAATATTCATGACTCCCTACTGGTAGAAATAATAAATGAATAATATAAATGAAGAGAATGCACAATTTTTTAGAAAACGATTCCAATTAATAAATATATAAAGAATAAATAGAATATAAAATCGCCATTAGAACGCTATAGCAATATTTCCTGCAGGCAAGAATCAACATTGTGCATTAAAACAAGTGAGCATAAGTTAGAGAAAAAAGGGAATATGTGCACCTTCTCAAAACATCTCCACCCTAATAGATATTTATTAATTACCTGTATGGTTTGGCTGTGTTCCCACCCAAATCTCACATTGAATAGTAGGTCACACAATTCCCATGTGTTGTGGGAGGAACCTGGTGGAAGTTAATTGATCATGGGGGTTGGTCTTTCCCATGCTGTTCTCATGATAGTGAATAAGTCTCACAAGATCCAGTGGTTTTACAAAGGGCGTTTCTCTGCACAGGCTCTTTCCTCTTATCTGCCGTCATGTGAGATGTGTTTTCACCTTCCACTATGATGGTGATGCCTCCCCGGCCATGTGGAAATGTGAGTCCATTAAACCTTTTTCTTTTGTAAATAGCCCAGTCTTGAGTATGTCTTTATCAGCAGCATGAAAACGGACTAATGCAATTACAAAGAGAATAGTAGTAACGATATGATGGAGAAAGCTGACACTCAACATCTCAACTAAGTGATCAAAGTTTGCATTATCCAGAAAATGACTTAGCATAATTTCCCTTTGGCCTCATGCACTGAGAAAGATGCATTACTTTTGTGGTATTCTACCCATTAATGCATGACTTCAATATAGGTATGAAAATATCGTCAAACTAAAATTGACAGAAATTCTAAAAATAACTGAATAGTACTCTTTAAAAGTTTCAAGTCTGTAATAAGCAAGGAAAGACTAAGGAAAGGTTACATATTCAGGGAATGTAAGAAAACATGACAACCAAATGCTTTGTGAAATCTTGAATTGTTTCTGACTTTAGCTGAAATAATCAATGACACCATTTCAGCCATGAGAGGCATTTAGATCATTCTCAACTCACTGAACAAGTTAGTTCTGGATAATAGAATCACCTTAGGCTTCCTCCTTGTGGGACAATGTGCAATGTGTAAGTCTGTAATACATCATGATACATCATGCATACATAAACAGAAGCCTCAAGCTAATGTAAAGGTTAATACTAGACCTTTTGGAGAAATCCACCTGGCTTTCTAAGGTAGATTTTAAAGGTTTAAATCATTTGTTCAAAAGTTGACATTTGTATTCAGGAACCTGGAGGCACAGGTGAGGTCAATAGGCACAGGTGAGGTCAATAGGCACAGGTGAGGTCAATAGGCATAGGTGAGGTCAATTAGAGTGACTTTCCGTTGCTCCTTGAAATTCTGTTGATAGTAGCCTTAATTATATACTGTACAAGGAAACATAAATGGATTTGTTTCAAGATTTTGTTGGTCAGATTAAGTTGAGAGGCCAATGAAGTGACATAGTTACGGAAAAATTCACCAAAAAATAGGACAGTGTAGATACAAGAAGTAGATATTGTTGAACAAAAATTCTTCATGGTCGGTTACATCTCCAAACTTGTAAACAGAGACACTTGCTGCCTTTGTTCCAGACTATCTTTCTAAGGATGATTTTATAACAAGTAGCCTTGACATACAGAGATAGTGTCTCTCTTCAGAACAAAGGATGAGTGTGTTTATTATCCAATGTAATAAATCTAATATCTCCCCTAGAGCTAGGGTCAGGCAGGCTTACGACCCATTATAAAATATGTGGGCCCCTAAGCTTGTGCGTCTTTTCCTGTCATGCATCTTACTGAGGCTTGGGGAAACTCTCTAAAAGTGCCTCTCTGACCACATCTCTTGCTGTGAGAATAGTGCAGTCCTTTTTCTCTGACCAAGGAGAGTGATATATATTCTTCAATTTTCCAAACAATTAAGGCAGACTAACTTGCTAGCTTACAGGATGGTAAAAACTCAGACCTCTCACAGTTGTTAATGCCTAGTATAACCTATTATTTCCTATAAAGAAAAAGAGGAGGTCATATTTACTGTAATAGATAGACTATGTCAATAGTCAAGAGCAAATTGAGGACTCTAAATGTTATAAATGAGGCAAATATAAAGTGGACACTAAATTTCAAAAGGAGGCATGTACAGTTTTCTAGGGAAAACATGTAACCTGCCTTCTCCCCTCACACCCTTGTTTAAACAGCTCTAACTTATGCTAATATTGAGCTTCTAATTGTTAAATAAACAATTTTCCATTCCTGCATTATGGTACCTTTCTGTTTCATGAGACATTTTGATCGTGCCCTTCTACTTAAAAATTTCCCTTGCTCTCTGCAACATTTCATCTTCTAATTCTACTCATATTTTTTCTGATTATTCATCCCTTATTAAAAGGGTATGTCTTATCTTCCAAAAAGTGCTTATTTCTCTGCCCAACGTGAAAGTTTATCCACTTTTTATAGGTTTAACATTTCTAGCATATGCTTTTACTCATAAACTCATCTACATATATATACCTGTAGCTTATAGCATTTTCCTGAGTTGTAACTGGCTGCTGAAATCCTCTTCCAGAAAACTTAATATGTTCAGAATTGAACTTGCAATTTCCATATTTTAAGCATTTTATTATTATTATTATTGTCTGTTTCATCAGTCAGCAGCCTGATCCAATCAGTCACCTGAAAGTTATCTTGTACTCTTCTTATTCTCTTTTAGTTCCTATATCTTATCAACTATAGTCCTTTAGAGCTTTCTCGAATTGCCTCTGTCTTCTCCATTCTTATTACTATTGCTCGTGATATAGCTCTTATCTATTGCTCTCTGTGCTTGTTTTGTGGTGCTCAAAATTAGCTTCTCTATTGCTGCGAGAACTGTGCTCTCTGCAGGTGCCCACAGGATAAAATAAAAAGTAGCCATGAATTCAGGAACATCTGTAAACTGGCCCTATATCGTTTCCAGCTTTAGTTTCTACCACTTCCTAATTACTGAGCTCTATGGACAAGAAATATTAATAGTAAGCTGTGACTTTCTACTTCTGCTCCTACAAACACACACAGACAAAACCCTCTACCACAGGACTATGCTCATGCATTCCCCTGGAGTGTTCATGTGCCTGATGTGTTTCTATTCTTTCAAACTTTCCAGGAAAAAAAAAAATAAGTTCTTCCTTTAAAAATCAAGGCTATCTTTACTTTTTCAGACCACTTTTTTCAGTTTTAATAATTCACCAGGTCTATTATTTGGTATTAAATCACTTCTTTTTGGTACATTCACAGGATGTTTTTAATTCATCTTATTAAAGCTATACAGTGGTTTGGGGCATCTATTTGTCTTTCTGCCCTCCTAAATTTGTGAATTCCTTGAGGTCAGGTGAAGTCATGCCCTATTCATCTTTTCTGTTGTGTGGTGTTTTGTTTTTGTTTTTGTCTCATACAATGACTGGTCCAATTTCAGCAATTTGAGAAACAGTAAACAGAATGAACAAATAGCAGTGATACCATATCTATATCCATATCCATGTCTATCTATGGCTACACACATATATACATATAAAATCTGCTCCTCTGTAAGTGAAAATTAACTAGACAATCTTGGCTGTATGGAAGCAATATTTTTTAAACAATCCCCTGGCTATCTCTGGATTGCCCTTTAGCAGGGGCAACAGAATTAAGTGTCTATCTTTAGCAAACTGGCTCAAGAGCCTATATGAAGCTACTTGAAACTTGTTTCCAAGTCATTTATTTTAACAACCATAGTATTTCTTAAAGCCAATCCTGCCTTACTACTTTCCTTCTAACCAAATGTAGGCTTGGAATTAAGAATAATATAACTTAACTTTTATCTTGTGGCATGAGTTATTTAGCAAAGGATTTGTGTATTCATTTTTACTTTTTTGACTGAATATTGCTATAATAATTCAAAGCACATTTAGTATTGAATGTGTACATTAAATATATATGCATATTTGTAATAAAAATATCTTGTACCTTTCAGACATTATTGCACATATATGCAATTTCCAATATGTAACAGATACTTATCAATTCATCAAAACCAAAGTAAAAGAATCTACCTTACAGAAATAACTATTTCATCATAACTTCTGGCGTGCTGAAAAACTCATGTTATCAGATATCTATAAATAAATACACACAATATACAATTTATATGTTTCTACATGAAAACATGTCTGAAAAATCCATGCAGATTTTAGCCACACTTCTAACACTACTTGGGGACAGCAAAATTATGGTCACAATTTAAAATGCTACTTATCTTTTTTAAACAAGCATTATGTAAGTTTTGTTTTGGCAAAAAGCTCAAATCCAGTGAAATAAACATCTATATTCACTGACTGCTACAGTACATGCACATCTTTGCCCTATACTCTTAAAAAGCTCATATTCAGGCTAATAGCTGTGACGGAACAAATATGACAATATTTTAACATGAAGAGTGTTTTTGAAAATCATAATAAATTATAGATTGAAGAGTTACTTTAAATTTATAATTCAACTAGACTTCTCTGTAGATATATGTCTTATACATTCCTATTTATTTAAAAAGGTAATACATACAGATCATTTAGAGATTAATAACTACTGCCAGGCTAAAAAGTAGCAGTTCACTGTCTAATCATTCTTGAATATAAATTCCTGCTCTTTACATAGTATCCTTTTTAATACATTTTTATCTTTATTTATTTTTTAATAAAGTAGTTCATTATGATTTTTGAAAAAAAAGTTTTAAAATGTTCTGTGTACATGTTAATGTAGGTTAGCCATCCAAAAGACAAAGCAAAGTGTCAACATTAAGTCATGGGCTAGGATTATACAAATGAGAACAAATACAAGGGTTATGGTACTTTCTAGGTAAACATAACCAAACTAAATTGTACTTCAAAATTTTTTATATAAAAGCATATTAAAGCTCACATTAAAATTGTATTCATCTTTTCTTTTAAACAGGCATAGACTCATTTGCATTCATGTAGAGATATACCTAATAGCTTTCTTCATCTTTTAATACAAGTACAATTCCTTGCTTCTTTATGCAACCCAACAAAATAATATAGAATGAAGTCATGATGAAAATATGAACCTTTCTGAATCTATACTACATTTTTAATTTAAATCAGAAAATACAGTTTAGATCATATGAAACACATGGATTTCAGACATATATTATCTGCTTCTAACAGATTATTAGACAAGGTCTTTATTTTGGCTGAAATGCAAAAATATGAATTTCTTAATAACAGATTAGTTAAAATTACTTTCCACTGATAGCAGTGCTAGCCCCTAGAACAAAAAGTAAGCAAAACTTGTTTGTAAGTTACTGCCTAGTCAATGCCCAGAATATGTAGATCCTAAATCTAAGCCCTTGATATACATCTGCTTTAAAGATAACTGAAAGGAGATCTCACATGCCTGATAATCCTTAATTTAAACAGTCTTGTAAACATAGTCAAAATCTGCTTTCTAGTAGAAATATAATTCAAGTAAACATTGCATATTTGATTTGAGCCACCTTACAATTAAATTCACCCATGATACATTGGATCATAACCACTAACATGTAAAAGCAGTTTTTAAAAAAATCGTCCTTATGTAAAAATGAAAATAAACTTTGTAAACTTGTTCATTTAAAATAACTAATGTACTGCAGCTGCTCTTTGGTCTGACATAATTTCAGGTACTGAATATTCAAGTAAATTTGTTCCCAGGTAAACCAAGTCTCCTGTCCAATTTGTTTTTAATGGCAATGGCAAGACCTGAACTTCAACTTTATTTTTTCTTAAGTGTCATCACAAATGTTCAAGTGTTTGAAAGACCAAAGGTAGTACTTCTAAAATTTGACAAGGCTTCATTTTGAATTTTTCACCCGTGATAGTTGATAGCAATAATCAATACCAGTTGAGCAAGTTGAGATACCAAAGAGGCAGCCTTTCCTGATTCCCACACCACTTGTAGGCCCTTACTAGAATGGTCATTAATACGTATGAATCAGTTTAACTAAACATTATTTAGAATGTGGCAAAATGTGGGCTGTATATTAAATCAAAGATAAATAATTCAAAGGCTTTAACTGAAAATTTCAGACAAGATGTTTTCTGTGCTATTATATTAAAGATGATGTTAAATAACAAAAATTAGAATTGTTAGTATCCATATAAATTTTCACTCCAAAAACACCAACTTAAAAACTTGTCATAAGTAAAGCAGACCTAGGGCAAATGGTGGCTGAAAGTGAATAATATCCAAATTACTGTTGCTTGTACTATAGAAGGAAAACTGCCTTTTTAAATTGGATATTTGCTAATTTATAATTACTATTTTGTACTTTTCAAAAGTTTTACTAACTTTTTTATTGTTGGCTGTAACAGAAGGATTCAGATACCTAAATTTCATTTAAAATATACAACACATTGGTCTAATTCATCGAAAGTTTAGTTGTAAGCATGAATACAACCATGTAGTGTAGCAGCGCTCAAAGCTTCAAGGGAACTTGGCTGTATAAGAAATACTTGAGGTTCTCTCTGCTTTTTTGTAACTTTTTCTGTTGAACTCTCAGAGGTATGTACATGGGCAGAGAAACACAAAGGTACATGTGCTGGAGAAATACTAGACAAAGTAGGAAGAGGCGTTAAGTGTCCAGAAGAAAAGCTAAGAGGAATATTGTAATCTGTTTAAAAAAAATAGTTTGAGCTTTAATGGTAGTTAGAATAAAGCATGCTGCTGGCTTGACTTTCAAATTTCAGGGTAGGTAATGACTAGAAATTACTTTGAAACTGTTTACAGTAATCCTGTAACAGTTTAAACAGTGACTTAAAATGTAATTCAAAGTAGGCAAAACCAAACTTGAGAATAAGTTTTCCTTCTGGCTGTCAGTTGGAAATTCTAACCTGAGTGGTCATTTTACATTCCCAGTCTCTGAGAAGTGGATTCTACTCTTAGATGCACAATCTTAAGTGTGACTTCCTAAGAGCAACCCCTTTCTGACTAGACATATTTCTCCTTTTTCCTTTTAAATCTAATCTGAGTGACAGGAGTTGTTGCATTAACTCCAAAGAAAAGTACAGAATAAACAATGTAGAAATGTTACTCCTCATTTATACCTTTTAGTCAGAAACACACACATACACTTACACACACACACACACACACACTCCAGAATAATTGATTGCTTCCCGTTAGTGGGTGGAGATGAATCTCAGCAGCATCTGTGAGTACTACAGGTTGGAGTTTCCTGTCTGTAAAATGGGACTGCAGGGGAGGGAGTGCTGTGAATGAGATGGACAGGATGACTTCTAACATTCTACGATCCCTAATTTTGCAAAATCCCTTTTCATTCACCCAATTATTTATTTAGTTATTTATTTATTTATTTATTTATTTATTTATTTATTTATTTATTGAGACAGAATCTCTCTCTGTCCCACAGGCGGGAGTGCAGTGGTACGGTCTTGGCTCACTGCAGCCTCTGTGTCTCAGGTTCAGACGATTCTCCTGCCTCAGTCTCCCAGGTGGCTGGGATTGTAGGCTCACGCCACCATACCTGGCTAATTTTTACAATTTTATTAGAGACGAGGTTTCGCCGTTTTGGCCAGGCTGGTCTTGAACTCCTAACCTCAAATAGTCCACCTGCCTCGGCCTCCTGAGGTGCTGGGATTGCAGGCGTGAGCCACTACACCGGTCCCAGTAAATTTTTCGGAGTATCTTCTATATGCTAAATCATACACTAGGGATAGTGCTATCATTTCCTAGCACAGCATAAATTTTATGGTTGCTACTGTAGGTTTATAATTTGTAAGATTGCTCTAATTTCCATCAGCCATACTAACATTAGATTTTAAAAGGAGGTAATCTTTTTTCTCTTTGAACCAAAGGAATGAGTTAGTTTTGAAAACAGTTTGGAACACTATAGTATGGATTCTTCTACCTTTGTCTCAACTCCTTAGTCTTAATAATTTTGATTCTAGAAAACTAGAATGAGAGTTAAGAGACATCAATTACTGCTGGGCATGGTGGCTCATGCCTGTGGTCCCAGAACTTTGGGAGGCCAAGGCTAGCGGAGAGCCTGAGGTCGGGGGTTTGAGACTAGCCTGGCCAAGGTGGTGAAGCCTGGTCTCTACTAAAAATACAAAAACAAACAAACAAACAAACAAACAAACTGTCCAGGCATGGTGGTACACGCCAGTGGCCCCAGGTGCTCTGGAGGCAGAGGCAGGTAAATTGCTTGAACCTGGGAGGCGGAGGTTGCAGTGGGCTGGGATCGCGCCACTGCACTCCATCCTGAACAACAAGAGTGAAGCGCTGTCTTAAAACAAAAAAAAATTAATTACCAACTAAAAACATAACTTCAGTTGGCCAGTTTGCATATTATAAGGAGATAGATGTTTAAACATAATTTAATACTTTCAAAAATGTTCCCTTGGTAGATTTTGTGTGTATTTCTACATTCAGATCGAAAGATTTGCATCCACCTAACAGTTGAAGAAACTTCATTTTCTTCTTCACTATTATGCATTTTTGTGGTATTATAGTCTTTCTCAGTTCTTCTTAATACATTTAGTTCTTTTTGAGAACTTTCCTCCACAGCATATCACTATTTTTTTGATTTTTCAGTTTTGGAAATTATATATTACATTTTTATTTTAAAAGATGGGGATTTCTTGCATTTTGCAAGTACTTTCACACTGAACTTCTCTCCTAATCTTTTCATGTTAGTGTTATCATCATTTTATTCAAACAACATTCCGCATTTATGATGGTTATATAAATAGCATAGCTGAGCTGTATAGAAAATTATGACAACAATGCATCTTTTACTTGACATTTGGTTTCAGAAACGTTAGTTAACTATTTTCTTAGCTTTTTTCACTTGAAAACAGAATTCAGATTTTTTATCTCATTCTGTTTTACCTGGCTGTCATTTAAGCCCACCACACATCTGCTCCCCAGGGGTAAACCTTCATTATACTCTGGTAATTTCTTTAATTATGTCTAACCTTTAGACGAAAGTGGTGCAAAAACATAAATGCACATCTTTATGAATATTTACATATAATATTAAACAACCATATGTAATGAGACTCCAGATAAGGAAACAGATTTCCTGAACTCTAGAATATCCCCTCATGACATACCAGAGTCACTTTTCCCAGCATAATTTGGTGCAAACGTAACTGGGGTTTTTGCCATTGAAAGTAATTACTTTGATTGTAATTAACTAATCCAACACCAATAATATACTTGTTGATCTACGTAAAAGAAAAATGATGCGGTTTCTTCTGTTTTAAAATATATTATAAGAGCAATGCATGAGAAGGTCTTAATCCTACTTACATTTTAAAAACTTCCCCTTTAAATATCCCTGGGAATAAGTAGTGAAGACTTAAAGTACTAAGCCAGTGAATGGGAAAAAAAAAAACTAGACTTTTGTTACCACATATGTTTCTGTAATACTAATGAACTAATCCAAGTAGATACATAGAGAAGTTATGTCAATATAACATAGAGTTTTTATTTTTAATATAATTTTTTTCTGTGCTAGTAGAATAAGGATAGTAGAAATAATAACTTCAGGCAGGAAAGACTATCCCTTCCATTTGGCTGATACACAAATAAGCACTTTTTAGTTCTAAGAAAATTAAAACGACTGCAGGGAATTTCTACTTCTGAGTTGAAGTATATACTTTTCATTATTCTTCCCACTAGGAACAACTAAAACCCCTGCAAATTACATATAAAACAAGTTTAAGAGGACTTTGAGAGATGAAGAAAAGTAGGCAGAGCAGCCAAGGACTTTGGAGCCTGAAGAAGGACAGGGAGGTAAGATCCCTGGGTTTCCTTTTGTTCTCATATAACCCAGTCTTGGAACGGGAGAAGTCAGCAACATAGAAATACCAATAGGCACAGGCAACATAAAGTCTCAACAAAATCCACTCTATCTAGAGAAAGAGCAGTCTAGCAAGACAGAAAATCTTTTAGACAATAACAGGTCTGCTCTAGCAAAACTGCACGGCAGAAACTGTGAGCCCACCTCCATTCATGCTGGCAAAGCCCAGGTGGTGAGCCTGGACTTTCACCCTTGCCAGGCTATACCAAGGCACCCAACTCTGATGTCAGAGGAGGCCAAAAAGAGATCCAGAAAGAGATCATCTCCACTGGTTGCTAACAAGCCTTTCCCCATTACAATGCCAGTGGAAACAAGAGAGGAAACTTAGGTTACCTCACCAACCTGATAGTAATGAAGTGCCACTCTAATTTCCCATGGAGTGGTGGGTGTCAGAGGATGAAGAGTAGAGAGTCATGACGTTCATCATTGCTCAATGGTATCAGCCTCCAAGCTATTGATTCCATAGACTACCTATAGTTTCAGAAGAAAATAGACAAAATTGTTAAAAATAGATTTTAGTTTCCTTGTTCCCTTCCATTACAACTTTGATTCTGCTTGCTATGGGACCATGCTCAGATTAAAAGTAATGATTTTCATCTTTGCCTTATAAACTTTGTCAACTCTAGTTAACCGATATAAGTTAATTCTTGAAATATTTATATTTCATCTGAAAAATTCTGGCAATATTTGAGTTCATATCTTTTTACTTGTGATAAAAATTTCAGTCACCTTAGGGATAGAACTTCCAAAGTGAAGTGCCTGATAGGTTTTTTATCTCCTGATAGAGTGTAGTGTTTTGTCAATTATTCATTTAAGGAGTTTTTATGTTTTCTTTTAATGTGCTTCTTATATGGGAAAAAATTCATGATCCAATAATTGAGGTAGTATTTGGTTTGTGAAGCAATATGCAAATAGCAAAATGGAAAATAATACTCCAGCCCGATACCATGTCTGATGTGTGTGGTGATGGTGAATGGTAGGGATTGTGTCTATGTGCTGCTTCGGGAAAACTGCTAGAGGAAAAATAGAGTCACCAAATTTGAGCAACATGAAAGCGTAAAATCTGAATCAAGTAGGCTGAGATCAAAGTTAGCAGTGACTGGCAAAGAAATGAAACAAATTAAAGTGACATATCGAATAAATGTGAAAAATAACTTAGTTGTCTGTATGTTTGCTTGCTGCAATTCTCTCCATCCTTGGCAAGATTCATTTACATTTGTACAACTTCTCCTGTTTCAGTGCTAAAGTGTCAAAATTCAGCCAGGCGCGGTGGCTCACGCCTATAATTTCAGTACTTTGGGAGGCCGTGGGCAGAGCACCTGAGGTTAATCCCAGCTACTCTGGAGGCTGAAGCAGGAGAATCACTTGAACCTGGGAGGCGGAGGTTGCAGTGAGCCACGATAGTGCCACTGAACTCGATCTCAAACAACAAACAAACAAACACAGTCAAACTCAGAGTTCATAGGTTTCCACTATGTTCTATTAGTTAGATACTTACCTTTCATGCTACTAGTCACTGTAAAAAGTTCCCAGTAGTTAAAATATCAACATCTCTGGTCACTTATCTTGAAATGGTACATTCCTCGTTTAATAAGGATAAAATTCATTCTGTACTTAACACATTTTAATTCAGTGCTAAAATATTTTTTAAAGCCCTGAAACAGATTTGTAACATAAATATATTCACAACTACATGTAATAAGAAATAACTTTTACTTTATCATCTTCAAGAAATTAAAAAACTTGGGACTTCATTAGCCTTGATGGTTTGCATGTTCCTACAAAGGAATGCATATTATTTTTTCAGAAGAAGATATTACACATAAAATGAGACAGCAATTAAGAAGAAAAATTTTCTGAATGAAAATGTTCTATCTTCTTTTGCGAAATTACGTTTGGAATTCTTCTGGTATTGACATAAACTGTAATGTTCTTTGGAGCAATTCAGGTATAACTATGGAATCAGAGGGTGTAGATAATGAAGTTATAGGTGTAGAGATATATTATCACAACATGTGAGATAATTTGGAGTATCTCAGGCACTTAATCCAAGTAATAATTCACTCTTTCAGCGTATTCCTATTTTACTTTATATTCTCCTATTTTGAGAGAGGACAAAATGATTTCTTTGCAAAGAATCAGTACTTCTGTGTTTCGATCTTGATTCTTCTTTCTTTCTTTATAGACACGGCAAACTTTCAAATAACTCTCTAATATTGTGGTTATAGTCTAGTGTAACAGCAGTGTGAAATGAATTGAGAAGATGAACATATATTTGTATGAAAAATACACACAAAATATTACACTTACTGATATCACAAGGACACAATTTGGTTATATATAGCAATCAGTTATTCCATTATCAGTGAAATAAGGGAAAATAGGGACGTGTTAAGTCTTATCTCACCAATACTAACTTTGTGTAAACAAACCAATGACAATTTTCTTACTAATTTTTTACCTTATTTTTTCACCTATATGTAAGGATAATGTCTGGCCTCACAGAAATGCTGTGAAAGTCACTTTCTGATTTTTAACATAATATAAGGAATAAATAATGTGAAATTTTAAAGATAGCAAGTCATCAAACAAACATATTTTATCCAAGTACTGGAATGTTCTGGTAATTTATTTTATTTATTTATTTATTTTGAGATGGAGTCTCCCTCTGTTGCCCAGACTAGAGGCCAGTGGTGTGATCTTGGCTCACTGCAACCTCCACCTGCCGATTTCAAGAGATTCTCCTGAATCAGTCTCCCCAATAGAGTAGCTGGGACTACAGGAGCATGTCACCACACCCAGCTAATTTTTGTATTTTTAGTAAAGACAGGGTCCACCATGTTGGCCAGGCTGGCCTTGAACTCCTGACCTCAGGTTATCTGCCTGCCTCAGCTTCCCAAAGTGCTGGGATTATAGGTTTGAGTCACAGCGCCCAGATAATACATTTTTACATGGAACTTCTGATCTCAGGTTTTGATAGTAGAATGTAAGAGATAGGTGATTCATCTTCGCTGTCAACCCATTAATGCTGGGGAAAATATGCTAAGATTTATTCCTGTATTTCTCTTGTACTCTCATTGACTACTTTTACTGTCCCTGAAGAGCTTGCTTTAGTATCTTTCCAGTGCAGATTCTGTGGGTTAAAACAAAATAAAATAAGTTGTCATTTTTTCTGAAGATGTCTATTCAGTCTCAGTACTCAATGACATTTTTGCTTGATTTAGAATTCTAGAAAAGACTTTTTCTTTATTTCTATTTTTACATTTCAGCATCTTTTAAATCTTTTTCAGTTGTTTTTAGACCATTGTCATTTTTGTTGAAAAGTCAGCTGTCTTCTTTTGCTGCTTTGAAGGTACTATGCTTCTTTCCTCTTGCTGCTTTTGGCATTATTATTATTATTATTAATATTGCTATTATAATTTGATTAAAACGGGTCATGGTGGAATTTTTAAACTGGTATTTTAAATTGGTATTTTTTTGCCTTGTTATTGTATTTCCACTGCCACTGCATGTGATTCTCTCAGTTTATTGAAAATTTGATGTCTTTTAAGGATTTCTAAGTGTTTTTGCTGGTTAACTGTTAAGTTATTGTTTATGTTCCATTCTTTGTCTTCTCTAATTCTGGAATTCTAGTTGAACATATGTTAAATAATCCTTTGTGCTCACATGACTCAGATACTTCTTTCTGTATTGTCTTTCTCTTAATACTCTCTGCTTTATTTTGATATTGGATATTGACTATCTTTAAGCTCAGTAATCTTTTCTGTTGTATCTAATACACTTTTGAAACCATCTACTGAGGTATTTATAGCAGGTATTTTATTTTTCAATCCTAGAATATCAACTTTTTCTTGTTTTCTAGAGTCTAATCTTTTTTAAAAATTTCTATGCCTTCATTTCTGTAATTCTTCTCTTTTATTTCCTTGAACATATTAACCACAGCTATTTTGAAGCTTGGTCATAATTTACATTTTTTTTTTTTTCACCTTGGTTTTTGGTTATATAGCCTGAAAGGGATAAAAAAGAATTACTGGATTATAATAGATAAACCTATTCCTGGTGATAAAATTTGAGACTTTAAATCCTGGATGCCTGAAAGATTATTATTCCTGGTTGTATGAGTCCTTTTTCACCCTGCTGATAAAGACATATGTGAGACTGGGAAGAAAAAGAGGTTTAATTGGACTTTCAGTTCCACATGTCTGGGAAAGCCTCGGAATCATGGTGGGAGGTGAAAGGCACTTCTTACATGGTGGCAGCAAGAGAAAATGAGGATGAAGCAAAAGTGGAAACCCCTGATAAACACATCAGATCTCATGAGACTTATTTACTATCACAGGAATAGCACAAGAAAAAATAGTCCCCATGATTCAATTACCTCCTGCTGTGTCCCTCCCACAACACATGGGAATACTGGGAGATAAAACTGAAGTTGAAATTTGGGTGCGGACTCAGCCAATCCATATAATTTCAACCTGGCTCCTCCATATTTCATGGCCTCACATTTCAAAACCAATCATGTCGTCTCAACAGTCCCCCACAGTCTTAACTCATTTCAGCATTAACCCAAAAGTCCATAGTCCAACGTCTCATCTAAGACAAGCTGAGTCTCTGTAGCCTTTGAGTCTGTAAAATCGAAAGCAAGTTAGTTATTTCCTAGATACAATGGCAGTACAGGTATTGGGTAAATACAGCCGTTCCAAATGGGAGAAATTGGCCAAAACAAAGGGACTGCAGGGCCCATGCAAGTCTGAAATCCAGCAGCGCAGTCAAATCTTAAAGCTCCAAAATGATCTCCTTTGACTCCAGATCTCACATCCAGGTCACACTGATCTAAGAAGTGGGTTCCCATGGTCTTGGGCAGCTCCACCCCTGTGGCTTTGTTCAGCCTTCCTCTCAACTGCTTTCACCAGCTGGCCTTGAGTGTCTGCAGCTTTTCCAGGCACACAGTGTTGGTGGATTTACCATTCTGGGGTCGGGAGGATGGTGGCTCTCTCTTCACAGCTCCACTAGGTGGTGCCCCAGTAGGAATTCTGTGTGGGAGCTCTGACCCTACATTTCCCTTCCATATTGCCCTAGTAGAGGTTCTCTATGAGGACTCCACCCCTGCATCAAACTTTTGCCTGAGCATCCAGACATTTCCGTAAATCTTCTGAAATCTAGGCAGAGGTTCCCAAACCTCAGTTCTTGACTTCTCTGCACCCGTAGGTTCCACAACACATGGAAGCTGCCAAGACTTGGGGCTTGCACCCTCTAAAGCCACAGTCTGGGTTCCCTGTTGGCCCCTTTCAGCCACAGCTGGAGCAGCTAGGACACAGGGCAGCAAGTCCATAGGCTGCACACAGCACAGGGACCCTGGGCCCAGCCCGTGAAACCACTTTTTCCTCCTGGGCCTCTGGGCCTGTGATGGGAGGGGCTGCTGTGAGAACCTCTGACATGCTCTGGAGACATTTTCCCTATAGTCTTAGGGATTAACATTAGGTTCCTTGCTACTTATAATATTTCTGAAGCCAGCTTGAATTTCTCCCCAGAAAATGGGTTTTTCTTTTCTATAGCATAGTCAGGTTGCAAGTTGTCTGAAAGTTTATGCTCTGTTTCCCTTTTAAAACTGAATGCCTCTAACACCACCCAGGTCACCTCTTGAATGCTTTGCTGCTTAGAAATTTCTTCCATTAGATACTCTAAGTCGTCTTTCTCAAGATCAAATTTCCACAAATCTCTATGGCAGGGACAAAATGCCACAATTCTCTTTGCTAAAACATAGCCAGAGTCACCTTTGCTCTAGTTCCCAACAAGTTCCTCATATTCACCTGAGACCACCTCAGCCTGGATCTTATTTTCCATATTGCTATCAGCATTTTGGGCAAAGCTATTCAACAAGTCTCTAGGAAATTCCAAACTTTCCCACATTTTCCTGTCTTCTTCTGAGCCCTCAAAACTGTTCCAATCTCTGCCTGTTACTCAGTTGCAAAGTTGCTTCCACATTTTCAGGTATCTTTTCAGCAATGCCCCACCTTACTGGTACCAATTTACTATATTAGTCTGTTTTCATGCTTCTAATAAAGATATGCCTGAGATTGGAAAGAAAAAGACGTTTAATTGGACTTACAGATCCACATGGCTGAGGAGGCCTCAGAATCATGCCGAGAGGTGGAAGACACTTCTTACATGGCAGAAGCAAGAGAAAATGAGGAAGAAGCAAAAGCAGAAACCCCTGATAAACCCATTAGCTCTCATGAGACTTATTCACAAGCACGAGAATAGCATGGGAAAGACCGGCCCCCACGGTTCAATTACCTCCTACTGGGTCCCTCCCGGAACACTTGGGAATTCCGGGAGATACAATTCAAGTTGAGATTTTGGTGGGGAAACAGCCAAACCATATCACTGGACTTTTTAGTTATGTGAGCAAAAATATTAACCTTATATTTACTATATATAAATGCATTTGGATTGTTGTGTTCTGACATCTGTAACTAACAAATGTGTATTATGGATAAACAGATGTTGAAGATAAAGTGAGTAGGAAGATCCAAGTTACTTTAGTGAATATTGCTAGAATTATATGGCATTTTCTATCCCAGGATATGGAGAGGTAGGGTCAGAACAAAATGTGTTACTTTCTCACCTCAGGTTTTAAGAAAATGATGCAGAGGGCACAATAATACAAAAGGATTCCATGGAGTGTGAGGCACAAAATGGGCTCTAATTCATATATCAATGATCTAATTATAGATGTGTGAATATAGACCTGATGTCAGGGCAGAAGAATGCCTTTTCCATCTACGAGATACAACTTGTAAATTTTGCTCTAAAACACTAGTATTACAAGAGCTTTTCCCTAAGATAGGCGTCAGTCTAACAAAAAGCAGATATTTTTGACAAGGTTGTGGGGAACATAATGTCCCATTTTATTGCTGAGAGAGAGATACCATAAATTTGTGTTTATGTTACAGGCAATTGACTCTAGATACATGACCTAAATTTAATATTATCTTCTAACATTAAAACGAAAATTGTTTTTTCTTTTACTTCCCCTAGAATATGCCTGTACACCCTCTCCCTAGTTAACTTATCTGTATTATAAATGTAGGTATTATCTCTTTCTTGGGAGAAGCTACTGTTATAGCTCACTTTGTCCCTATAATCTTTTGGAATTTAAACTGCAAATATGAAAATCCTGTAAATATATTTAGTGTCCTGGAACTTAGAAAATGTTTCCAATTTATTTTGCATGAAAGGTTTGAAATTCAATTCTTTCTTTTTTTTTTTTTTTCTGGCTGTCGAGGTATTAAATTATAATTTTATCAGTTTCTAAAGATGGAATTTAACCATAACTGACACTTAGCTGAGTATAAAAGGAAAATTGCAGAAGGCAGATATATGGCCTATAGTTTCTAAGTTTTACTAAAAATTTGTTTAGTGGTCTACTTTTAAGTTTGTTGTTAAAGAGAAGAAATATATTTCTGCAAAAGCCTGCCAATAAAAGAAGTTTGTATTTTTACAGTTTCATACTTTCGAATTAGTTGGATTATGCTGCTACAAGGCACTCTGATTGAATGGAGTTGGTACAAGCTTGAGTCGAGGAGCTGTAGGTCTAATTCACGGTTCTTGTATTTATTAGACTTGTGACAGTAAGTTAGTTACTAAACTTCTCTGTATCTCTCTTCTCATCTCTAAGATAGGTGCTATGATGGGTATTATAATGTGATACCAGTGTGTATTTTAATTGTCTTAAGAACTTATTCTAAGGAACATTATTTGTTCTGGTTAGAATTTCATTCCTCAGATATATTCAGACAGTCTTTAATTATAGGGACTCTCCAAAGGCAGTTATTGAAGCAGCTCAGCTATCTTTATTAGCAATCAACATTTGAGGACATTCTATTTAACATAAGAAATATAAATATTAAAATTTAGATTTTCATTGGTAAATTTAGTAACTTCTTGATTTGTATATTGAAGGATTTAAAATGATATTTTATGGATAAAATAAGCAGTATTTAAGAAAATTGATTGACTAGAATATTTTAACATTATTCCTTACACTTTGTTATACAAGGTAAGCCCTGTAGTTTGTACTGTTTAGCAAGGAAATGCAAGTTTAATCTTTAAATGGTCTTGTGTCCCATTATGGGGAGAGAGAAAGTTGGAGTGGGTTATTTGTCTAAAAATAAGATTGTAAAACCCTGCCCCTAGAGTATGATTGCATCTCCTTTGAGCAAGCATTTTGGTCAAAATTTGATTGGATTACCTAGCAAGACAAGGAGCCAAGAGAAGCTGAATGAACTGTAATGTGTGTCCTTACTAAGGCATGCACATTTAATAAATGGCTGGATATGTGTAACATGTTAATGGGACCAAAACTTTTGATGACTATGCTCTAAACCAAAAGTAGCTTCAAGGTTGTGTTAATCTCACTGTCTTAATTCAGTTTAAAACAATGGTTGCTCTAAAACTTCTTCTTTTATAGGACAGATTAAATAAGATCAGGTACTTAATGTATAGTAAGTGCTCTATTAAATACTAGCTCAACTAATAGAAGTAGACGATGGATTACTTATTACATAATTGTGTCATTACATTTGCTCATTACATTACATTATCACGTCTGGGAATCTAAGTTGAGTAACATAGGATAGGAAAAAATCAAGAAGAGAATTAGGATAAATGAATTCTTCCAGTGTATAGGCATATATCATTTTATTGTGCTTCACAGATACCGCCATTTTAGAAATTGAAGGTTGGTGGCAAGTCTATTGGTGTCATTTTTTTTTTCAATAGTATAGGCTCACTTTGTATCTTTTTGCCTCATTTTTGTAATTCTCACAATATTTCAAACTGTCATTATTACTATATTTGTTTTGGTGATCGCTGATCAGTGATCTTTGATGTTACTATTGTAAATGTTTTGAGATGCTACAAATCATGCCCATATTAGATGACAAACTTAATCAACAAATGTTTTGTGTGTTCTCAGTGCTCCACTAATCAATCATTTCCACATCTTATATTCCTCCCCTTTGGGCCTTCCTCTTCCCTGAGACACAACAATAGTAAAATTAGGCAAATTAATAACCCTACAAGGACCTCTAAGTGTTCAAGTGAAGAGAAGATCCTCCTGTCTCTTGATTTAAATCTAGAAATTATTCAGTTTACTGAGGAAGGCATGTCAAAAACCAAAGTTAAGCATCTTGTGCTAAACAGTTAGCTACAGTGTGAATGCAAAGGGAAAGTTCTTGAAGGGAATTAAAAGTGCTAGTCTAATGAACCAGCAAATAATAAGAAAGGGACACAGCCTAATTGTAACATGGCAAACTTTTGAGTTGTCTGGATAGAAGAACCAGCCCCCACATTCCCTTAAGCCAAAGCCTAACCCAGCTCAAGGCCCTAACTCTCTTTAATTTTATTAAAATTAAGAGAGTGGTAAGGAAGATATAGAAGAAAAGTTGAAAACTAGCAGAGGCTGGTTCATGAGGTTTAAGGAAAGAAACAAGATAGATAATATAAGCATGCAAGGTGAAGCAGTAAGTGCTGATGGAGAAACTTCAGCATGTTAGCCAGAAGATCTAGCTTAGATCGCTGATGAAGAGGGTTACAATAAAACAATAGATTTTCAGTGTACACAAAACAGCCTTCTATTGGAAGAATATGACATCTTCTACTGAAAGAATATCTTTCATAGCTTGAAAGAAGTGAATTCTTGGCTTCAGAGATTCAAAGGGCAGGTGCGCTTTATTGGTAGGAGCTAATGTAGCTGATGACTAAGTTGAAGCCAATGTTCATTTACCATGGCAAAAAGCCTAGGGCCCTTAAGAATTATGCTGAATCTATTCTTCCTGTGCTCTAAAAATGGAAAAGCAAAGACTGGTTAACAGTATACCTATTTACAGTGCTGTTTACTGAACATTTTAAGCCCACTTTTGAAACCTATTGCTTAGAAAAGAATATTCCCTTCAAAAGATTATTGTTCATTAACAGTATTTTGTGCACCCAGTCACCCAAGAGCTCTGATGAACGTGGAGACTAATGCTATTTTCATGCCTCCTAACAGAAGATCCTCTGTATAGCCCACAGATCAAGAAGTAATTTTGACTTTTGAGTCTTATCATTTAGGAAATATATTTATAAGGTTGTAGCTGCCATAGATAGTTATTTCTCTGACAGATTTGTGTTAACTGAAAATCTTGAAAAGATTCACCATTCTAGATCTCATTAATAACATTTGTGATTCATTAGATAAGGTGAAAATATCAATATTAAAAAGAGTTTGGAGCAAGTTGATTCCAGTCCTCATGGATCGCTTTGAGGGGTTTAAAACTTCAGTGAAGACAGTAACCACCAATGTGGTGGAAATAACAAGATAAATGGAACGAGAAGTGAAGCCTGAATAGGTGACTGGATTGTAGCAATCTCATGATAAAACCTCATCAGATGAGAAAAGGTTTATTCTTGTGAATGAAAAAAATAAAGTGATTTCTTGAAATAGAACCTATTTCAGCTGAAGTTGCCATTAACGTTGAAATGACAACAAATAAATTTAGAATAATACATCAAGTTTATTAATAAAGGTCCGGTAGTTTGAAAAGATAGACTCCAATTTTGAAAGAAGTTCTATTATGAATAAAATTGTTCATGAAAGGAAAAGTCTATCAAGATTGTGGCAAATTTCATTGTTGTCTTATTTTAAGAAATTGCCACAGCCACACCACCCTTCAGCCACCAGTCAATCCTGATCAATCAATAGCCATCAACACGGAGAAATTATTAGAGTCCTTAGCATTGAGAAACTAAATAATTATTTCACAGAAATAGGAACACCATTAACATTACATTTTACAAATTATGAAGATTTTGTATAAACAGGACATTTTATTTTCATAAAAATTTTGGAAGATCGTATATGTTATATGGACTCAAAAATTTTTAAATGAAATGCCTTTTATGTATATTTGTAATATAACATATTACATAATTCAAATAATATTTCTATATAAAAAAGAAATGGGAAAAGTTCCTTATCCCCCTGGTAGGTCATGTGATGGGGGTGCTACTTACTCTTTTGGGGTCCCACTGCTCAAACCTCTAGGGGGAGCATTCAAAGGGGCAGGCTGTGTGGCCCCAACCCCATGGCAGCCTCTAGGGGTGGATGGTCACAGCTCCTGAAGCCCCAGTGGGCATGTTGCACTGTGCTCTTTTAGTTTAGCCATATATAGCTGGCTTGTGTTAATCAGCTCGATTAGACCCTCTGCCTTATCACAAGGACAAAGGACTTTCTGTGTCCCGGATTCTTGCCTTGGTGTACCAGAAATATCGGATGACACCTGGGCTTGGAGAATGAGTGCAAGGTTTTATTGAATGGTGGAAGTAGCTCTCAGTAGATGGATGGGGAGACAGAAGGGGGATGGAGTGCGAAGGTGGTTTTCCCCTGGAGTCAGGCTGCTCAGTGCTGGGCATTCCTCCGAGCAGCCCTGACTGAAATCCCTGTAGTCCTGCCGTAGATGGCCTGCCAGTATCTGCTGGGGTCTGCCGCTGTGTTCTTCCATCGGTGTGTTCCTCTCGGTGTTCAGACAATTGTGTCTCTGCCCGCTAGGTCTCAGGACTTTTATAGGCACAGGACGGGTTCATGGCAGGCTAGGGTGGTCTTGGTAAATGCAACATTTGGCACAAAAACAGAAATGCCTGCCCTCACCTAGGTTCAAGGGCACAGGGCCGGGGGTGCAATTCTAGCCAGGGGCAACGTCCTTCTCTACCCAGCACTTCCCTGCCACACTCCTGTATCAATAATATATAATTATATATAAATATTATTTTATATATAATACATAAATATATAATACATTGTCTTATATTGTATAAATATAATATTTTATATATATTTTAAATAGATATTATATAATACATATATAATACAGTTATTATATAATATACATTACATATATAAAAGGCATTTTAGTTAAATATATAATTATATATATTTAGTGAAATTCTATGTTGAAGTAAATGCTTGAATAGATACATTATTTATATAGTCAAAGGCAATGGATTAGAAATACAAATTAGATTTTTCACTGGTCAGATTTAAATTTAGAAAATGTGGTAATATTTTTAAAATAAGTTTGATTAATTTTGTATTTTGTTTGCCTGCATCAAGTAAGATGTTTAAACACTGTTTATCATATTGTGACTCATTAATTTTGTTTCTATCTACCTGGGAGTAATCTAGCTGTAAGCTAGATTACTTTCTAAAATTTCACAAAGGAAACAAATGTCTTTTCTATAGTAATTTCTTGCACATACAAATCACTGGAATGATCTCTGTGAGACATCAAAATATAGAATGAAAGGACTCAAGAGTTAAACCTAGAAGCCATAACTGTGATGTTTATCCCAGCCACCACCTCCTACAAGCAGCCTAGTATCTTGGCAGGAAGTACAGTCAGATGGCCCTTAGGTTTCAGCCCTCTTACAAATCTGACCCAGCCAATTGTATGGGTGTTTTTATGCTTCCACTAGAATTAAAGTAGAGAAAGAGAAAGACACACACACACACACACACACACACACACACTCCATATTTACATATTAATTTTTATAGTTTGTATTCTGAATCTGTAGATCTTGCCTCAATACTGAATATAATTGTTGTAAGAGGCTTCCATGGCTTTGTAAAACTTTATGGTGTATCAACATCCTTCACTTTAGGTAAAGTAGCTATAGATTTAATTGCCCATTAGCTAAACATCTGTTACTCAGTTTATTGAAGTTTAATTACTTACACGGTTTTGGATTTCAAATGTATACAGTATAATGACTTATACTGTAGGTGTAAAAAAAATGGTTTTAACAATCTTTAAATTTTACGATGTTGCCTTAAATACTTTTAATTGATTAGAAAGTTAGTGGGGTCTTAAGTATTATAAACTATGCAGAAAAACTATAATAAAGGTGCTTTACAGTTTAAAAATAATTTTGAATAAATTTTCTTAGAATAAATTATTTTTTTCCTATTAGGAATTGATGGGGTGGACATTATTACTTTCTTAATTTTATATCCCCAAAATCTCTGGGATATAAAATCCAGAAATTGATTAATAAAGTCAACGAAGTCACTGAGCTTGTAAAATGTTGAACTCTGACTTAAACTATGCAGGGTCTTTTTCCTCAAAATCTGTGCTCGTGTTAGCATACCTTATTTTCCTCCTTGTTTTGAAATTTAACAGCTTTGACAAGTTTAGAAATGAGTTTTGAAGTATTAGATCCTGTGACACTTTTGAATGTAGAGTGAATCATTAGGACTTTTAATTAATAAATTATTGTTATATAACCTATATAGCCCCACTCCAGTTTAAGAGTGAATTCGTTACAAATCTTTCAAACCTACACATCCTTGCCATTTTGCATATTATTCATTTTAGTAATATATTAGCAACAAAGTCATTATTTATTATTTCCTTTTAAGTATATAAATAATTTAAAGTTGAATTTCCTCACGGGAAAACTGGGACCATGAAGAAAATCTCCACACACAGTGGATCATCCCATTTTTCTATTCTGTAATGCCTCTCTCTACTTTTTAACTTCATCCCGAAAATTTACCCTAATTTTTTAACTGAAGTCCAAGTAGCAAAACAAACAAAAATGACTTATATTGTAGGTGTAAAAAATGGTTTTAACAACCTTTAACTAAATTGTACAATGTTGCCTTGATTACTTTTAGTTGATTAGAAAGTTAGTGGGGCCTTAAGTATTATAAACTATGTAGACATTTTTATTCATAACAGATTGTATTATGTATATCAAGTTAACTGAAATTCACCTTGCAAATTTTCAGTATAACTTCAAAAATTTCTTTATTCTAATAAATGATAATTTTATCTTATACATGTATTTTTTCTTTTCCACAAACTAGAAAATGGTGTTTGTTCTAATTTTTTTAAAAATAAAGTCTCCCCACCCCTTGAAAGCAGTGTTTTTAAATGTCACCATTATCACTTCCTTTTGTAAGTGTTAAAATTCTGTTGGGCCCACACAAATAAGTGGGAGGTGCTAATGGATACTTCTCATTTTTTTCTGAATGCAGTGTATGTATATTTTTAAGAAAAAAATGCCACAAGGCTTTTTAAAACTTAGTGGTTTCTTTTATTACTAACTGAATTTTACCTGAACGATCAAAAGTAACGGCATAAACCTTCATGCTCTGTCATATAGATATATGTTGTATATACACATGAAATATTAATATAAATTATAGGCTTATTTTATGTGCATGTCGATTAAATTTATTTTTTGCATAATACTATTAAGGAACAACCTATCTCTGACACAGTTAAATGAATGTGGACCTCAGACTCATCACACATTCATGATATACCAGAGAAAAATCTATGTACCTATTAACTTTCATTGAGAATAACGTAAAGATATAACATGAACAATAATAGCTTTAAATCGTTTTGTGATGAACTATACCATATGTTTCTATCTGGACTTCTCAGAATCCCAATCATCCAAAATCTTGAACAGCTGCTGCCATTTTGTGGATAATTGCTTTAAGATGCATTTTGTCCTTCCCTGTGTTGAATTCTCCTTCTGTCTCTGTTAAGTCCAATTGGATGCTTATCACATTCCCCCTTCTAAATGTGTCCGCTTTCCTCTGGAGTTTACTTTGCAAATGGAATACTTTTATCTAAGAAATAAATCTTCCAGGTGTACATCTTTCCAAGGTACATGAAAATTGATGACAAAGATTTATCCTTCTGCTTACTCTGTATTCTCAACAAATATTTAGATTAGGTTCAACCTTTAAAAATGTAACATGCTTTCCTTTCTTCTCTGAATAATGGATTGCCGTGTTTCTACACAGCTACTTTGTAATTAAAAAGTGTTGAGAACCCATAAGCCAAAACAAGCTTTCTTCTCCTTTTTTTGATTACTTTAGAAAAATTAAAGAATTTAAAGAACATTTTAAAATCTGAAATGATTTTGCTTAATATTAATTTCACAGAAATAATTTGATTGAAGTAGAATTAAGGCAATATTAAATGATAAGAGGAAACTGTTTTACGTAAGTCTTACTTGCCTATCAGTAAAAGGAAATTGTACAATTACTTTGCACATAATGCATATACTTCTCTGGTACTTTTATGGAAAAAAAATGGAATCTTGGATGCTTTTCTCTTTTGAATGTTTCTCAACTTTTTAATTTTGTAGTATTATAAAGACATAGTGATTGGCATAACGTAATAGAGTGAAACACACATTGCTTTTCCAAGAATATAGGATTATTAAATACATTGAGTGCTAAATACCTAAGAAGAGAGTGTTTATTTTCCTTTAAGAAAAGCTAGTCTGCATGCAACACTCTTCCATGTGTTTATAGAAGTTCTCAGGTCATATCGGACAAGAAAACTCACAATGAGATGACATTGGCAGTGATGAGTAATTTCTCCCTTTTTGGAAACGCTGCCTCAACATGAAAAGCAGAGTGTTGTTTTCAATGACCTTTTATCAGGCATGTTTCTCAAGCATTGTTGGAAAAGGTTATATCCACAGACTATTTTCACTGAAACTTGGTGATCAATTTTGTTGTAATACCCATCCTCCCACAAGAATTTATGTAAATGAAGTGGATGACAGCCCAGAAAAGGCAGAAAGAAAATGATCTATTTGAAAAACCACAGACTTGCAACTGCCTAAATCATATGGTCCGTTTAACAAGGTCTGATTTGTCTTGCTGTAGTTTATTATCTTCCATCAAACAATGGGAGGGCTGAATTTTTCTTGATTGACATTCCATGTTTATCTGAACTTACAAAAAAGGATTTACATTTACCCTTACTATAGGAGATTATTCGGATAAGGGCTGAAAATTGGAGCAAATTGCAAGCTGCTTTGTCATGTCTATTGGAGGGCTCCACTCCACCCAAACAATATTTAGCCTCTAAATGGATGGCAATTAGGGCAGAAAGAAGAGCAAGTAGGTCTCTGATTCAAAGATGAAATATCAGTGCTAAACAAAATACACATTCTTGGATTCAGGAGGTGGCCGAGTATTTGTGTGTAAGAGGGATATCACAAGTAAAGACTATTAGGAACACTATATATATAGCTGCATTTAAGAACACTCTCTTAGGGAGATAAATATTGCTAAAATCAATGAGGAGTTATCTTTTATAAATTGTGACTCATTGAAATACTTATAACAAATTTGTTTCTACAATGTCTATATATAAAGGTTTCTTTCAACTATAATGAAATTACATATAAAGTGGCATTTTTCTCTATCATTGTTGGGTATATAACAGATTTCCTTCAAAATTTTTAATAGTCTAGCAATTATACACAACTTTTCCTTTAATTTAAAACATGCCCATAAGTTATTTGATAAATGCAATTTTTTTTGTATCTAATTCAAATAGATAAGTAAAGTGACTTACAAATATATTAAAATCCTCTTGTATGTATTTTTGTGCATCTCAAGTGCATAAAATAGCAATCTATAATAATATAGAATAATTATAAACCATAGTTTATGATTCATTGTTATCATTATTTCATGGAACTCTCATCTGTTATTACACTTTTGTGTATCTTAATATAATAGTTATATCATATTGCTTTGGCTTTACAAAGCTTCAGACAAGTTTGTTCTTGACTACAGGCTACGGGCATTCCTTCCTTAGAGAATTTGCTTTAGAAAACCTGCAATTGTAAATTATTGCTCTTTCCCATTGTACTTTATATGTGCTCAGAACATTTACATTAGCCTATCATCTAACACAAAGATTATTTTATAATAAGGGATTGAATATCTTATGTTATTATTTGAATACCATACATTATGTTGAAACTGTGATGGTTCTGAAACATTATAAAGTCAAAAAATCCTAAATTGAACATCATCAGTTAGGGACTGTCCTTGGTCATCTTTACTTTAAAACCTTTAAAAATTTATTGTGCTTCTGATTTTTGCTCAATAATATGTTGCTAAGATTCATCCATGTTTTGTGTGTAGCTCCTGCTGATTAATTTTTAGAGCTGCAATGTATTTATTGAGGGGATATACAACACTGTGATTATGAACAGGATTTCTGTACACATTCTTGTAAAGGTTTCCCAGTATAAATGTGTCAGAGTCGATTTTGAACATCTTGGAAGTTAAGGGCTTTACGGTATTAGAAGGTCAAATTTTAAAATCTTTTCTCAAAAGGATTTTCCAAATGGCTACATTGAACATCAATTTATCACATTTTTCAAGATTTGATAATGGCAATCTTCTCTTTCTCTTTACAAAACAGTGGACATTTCATTTATATATTTGCCACATTAAGAGTAAAACTTTTGTTTATCAAAGGCATATTATAAAATTATAATCCAATGGAACAAAATAAAATGATAAATTACAATTTGGAAATAGACAAAGAAAAATTCACAATAGATAAAGAAGCGAAACACATAAATAGGAATTTCAAAGAAAGGGAACATATATTATCAATAAATATATAAAAATGTTTTTAATTTTACCAAGTGATATGGTTTGGATATTTGTCCTCCATATCTCATGGGTGTGGAGCTGTGATCCCCAATATCAAAGGCAGGGCCTACCGGGAGGTGTTTGGGTCATGGGAGCAGATCTCCCTTAAATGGCTTGGGGCCATCCCCTTGGTAATAAGCAAGTTTTCACTGTGTTAGATCATGAGAGAGACGATAGTTTAAAGGAGCTGTACACCCCCTCTTCTCTCTTGCTCCTTCTGCTGCCATGTGACACACCTGTCAACCCTTCACCTTGCACCATCAGTAAAAGCTTCTTGAGGCCTCACCAGAAGCAGATGCTAGTACTGTGCTTCTTGTACAGTCTGCAGAACTGTGAGCCAAATAAACGTATTTGCTTCATAGATTACCCAGCCTCAGTGTTCCCATACAGCAATGCAAAATTGACTAGCACACCAGTAATCAATGAAGTGAAAATCAAAGAAAAAGACAAACAGAATATACAAATGATGGTTTAATATAGACCATTCCCAGAGGTGACAATCTTATTGCTAGTAATTGGTATGCATATACATTTTGATCCAATACATTATTTTAAATATTTTGTAGAAATGTTTATGTGATATTCCTGATTAAAATAAAGTAGGCAATATTGGTGTCCTGGTGGATGTATTTCAGAGTATTTATTTCCAAAGAACAACTCATTTTTAAACTATGCTTGCTAGCTAGAATTATAATAAATACTGTGTGCAGATTTACCTACTAATAGTCTTTAATATATTAGAGCATTTCAAGTAATTTACATTTTCTTGTAATAATTAAAAAGTATATAATACTATTGAAATTTCTATAACAATCCACTTTCTGAAAGACACAGAATTATGTTGAAAAACTTACTAATGTATTTCAAAGAACACTGATTGTTGAAAAAGTCTTTTTAAACTTTTATTTAGGTGATTTTAAATATGTAATTTTAGAACTTTTTAAATTTATTAAAGTAATTTTTGATTACAAAACATTAAATTTTTAATTTAGTGGTAGAATAACACATTTAAAGTATTTTATATATAGAAATACATGTCTATATGTACTAACATTGGAAATGTCCAGATGGAACATAAAATATGGAAGTTTTAAAGTCTAAAATGGAAAGTTTGGAAGCGGAGCATGCATAGCAGTAATAAGCGTATTCATTTTCTAGGAAAGGTTTCAACTGGTACAAAGGGATTTCACTACAAGAAGCAGAGGAGAAGACAGCAAAGATTGAGATTGTAGTGGTTGTGGTGGTTAAAACTGGGGAATAAGGAGCCCAACAGCAGGGGTTAGAATCCAAGCTTTTCTGCATACTAGCCTCTCTGCAATTAATTCCCCTCATTTTTAAAATTATTATAATATAAAGAATACTTATTTTGTGGATGCTGGGAGGTTTAGGTTATATGCAAAATATAACTTACATGTTTAGAACAATGCCTGGTACATACAAGCTGCTATATAAAATATAGCTATTTGAATGTAATTTGTATTAATTTCTAGTATAGTATTAATTTAATAGTTATTGAATAGTCTAACTCCCTTTCTTTAACACATGGTTATTGAGTCCCAGAAAGTTGTGCTTCATTTCTAGTAAGTTCTTACTTAATTGAGTCTCAGCCTCATTCAAATTTACACTCACTTACTTGTGACATCTCTCCAAATATTTCACAAGAAAATATAATTTCAGAAATAGAGTAAGATATTAGGTCTTTACCCAACTTTCAACCCTAAATGGAAGTGCATTTTACAATATCCCATATATGTGATTACAAAAAGCTTTATGTGATGGAATTATCTATCTCATTAGGACAACCATTCGAGTTTGTGGATACTCCTAGTTATAACACATACATACACACACACACCCCCTTATAAGTTTAAAGTTAAAAACCAATTTATTTTCTTGCTAGATAAGTCAAAATTTTAATATATTATATTTATATAATATATTATAAGTGATAGGCATTATATATAATATTAAATATATAAGTAATATTAAATAATTATAAGTAATATTAAGCAAGTATATAATATAATTATATATAAGATACATTATATATTATGCTATATTTTATATTATGATTACATATGATTATATTAATGTTATTTAATACAAGTATTTTCAAAATTCTAAATAAGTCTTTCCCACCAACCTTGTACAATTTAATGGTATATATACTTATATTATGCTTTGAGTTTTCTTTATTTAAAAAATATTTCATAATCTAAGATATCCACATTCTTACCCAGTTTTGTGTGGTTATCATCTCATATTTTTTAAAGATCTTCTTTTTTTCAATTTGATAACAAAGAAATACTTTTCTTTAGAAAAATGTAATACTTCAGCACACTTAGGAAATATCTAGCAAACCAAGGGGAGGATGCATGGCCAAGATCAAGAAGGTCACAGTTGCTATTTTTCACACAGCCTTCAAATTGTAAGCGGACACTGCAGAGGTAACAGAAAGGGTAAGACCTTTTACTGCCATCACTCATGACTCAAGGAGGGAAAATATTAGTAAAAGCTATAAACTTGGGCATAGTTATGAAAAGGAGTTATTTCTTGTTTTAAAGGGTAAGTCCACAGATCCCTTCTCTGTTAGCAAAAGGAAAAAAAGATAAAGAGATAATTCCAAAAGCTGAGGAGTGCTTTACTTCCAACTAGGTGGTCAATTTTGGAATAAGTGTGCTGTGGTGCTGAGAAGAATGTATGTTCTGTTGATTTGGGGTGGAGAGTTCTGTAGATGTCCATTAGGTCCGCTTGGTGCAGAGCTGAGTTCAATTCCTGGATATCCTTGTTAACTTTCTGTGTCCTTGATCTGTCTAATGTTGACAGTGGGGTGTTGAAGTCTCCCATTATTATAGTGTGGGAGTCTAAGTCTCTTTGTAGGTCTCTAAGGACTTGCTTTATGAATCTGGGTGCTCCTGTATTGGGTGCATATATATTTAGGATAATTAGCTCTTCTTGTTGAATTGATCCCTTTACCATTATGTAATGACCTTCTTTGTCTCTTTGGATCTTTGTTGGTTTAAAGTCTGTTTTATCAGAGACTAGGATTGCAACCCTTCCCTTTTTTTGTTTTCCCCTTTACATATGTAAATTCACCCACAAAAGAGAAGTAAAGAAGTAAAGAGAAAGGTAAAAACTCTATACATAGAACAATATAAAGCGATAATGCTACGTGTGGGCAGATACGAGAGGAACTGTGTGATTTTACTTGTCATATCACATAATTCATAATGAAAGTCTTTGGGTATTCCTACATTCTCATTATATTCATCTCTAGTATTGCTCTTTAATTGAGAAGTTTTTTTCTTAATCATTTTAGTATTTCAGTTTATTTCAAGTATTTAAATTTTGAGTCTTTTAAAGTACATTTCTATTTTACTATCGCGACTTAAGCTACATTTTGGGGCTTGAATGTTTCTATTTACAATAGTATCCTTTTAATATTAGAAAAAATTTCCTATAATACCACGGGTAACTACCATTTATCTCTAGAAACACTAAGCCCTTTTAATAATAATTATTATGCTATACATACATCACAAATTTTATGGGTAATGTTCTTTCTAAATACAGCCATCATGACTGATTTAATGGCATATTTAATATTTTAGCCATCCTTAGGAACATTCGTCACTGTAGTTTTAAGTGAACTGACTCTGTAACTACTTTCAACATTTTTCATCTCTGATCTCTTTGTCAAATTGTCATCCTCATGTCTCCAGCCATCACCATTCCTGCTTTTAAGAGTTAAGACTGTATACCCGGCCTTTTCTGTCTCTCACACAGTAAAAGCTATTGTCAACTGGGGATTATTTTGAGTGGTCAGATTTTTTAAAAAAATACTTCTTATAAAAGGGCAAAGTTGTGGAGAGAAAATTAGATGGCCAGAAAGCTGATTGTTGAGGGAGAAAATGTTACTCTTTATTAATTTTAATTAGCTAGCATATTGCTACATTGGGAAATAAAAAATAAATTACAAATTAAAGAGTTTTCTGTTTTTCAGAATGTAGAATAATAAATATTACATTATACAACTTCATTCAATTTGGAAACAGATATAAAAATTAGGAAAAAATGTGAGTACCTTTTTTACATTTCAGATTAGTATGAAATGTCTTAGAAAGCTGATTATGATCAACCTTAGCACAAAGAATATAATCAGAGCTTGTCAAATCAATCTACTTAAAATTATTTTACAATATAAGGGATATTTCATGATTCTAAGGCTGAGTCTCATGTAATGTTTAAAATAAATACAACTTTCCTCAAGACCATGGTGATATGCTAATAGTTTATTATAAGAATATAAACTCATATTCAAACATTATCACAAAGTAACTTAATATTCTGCATAGTTTCTTGTCAAGCACTTACTTTTTACCTTGTTAAAATTAATTGAAATATATTCATTTTCCCCCATGTATGTATGTCTATGTGTGTATATACACATACAAACACACAAATAGTATTCATAGCTAAAATGAGGAAAGTTAGTCTCCTTTCCACCCAAGATCCCCAGTTGCCCCTATGAGAGAAACTCATCCTCGTTTTGTACGCATCCTTCCAGAAACATGCAATGTTTACATATGTATGAGAGAAAAATATGATTCCTTCTAACCATTCTTTCACTTATATCTTGAAGATTCTTTCATTTCTGAGTATTTGATCCATTTTATTCTTTTTGTTATCCACATAATAGCATACTTCATTGTTAGATCATTATTTAATATTAGTGATGGACACTAAGTTGCTTCAGGGTCCATATACATCATCCATCTTTGTGCATGTATGTTTGTGAGAAAATATTTGAAGTGGATTTCTGAATCAAATAAATACAAAATAATATTAGCAAATTATGATCAAACTTCATACTGATTTCCTACTGCACTTATAATATGCAAATTTCTATGTTTCTAACCCTTTCTAATTATGAAAGTTTTTAATCAACTTTTCATTTGAGTCATTTCATATTTTCATGTACATTACTAAATGATACATATCTTTCAATTCATTACTAAATGATAAATATCTTTCAATTCATAAGGAGTTATTAATCAACTGTTGTCAAGTTGTAAGAGTTCTTAATTGGAACCAAGAGAGTACTTTGGATATATTAAAGAAATGTATGTTCAACGTATCTTCGCTTATTGCTTTCAAAATGAACGAGCTAGGTCCAAACTAGAGCAACAGATTCATGACTCATTTGATTCTTAAAGTTGACTCATTAACCCTGGCAAGAAAAAACAAATATTCTACAGATTGTCAAGAGAGGAAGAATGTTTTCCTGAATTTTTAATAAAATTTTAACAGACTGAGTCCCACATACATATAAGTAGAACTTAAAAAAGTATGAGAAAATATTGCCTCTTCAATGAGAAGAACATATATTTCCTCATAGATTTTGTTTCTGAAAAGCAATGTTCTGCGGTTCTTTCATACATATTCTTGAAAGAACTTCATGAGGAATATATAGTACATAAAGTGAAAACTGCATTTATTTGGTCACAAAAATGTTGACCCTAAAATCATGTTTGGCTGTTATTGTTTTAAAGATTCCTTTTTTCTTTCTCTTTCTTCCTCTCTTCCTTCCCTCCTCCCTCCTTTTCCCTCGCCCCTTCCCTCCCCTTTCATCTCCCCTTCCGTCCCATCTCCCTCCCATTTCCCCTCCCCTCTCCTTTTCCTTTCCTTTCCTTCAATGTGTACCTGACATGTTTCATCTCACCGTTGAACTTCATGGTTGCTAAATGACTTTGTTTTATGTAATTCTTGAATAGCACCTGTGCTTGGATTCTGTTCATTGAATCATTATGGCATGACTTTTGATTGCGGAGATCTACTTTTACTTATTGATATAAAATATATGTTCTTAATTCTGACATCCTATTTTGTGTAATGCTTTATATTTTGAAACCATTGTTATTATATATTTAGTCATATGGTTTATTTTTGTATGTGCTAGGAGAAGTTCTCCATGTAGTAATTTGGAATAAGTAAAAACTGCTTAGTTCTTTACCTTTGTAAATTGATACGATATAAATTTGTCAATGATCCTGTAGTAATTTGGAATATTTAGAAATGTTGTAACCTTATAGGATTTTAATTGCTAATTTACTGTGATAAAAGAAGAGAAAATACAGCACGTGTATTTCTTATTTCCTCCACTCCTCACTCCTCCATTTATAGTTCGAATTTGAGTAATATCATTACGATTCTAAAATGGTTCTGTTAAGTAGTAACTTTATATATTTTTTCTTTTTTGTTGTTGTTTTTGTTTTTTGTTTTCGTTTTGGTTTTTTTGTTTGTTTGTTTGTTTTGAGATGGACTCTTGCACTGTCGCCCAGGCTGGAGTGCAGTGGCAGGATCTTGACCCACTGCAAGCTCCGCCTCCCGGGTTCATGCCATTCTCTGGCCTCAGCCTCCTGAGTAGCTGGGACTACAGGCGTCGGCCACCATGCCCTGCTCAGTTTTTGTATTTTTAGTAGAGACGGGGTTTCACCAGGTTAGCCAGGATGGTCTCCATCTCCTGACCTCGTGATCCACCCGCCTCGGCCTCCCAAAGTATTGGGATTACAGACGTGAGCCACTGCGCCTGGCCCAACTTTATATCTTTAAATTACATAATTCTGTTATTCTGTTTATCAACTTTTAAAAATAGCTATTTATCTTCTATTATGCAAAAAGAGGAAATCTACACACATATAGTACCTTCTATGTTTTAGAATAATAAAAAATATTTAATTTTGCCTATTCTTGGACAGCAGTTTCTTAGGTCACACTTAACTTGCCTTGAGGAATTTGAAGACAATAATTCCATAGTGTGTTTTGAGAAAACATAAGATATGAGGCTAATTTTTCCTCTTAGAGGTGACTTTCTGTCTAGATACTAGTAGATGTCTTTATTTTTGAAGTCCTTTGTGACACTAGAGTGTAACTCAAATTAATCAGCAACAATATTTTCCTTTACATGTGACTGGGTTTTAGTATTTTACTATAATTTTTTCTTCAATTTCGTATTTGATTTTATAGTTAGAAAATGTTTGCTCTTATCATTTTCTGGAACATTATTTTTGTATCGTTTCAGTCTGTTTTGTTTCCGTGTATACTATTTAGAATTTGATTCCTTCTTACATTTTATTTTGCTTCATATTAAGCTTGTCTTTTAAGTCTTAGACTACATTTTCAATGATTATCAGCATTCTCGATTCCTTTAATCTAAGTGGGCCTCACTTTTATTTCTCTTTGGCTCTTGAGTCTCTGTTCTTCCTTCATATCAGAAAGACTATATATATTTTCTCTTTTATATGAAGAACTGCTTAATTAGTGTTGGCGACAGAGTTCTCATTTCTGCTGACTTTGCCCCAGGATCTGTTGAGGCAGGTGTCCCCTTTTGCTGTCCTCCAGCCTTGGTTCAGTCAGCTTATCACTTACACTACTCGCAAGCATCAGTAAATATGAAGGTTTACTTCTCACTCTGTTTTCTTTTCTTCTGGTATACATTTTAAAGATGAAAAATTGTTAAAGAAAATTATATTGTATCTTTTTAATTGTTTATTTAAAACACTTATCTAAGATATATTATTAATTGTCAAACTTACATCAGAAATACCCTCCTTCTAACAATAATGCTTTTCATGAATCAGATGTTATGTGGGTTCTTTTTAAGAATCACACTCTAAAACACAAAATTTTATTAATGAGTAAAAGTTTTTCCATACTGATCAAGGAGAGTAAAAATATGTCTCTCTAAACAGTTATTAAGGTGTAGCTATAAAGTTTTAATGATAGCTTTAAAATTAATTATTTGCTAGGCTTGTACATCGTTTTGTAACAATAACAATAGTATAAGGAGACTCTTGTAACTTGAAATAAGTCACTGATATCAATGAAATGTAAATAATGTGTACCATATGTTCATTATAAAAGAAAGCATATAAAATCCCTGTAGGTATACAATTCAATCAATAATAATTCTGTGAGGCCTAGAAATGTAGTTATATAACATCCCACTTTATTTGTAACTTAAATAGGGCTTTATATCTGAAACCTTGGACTATCATTTAGTAGATAGTTTCAAATAGCCCTGTACCTTTTTAAATATATTAAAGCTGTATTGAGAATGCCAAAGTGATTACTACATGTATTTATTCATACGTATGTATTCATCTTTAAGTTAATTTGCTAGTTGAATAGCAGATATATAGAACCAGAGAACCATGGTTTGAAAAACAAACATAGGCTCTTGTAACAGAAATTAAATACTACCTAGGCTATATAGGATCTCTTCCCCCTCTCCCCCAATGCTTTGGTAGATCTTATAAATAATATAGGAGATGAGATCTGTGCTGTTGTTTTAACTTTAACCTGACTTGGAAAATTTCGACAAGATACTGTAGGTCATAGAAAGGATTTTAATTCTCTTTTAAATAATCAAGGCCAACTCTTTAATTACTGTACTATAATGCTGTTATTCTTCTAAAGGTATGTAATGCTATTTTTATATACATATCCTGAAAGACTTTATAAGTTCTAAATAAAAACTAAAACAGTTAGCAAAGCATGAATTTGATGGAGTTGTCATTAATTGAAACAAAATTCAAGATGTACAGAAAGCAAGGCCCTGACTGTGTTACTAGCCTATCGATATTTTTCTAACTTTCTTTAACAATTTTAATGTCGAATTCTTAAAGTACTTCATAATCTATGAGTTTATAAGAACAACTTTTTAAAAGCATCCAAAAGCTATTCATTTAGGGATAGGATAGACACTGATACAATGCATATGTATTTCCTACCATTTTCCTCCATCAGAATATATGAATACAAATATGTTTTAACTGAGATCATATGTTGGAATGGTATGTAACTTGAAAGTGGTAATTAAATTTAACCAAGATAATTTTCCTGTGACTCTTGTCAGAAAAACCTATTGTAAATAGCTATGTAAGTGTCCTATTTGTAGATGTATTCTGATTGATTCAACCTTTTCTCTAGTATGTCATCTATTTTTTCCCTTTACATGTGTATACATATACATGTTGTATCAGTGTTTTGTATGTCTATACAGCATGGAAAAAAGTATTATTCAAGTATATTTAATTATACTTCAATTAATTGTTCATGGTAAACTTACATAAAATAAACTATTGAGCAAAATAGCTTATTACTCTGAAACCTTTTGATATGTATTTTAAATTTATTATTAGAAAAATGTATATCTATATACTATTTCTCAAGCCATGAATGAGGGTGTTAATATTGCATTTATTCACTCCACTTATTCTTATTTTATTAAAAAACCTGCTCACTGGTTATGTAGACACAATTTTAAATACAGTGTGGTTGAAAACATTTTCTCATGTTTACTGGATATCAGTATTTTATAATTGATTTTCAATACATTTAGCTCATTTTGTGATATATTTGTCTACTGAATAAATATGCTTTTAATTCCATTGCCTTGATGTACATACTTGCAATATTAGTAATGTTTCACCCCATTGAGAGAAGGCATGGAGAAAGATAATTAATGGAGATAGGTGATAAGGAGAACATATTTCTATCTTTCCAGTATATAATCAAGGTGCTCTGCTCATTTTTTTTCATGATTCAAAATTATAAAATAGTAAAAATCATGATCAAAATATTATAACCATCTATAATCAGGTTAACACAAATTGTTTAGGCTTCTACCTCTGGCACTTTGTGACTGCAATTTAATTAAAAGAAAATAACACTGTTCCAATTAGAAATAGAGGAAAAAGTGGGTCATGACTGAAATGCAGTTTCTTTAGACTCAAACGACAGAAGGTATAATTAATAGAGGCCTAATTGGACAATGCAAAGATGCAATAATTTGTATGTTCTTTTGTTCATCTATAATAGAACATATAGCATTTGAGTCATGACATAAACTAGACACATAACTTTATATTCTGATGAACACAATTAGTAAAATTATGCTTTCAAATTATCTTAAATTTGTTTTCCAGATCAGTGCTAAAGCTTCTAGTATTAAATTGGATTTGATTCAGGGTTGGGCATGTGGCATAAGAAAGACTTACCAAGTTTCTCCTGATGTGAAGAGTAAAGATAATTTTTTAACCCCTGGGGTTGTTAAACTAGGAAGCAATGTCTAATTCAGAGTGGCTTGAAAGAAAACGGTCACCACATTCTGTTAGAATACCAATCACTGGCCGGGCGCCTTGGCTCATGCCTGTAATCCCAGCACTTTGGGAGGCCGAGGCGGGCGGATCACGAGGTCAGGAGATCGAGACCATCCTGGCTAAC
>NW_012105031.1:6756592-6758514 GCF_000951045.1 Mandrillus leucophaeus
ATAGGAACCAAGGAGGCTAACTGCATTTACTATACTGAAAAGGGTTGAAATCTATTTGTGTAAGAACAAAATGCAGACCCTGAAAGGCAAGTGTATGTATGTGCGTGTGTGTGTGTGTGGGGGGGGGGGGGGGCGGTGCTTGCCTGTTTGATGTTGTAAGTAAAAAGATATAGAAAGCATGAAAGTTGACCCTTTAAATTTTCTGTATGTCTTATAATTAATGTTTTCCAGATTTGGATTCTAATGTAATGTTGGAGACTTTTAAAAATAGTAGCTAATTACTGTTACTCGTCTGAATAATTTTTATATATAAAAGACTTTTGAAATTCCCTGTTTTGACACTAGCAAAGAATTCTTTTTTAGCAAAGTCATGAACTAATTTCAGGATATCCTTTCATCAGTGAAATGATCTTACGCGTTTTCAGTGATATAAAATAAGCCATTTTAGATGAACTTTATGTATTACGAATTTTATTGCTTCTAGCATCTTACTTTGTGTTGTTTGGCAGATTTTAAGATTGAAAAGTGTTATATTTGAGAATAAAGTTGCTATTTCCAAAAAATTTCTAACTTTATAGTTCATATTGTTCACCATTTATTACAAATAATTCCTGGGTGATTTAAAAAATATAGTAAGAAAACACCACTACCCAAACATAAGCTATTTTTTCTTACAGTTCTATCAGTTTTAGCCTCATATATTTTAATGTGTTGTTATTAGATGTATACGTGTTATAGATTGTTATGTTTTTTTAGAGAAATCATCCCTTTATCATCATGCAGTGGCCTTCTTGATCCTTGATAAATTTCCTTGTTCTGAAATCTGCTTTTTCTGTGTGTTTTAGTCTGCTCAGGCTGTTATAACAAAATAAAACAAACTGGTGGCTTAAGCAAATAAATTTAAATTTTTACAGTTCTGGAGGCTGCAAATCTATGGTCAAGATACTGACGAATTCAGTTGCTGGTTAAGGGCTGTGTTCCTGAGTTTAGATGGTCACCTTCTCACTATGTCTTCACATTGCCTTTCCTTGGTGCATGGGAATAGATCATGTCTCTTACAACAACACTACTCCCTTCAATTCTGGGCCCCAGCCTTTTGACGTCATTTGACCTTAATTACTTCCTTAGAGACCCTGCCTCCCAATATAGTCACACATGGGGTTAAAAACTTCAGAGTACAAATTTTGTGAAAATATTCATTCCATAATAGCATGGTGCCTATTTTTCCATCCCTTTAGTTTTAATGTATCCAAACATTTATATTTAATGAAGATTTCTTTTAGCCAACATGTAATTAGGTATTTTTAAAAATTCATTTTGAGGATATCTGTATTCAGTTGAAGCATTTATACCACTCATATTTAAAGTGACCATAAATATATATAGGTCAATACCTACCATTTCTGTAACTGGTTTATATTTGTTACATTTGTGCCTTGTTTCTTTATCCCTCTCTTTTTTGCCTTCTCTGGTTTTAACTGAGTATTTTATATTATTCTATAAGATACATTTAAAAAATGTGTTAGTTGTTGCCCTAGAGATTTCAGTATACATTTTTAATTAATGTAAGTCCTTTTGCAAGTAACACTATGTACATTCCCATGCAGCGCAGGCACCTTTTAACAAATCCTCCCTCATGACCCTTGTGATATTGTTGTCGTTCATCTCATTTATCTACATAAGTGAAATATGGATAAATGAATTAATTAATATATTTGTATTATTATTACTTTCATAGTTATTTCTTAGGTCAATTAAGAATAAGAAAAAAAGGAGCATTTTTATTTGTTGTTTGTTTTTTGTTTACTTTCAATTATTTCCTTTTTTTATTATACTTTAAGTTCTAGGGTACATGTGCACAACGTGCAGGTTTGTTACATATGTATACATGTGCCATGTTGGTGTGCTGCACCCATTAACTC
>NW_012105031.1:6759159-6761416 GCF_000951045.1 Mandrillus leucophaeus
ATTTTAAATATTTCACTCCCATTACTTGCAAGGTTTCTGATGAGAAGTCTGCTATAATTATTATTCTTGTTCCTCTGTAGGTAAAGTTTTGATTTATTTGGTTGTTTAATTTTTTGGTCTCACTTTGTTCAAAATTTTCTTTGTCTTTTTGTTTTCTGCAGTTTAAAAGGATATGCCAAAGTGTGATTTAATTAATTAATTGTTCAATAATTTTTACTCTATTTTGCCTGATATGTATCTGGGTTTGTGTGTTATTAATTTTAGAAAGTTGTTGGCCATTTTTTGTGTAGTTCATTATCCTGCGCCTTCCCCAAATACTTCATATGGGATCTCCAACTGACATGTACCAAGAATATAAAGTTTTGATATTGTTTCTGAATGATTTTCAGACACAAAATTGAAGACACACTGTTTCAGCTTGTATTTTTGGATAATGTATACACTTTCAACATTTAAGGAAATAAATATGCCTCCATAAGCTTACTTATTAAATATATGCTATTATTGACCATTACTTAAAATATGTTCCCTGGTAGAACTAAGGAAAAAGTGAATCTTTGAACTCACTGCAGGCATTTCCTTAGATTGTGATGCCTTAGGTCAATCTCTGAGTCTGATGACAGTACCCAGACTCTTCCACTTTCATTAAAGTTATTACCTGACTTTCTGCTGCTGCCAACAGTAAGTGCCCCGCTGCTAGCCCTAATTGACCTACCTGCAGATCCTTATCCATGCCTTCTTTGCGAATTTCCAGAATCTGCAGCCATTGCAGATTTTGTTTTTTATTTCTTTAAAGGTAACTTTAGTTCTACCACTGTAAAACTGACAGTCATAAACCTAAAAGGGGAAAGAAAGAAAATCTTTTAGTTTTTGTAAGCACATTTTGAAAAGGGTATCTTCATTCACGTGTGGTTGTATGTATAAATTAACATGTATTTCTGGTGAGCAGAATTCAGAACATCTTAAGCAACTTAAGTTTTTACATTTTTAGGAATTTTTTCCTGCAAAAACATTATAGCTAAGCACAAAGACTCATATTTAAGGCATATTTAGGATAATTCATTAAAAAGTTCCTTTTATTGGAGAAAATTAAAAAATTATAATCCATAATAAAGGGATTACTAAGGACAATATGAAATATATGTAACATGAAATGCCATGTAGGTAATCACAATTTTATAAGGCTCTTTAATGATAAAAGAAGGATAACTGGGTTTAAAAGTAAATATGGATTATACTCATTTTTAAAAGATGTGTGTGTAGCAAATAAACAGAAATAAACACAACAAAATGTTATCTCTGGATTACATATGTGCCTAATATTATTAAATATACCATTTAATATCATATTCTAAAATATTTAATATGCTTAGATTAAGTTGTATGTTTAATAAAATATAATCACTTCCTTTAATCTGTATAAATTCTTAGACACAGTGAATTTTTCACTTATCGTTAGTTTCTGTATATTCCTGCCTAATGCAACTCTTATTAACCTGATATCTTCCATGGGAAAACAACAAGCAACTAACTCAATTTCAATTACTCCTCCAAAATAATTCCTGAAATGTATAGTTGCAACAAAATGATTTTACACAGAGTATTGTTTTACATTATTTAATTACCATATTGTCTTTGAGGAAACTTAGGATTCCTTTTGGACTTTGAATTTGCTTCTTTGTGGGCTAAATTTTTTTAAGAAATCATATTATAAAAAGAAATAGCAGTATTTAGGGCAAAGTTATATTGTTTTTTAAAGATAGCATTTTTAGTGTTCTAAAATATAGTTGTATGCTTGTTCAGATTGTATAAACCTTTTGCCTTTTACTGAAATGCAGCTGCCTCTTTTACATCCTATATTATCATCTTATGATAACTAAGACAATACTTTTAGATTCAAATGATTCCCATTTTATAAGTTACAGACTTTTATGTTAGCTTTTATTAAATACTTTTGTGTTAAACTATTATCTTTGTTTACTATAGGAAAAATAATAAAAATAAATACATTAAAATAAATTCAAATGCTTATGTAATTCAGAGATAGTGTTTTAAATTTCATTTCTCTGTCTTTGAAAATATTTTTCACTTATACCTGGAAAAAGAAGATGCTGGGTACTGCCTTTTTGGGGGGTCCAGAGATTGGGATATTCTTTTTTTTTTTTTTTTTCTTTGAGATGGGATCTCATTCTGTCAGCAGGCTGTAATGCAATGGCACAATCTCGACTCACTGCAACCTCCCGCCTCCCAGGTTCCA
>NW_012105031.1:6761466-6770476 GCF_000951045.1 Mandrillus leucophaeus
AATTTCAATTACTCCTCCAAAATAATTCCTGAAATGTATAGTTGCAACAAAATGATTTTACACAGAGTATTGTTTTACATTATTTAATTACCATATTGTCTTTGAGGAAACTTAGGATTCCTTTTGGACTTTGAATTTGCTTCTTTGTGGGCTAAATTTTTTTAAGAAATCATATTATAAAAAGAAATAGCAGTATTTAGGGCAAAGTTATATTGTTTTTTAAAGATAGCATTTTTAGTGTTCTAAAATATAGTTGTATGCTTGTTCAGATTGTATAAACCTTTTGCCTTTTACTGAAATGCAGCTGCCTCTTTTACATCCTATATTATCATCTTATGATAACTAAGACAATACTTTTAGATTCAAATGATTCCCATTTTATAAGTTACAGACTTTTATGTTAGCTTTTATTAAATACTTTTGTGTTAAACTATTATCTTTGTTTACTATAGGAAAAATAATAAAAATAAATACATTAAAATAAATTCAAATGCTTATGTAATTCAGAGATAGTGTTTTAAATTTCATTTCTCTGTCTTTGAAAATATTTTTCACTTATACCTGGAAAAAGAAGATGCTGGGTACTGCCTTTTTGGGGGGTCCAGAGATTGGGATATTCTTTTTTTTTTTTTTTTTCTTTGAGATGGGATCTCATTCTGTCAGCAGGCTGTAATGCAATGGCACAATCTCGACTCACTGCAACCTCCCGCCTCCCAGGTTCCAGCGATTCTCCTGCCTCAACCTCCCAAGTAGCTGGGACTACAGGCGCCCGCTACCACGCCGGGCTAATTGTTTTAAATATTTTTAGTAGAGATGGGATTTCACCGTATTATCCAGGATGGTCTCGATCTCCAGACCTCATGATCTGCCCACCTCAGCCTCCCAAAGTGCTGGGATTACAGTCATGAGCCACTGTGCTTGGCCGGATTGAGATATTATTTAAGTAGAATGTTATATAGTTGAGTATTGGGAACGGTATGATTTGGGTATGGTTTGTTTGGCCCTGCCAAGTCACCAAGTCTTATGTTAAAATTTGATCCCATTGTGGAGATGGAGCCTGGTAAGAGGTATTTGGATCATGGGAGCAGATCTCACGAATGTCTTGATACTATTCTCTAGTGAGTGAGTTCTCACTTCTAGTTACCTTGAGCTGGTTGTTCAAAAGAGTTTGGCACCTCCTCTCCTCTCTCTCTCTCACCATGTGAGCTGCCCACAGCAGCTCTCCTTTGCCTTTTGCCATGAATAGAAGCAGATACTTGAGATCCTCATCAGATGCACATGTTGGTGCCATGCTTCTTATACAGCCTATAGAACCATGAGCCAAATAAACTTCTTTTCTTCACAAATTGCCTACTTCTGATATACCTTTGTAGCAACAAAAATGGAGTAAGACAGGGAAGGTGGCAGGGGAGCTTCTAACGTGTGAGGTTCGAATCAGCCTAGTTGTGTTAACTCTGACAAGAGAGCCAGGAGGTTTCAAAAGGACTCAGAGGCCAATTAGATGCTTTCAAACTCTCTATTCACTATGAGACTTTCCCAAACCATCAATCATGCAAATATATTCAACACACACACAAGCAGCAATAACAGAGAGGCGGGAACAAACCATGGCGAGTAGCTTAGGAGGCCGGCACTCTAACTGACAAATGGGGAATGTCTGGATTTCTTTCTTTCTTTTTTTTTTTTTTTTTTTCTTTTCTTTGAGATAGAGTCTCGCTCTGTCGCGCAGAATGGAGCGCAGTGGCGCCATCTCGGCTCACTGCAAGCTCCGCCTCCCGGGTTCCCGCCATTCTCCTGCCTCAGCCTCCCGAACAGGCGCCCGCCACCTCGCCTGGTTAATCTTTCGCATTTTTAGTAGAGACGGGGTTTCACCGTGTTAGCCAGGATGGTCTCCATCTTCTGACCTTGTGATCCGCCCACCTTGGCCTCCCAAAGTGCTGGGGTTACAGGCGTGAACCACCGCGCCCGGTCGGTCTGGATTTCTTGGTCAAGAAAAGGCCACAGAATTCTCACAGGCAGAGCTTCTGCTGGTGTCCTGGCCATGGTCAGTTTCTTTGCTATTTTCTTGGCCTGCATGAGTGTCCATGGTCATGATCTCAGCTGCCCTTTTGACTTCACTTTTTTGTCAGGTCTTGGGTATGCCTGACCACAGCAGTTACTATTACCTTAGTCCACCATGCATATGGTTATCACCTTGAGGGGTCATCAGTTTCACCCTAGACTGAGTCACTTGTAATAAGCGACTCCATTTAGAGACATTTAGGATTACAAAACGCTATTGTTTAACAATCTCAAAGCTTATTCTTACGTTTCTATATATCCCTGCCTAACCCAACTCTTGTTAACCTAATATATCCCATGGGAAACAAACAAGCAAATTCTGATGTGTATATTTCACTGTAAAGTCAGGGAGGAGTTGGGGACAGGGAGCAATCCTGCTCCTATATAGCATATGCATAATAGAGAGAAGATAATTATGTACCCATGATCTGTATGATTGATTTTTATGTCAGACAACTGCATTCTACCTAGCATCAAATTTGATGTGTAGTTGAAGGAAAATAGCCCGCTTTCATCAGTTTTTAAAACACTATACAGTTAATTTTTGTGAAAGCAAACATTACAACAATTCCCAGTTATACCAGAATCTCTTATAATTACTTTTTGCTTTTTCCATATGTTACAATGAACATACAAACATGCACACTTTTCAAGCTGTTTTCATTGTTTTCAGTTATTTCACACTCTGATAATCATACCATTAGTTAAAAAAAAAAAAAATGAGTACCAGGTGCTTCATACTGCGACTTTTCTTCTCCCTATTGAGTTATACTGCCATCCTCTTACAGTCATTTAAATAATTAGGCTTAACTTCTTGCTTTTCAGCCTACAGCTGTAATCAATACATGTTATTGGTTAGATATCCCCAAAATAAATTTAATCTTCATCACCACTTCCACACGACAAAAATGCAAAAATGAGACATCAGCATTGTCATAATTTAAGATGATGCCCAATACTGTTCAATTTAATAATATATTTTGTGGGTATTTATGGAAATTTGATATTCTTTATTTTTCTCTTACACTCATTCGTGGGTTCATGCCAAATACACAGTCTGTTCCACTGCAGTTAGTCTTGTGTGTGTCATTGAGGACAGCCCCTGTATGTTTACAATTGTCTCTTTTTAAGTCAAAGATCCAAGATTTAGTAATCTTGTAGTACTCTTTCAATGTAATGATGCTTACTGTTGTAGCTTTTTTAGTTAACATCTAAAGAGATATCTCTGAAGATAGCACTAAACTAGCTCATTTCAAAAGCAAAATTAGATTACTAAATTTGCCTTAGTTCACAATCCATGACCATTAGTTTCTTAATGGATTTGGGAAACTCAATAATTCTTGCTTAGATGAGATTTTATTAGATTTGGATGTCTTTCATACTAACTTTTAAAGATCTGTAGACAGTATAATCAGATTAGAGTCTCAGTCTCAATGGCTTACAATATATTATAACATTTTTATTGGCTCTTCACAAGCACCTAAAGTCACATTGAGAGCAATATAATACCAAGTGTTCACAAAATTAAATTCAGAAGGTGAGCAATTGACATATTCTTCCACTGGATAATTGTTGTTTTCTTGTCAGGATTCTATTTCTGTTTTGTTTTAACATATTTCCGTGGTTATCAGAAAGGAGAAAATGTAAAAGGTCATATATTGTTTATAAAATAGGGAATAGCATTTAAACTAAGAAAACTGCTTGCTATTTTCTACACAGTTTTTATGATACATGTGCAGTAATTAACTGCCGCATTACCTTAATTGAAATCTATCTATTTAGTTAAGATCCCAGGAAATAAAGGCCATGCAATATATTTTTCCCTAAATATTCACTACCAAAACAATGATATTTTGAATGAAGCTGTTTTAATAGTTGACTTTAAAATTGAATGTAAATTTTTCCTAAATATAAGAATTAATTGTCAATAAATGATAAATGCAAAGCAATAAATCAATATCACTATAAATGCATAAACAAATGGTATGTATCAGCATTTTATGAATCATTGAACATAATGTCTTATGTAAATTGGTTTTAAAATTGGTGTGTACAAATACAGAAAATATATCCATTTATTTTTAAAAAGTCAATTGCATGAGATATAAAAGGCAAATTTATGTTGCAAGTGCAAAATATATGCACATGTGTACAATTCAGAGAGTCATTCTTTCTACGGGAACACTTCCTTTGATAGTCACACTCCTTTAGTTTCAAATTGAACTGTGATCCTTGAGGCATTTGCTGACGATGATTTCTATACATTTCTAATGCATAATATCTGATATGCTTTACCATGTTGCATTTGGAACTGCCTGCATTCTGTCATTGCTGACAGTAAGGAACCAGAGTAAGACAGGGTAGACCAACTTCTGGATGAAAGTAGGGTTCCAAGTTTAAACACTATGGGAGGAAGATGAAATAATCCTAGTCGACATTTCTTTCTCTCAGATTGAAGAGTCCTTACCCGCTTGCTAATATGGTAGCCTCAGTCACCGCAATGATATATTGGTGAGACATTTTTGAGTCTTATCTCACATGTGTCAAAAGTACTCTGCTTTATCTAGCTCCTCTGGGTAACTACTTCTTCCTTCAGTGAGCTTCACATATTAGCTTACCATTATATCCCACGACTGTCCCTTTCAATGAATTAAATAACCCAAACTATAAAATATATAAAATTAACAGTTTTTGGTGACCACTGATCATAGTTAACTTATGAAGTTGTTTTTTTCTAGTTGACTTAGCAACATCTCTACTCTGCATTATAACTTGGGGACTCATAATTTATTATCCAAATTGGGATAACGAGGCTGAGAATGAACAGAACACTATTCATGGTTATTCTGGGAATGGGTATATAAAACAGTACTGTCCTAGGAAAACTAATATGCAAAATTATCCTAATTATAATACTTTAGGAAGTATTTTTAAAAAAAATAATGTTACATGAAATGATGAGATATTTTATACTGATAACTTGTGGTTCATATATATATGAACATTATGTGCTGTCTCTTATACACATCTAGATGTGTATAAGAGACAGATGTAATGATGCTTACTGTTGTAGCTTTTTTAGTTAACATCTAAAGAGATATCTCTGAAGATAGCACTAAACTAGCTCATTTCAAAAGCAAAATTAGATTACTAAATTTGCCTTAGTTCACAATCCATGACCATTAGTTTCTTAATGGATTTGGGAAACTCAATAATTCCTGCTTAGATGAGATTTTATTAGATTTGGATGTCTTTCATACTAACTTTTAAAGATCTGTAGACAGTATAATCAGATTAGAGTCTCAGTCTCAATGGCTTACAATATATTATAACATTTTTATTGGCTCTTCACAAGCACCTAAAGTCACATTGAGAGCAATATAATACCAAGTGTTCACAAAATTAAATTCAGAAGGTGAGCAATTGGCATATTCTTCCATTGGATAATTGTTGTTTTCTTGTCAGGATTCTATTTCTGTTTTGTTTTAACATATTTCCGTGGTTATCAGAAAGGAGAAAATGTAAAAGGTCATATATTGTTTATAAAATAGGGAATAGCATTTAAACGAAGAAAACTGCTTGCTATTTTCTACACAGTTTTTATGATACATGTGCAGTAATTAACTGCCGCGTTACTTTAATTGAAATCTGTCTATTTAGTTAAGATCCCAGGAAATAAAGGCCATGCAATATATTTTTCCCTAAATATTCACTACCAAAACAGTGATATTTTGAATGAAGCTGTTTTAATAGTTGACTTTAAAATTGAATGTAAATTTTTCCTAAATATAAGAATTAATTGTCAATAAATGATAAATGCAAAGCAATAAATCAATATCACTATAAATGCATAAACAAATGGTATGTATCAGCATTTTATGAATCATTGAACATAATGTCTTATGTAAATTGGTTTTAAAATTGGTGTGTACAAATACAGAAAATATATCCATTTATTTTTAAAAAGTCAATTGGATGAGATGTAAAAGGCAAATTTATGTTGCAAGTGCAAAATATATGCACATGTGTACAATTCAGAGAGTCATTCTTTCTACGGGAACACTTCCTTTGATAGTCACACTCCTTTAGTTTCAAATTGAACTGTGATCCTTGAGGCATTTGCTGACGATGATTTCTATACATTTCTAATGCATAATATCTGATATGCTTTACCATGTTGCATTTGGAACTGCCTGCATTCTGTCATTGCTGACAGTAAGGAACCAGAGTAAGACAGGGTAGACCAACTTCTGGATGAAAGTAGGGTTCCAAGTTTAAACACTATGGGAGGAAGATGAAATAATCCTAGTCGACATTTCTTTCTCTCAGATTGAAGAGTCCTTACCCGCTTGCTAATATGGTAGCCTCAGTCACCGCAATGATATATTGGTGAGACATTTTTGAGTCTTATCTCACATGTGTCAAAAGTACTCTGCTTTATCTAGCTCCTCTGGGTAACTACTTCTTCCTTCAGTGAGCTTCACATATTAGCTTACCATTATATCCCACGACTGTCCCTTTCAATGAATTAAATAACCCAAACTATAAAATATATAAAATTAACAGTTTTTGGTGACCACTGATCATAGTTAACTTATGAAGTTGTTTTTTTCTAGTTGACTTAGCAACATCTCTACTCTGCATTATAACTTGGGGACTCATAATTTATTATCCAAATTGGGATAACGAGGCTGAGAATGAACAGAACACTATTCATGGTTATTCTGGGAATGGGTATATAAAACAGTACTGTCCTAGGAAAACTAATATGCAAAATTATCCTAATTATAATACTTTAGGAAGTATTTTTAAAAAAAATAATGTTACATGAAATGATGAGATATTTTATACTGATAACTTGTGGTTCATATATATATGAACATTATGTGTGTGTATGTGTGTGTGTGTCTGTGTATGTGTGTGTGTGTATATATATATATATTCTCACAACTTAGAATGCCAATTCTTTGAAGCCTAGGGCTGTCTTTTGTAATTATTTTACTTTTCTCTGAAGTGCAAGGTTTTTTTTGTAAATAAATGATATAAATGGAGTACCTACTATACGAATTGTTCGTAATTATTCTCATCATGACCTACCTAAGTGTCTTAAATTTAGAGTGATGATGAGAATAACAAGAATGGTAATGTTTAAAAGCTGACATTATGTGTATACACTAGTTTGCTTTAATCCTCCAACAACCATGGGGGTTTTCACTATTACTTTTCTCCACTGAGTTTTAGCTAAAAACTGGTATGGCTTGATTAGAATGTATGCAGTCTACCTTCCTAAAATAGAGTGTTAATCACGTCTTTATACTGTCTCTCACTGTACTGATAGCTCATTATATTTTCCTGTACTTCACATACATTTTAAATCTTCACAGTGAGTTAACTGTGATACTGTTATTGTTACTGTTATATCAAAGATTAGGTAACAGAAGCTCATCAAATTGTAGTTAACATATGTGACAGCATTTTTTACCTAGAACTAAATCTAAAGCAGGAATTAACAAACTTTTTTTCTAGAAGGCCAAATACTAACTATTTTTAGTTCTTTTGTTAATCACATATAATTTCTATTACATATTCTTCTTTATTAATCTTTTGCAAGTTATTGAAAAGGAAATTGATTAAGTCCATGGATTGTACTTTGCTGACCCATGCTCTAAAACAGGATATTTTCACCATGCTACATATAATAAAATAAATTATTATTGATTGTATACGATACAAATAAATAAATGCTGACTTTGTGACTCTTGCAAAATCTTTATGCCTGGCAAAGCTGACTGAAGAATTTTTCCAAATCTATACATATTTTCTTAGCCTCAATACATTAATTCACAATGCCTAGTCACTTTAAACTGATAAACAACAACTAGGCAACCAAACACCTTTCCCTATCAGTTTATGAATTCCTTTAGGTCACTTCACATCATGTATGTTCTGAGAAATAGGAAGATCTGAGCTGTAGGTCCAGATAGCTTCCATTTCTATCACCACTTTACCATAGTCCTGGGCAGGTAGAGGAACTTTACTGGGCCTCAGAATCCTCATCTGTCAAAAGTAATTAAATGATTTAAACAAACTCTTAGGGTTGTTCCAATTTAGAACAGTGCCAGACACACAGCAAGCCCTCAAATATTAGTTATATTATTATATTTTTTTAATTCTAGCTAGAGTCTACTACCTAGAGTTACGGTTACTGTGATATTTTAAATGTATTTCAATTAAATAACAAAACAATGAACTATAACAATATGAGACACAATTAAAACAAATATAGAAGGTTTAGTATATTTTTTAAAGTAATAAGGCAACATCTTTGCCCTTTAAAGACATATGATAATTTCCTGAGAAATATCTGCCTGTATATCATGAATGGTATTGTGGTTCAGTCACAAGGCTCCATATACCTTGTGCTAGATTAACACTCTGCACTATTAGAACGAACAGCAGAAGCTATGGAGAAAATTCATAATGTTTAAAATACTTTGCAAAACTAGGAAGAATGTAAGATATGGAAAGACTGGAAGACTAGTATAACAGTATCAGTAGGCTTCCAAAACCAAGTATCACGAAGTGTATTGCAGTAATGAAGATAAATACAAATTAAACTGAGATAATTCATATTCAGGTTCACCAACATTATCAATTGTCCTGAATACCAAGACATAGTCTATATACTTGCCTTGATAGACTATCGAGAGCCTTTGAAAAATATATCTCTTTTTAAAGAGTCACACAGTTTTAGGATGATTCATCTGGCAGGAAAAGAAAGGATGGTTCATAGCCACAGGAGACTGCATGTTAAAAAGCTAAAGCAATAGTTTAAGTGGGAGGTAATCCAGGTTTAAGGGAGCATAATTGCAACAAAACAGATAAAGTTGACTAGAAATAAAATTTCAAATGACAGATTCTATGGGACTATACATTTTTTTTTTTTTTT
>NW_012105031.1:6775231-6776421 GCF_000951045.1 Mandrillus leucophaeus
TGTGGTCCAGTGTTCAGTACATTTAGTTACTAAACATTTTTCACCCATTCCCCAATAGATTTTCTTCTTTTTTTGAGAGAGAGTGTATCTCTGTCACCCTTGCTGGAGTGGACTGGTACAATCATGGCTCACTGCAACCTCGACCTCCCTGGGCTCAGGTGATCTTCTCACCTCATCCTCCCACGTAACTGGGAATACAGGCATGAGCCACCACGCCAATCTAATGTTTTGTATTTCTTGTAGAGATAGATTTTGTCATGTTGTCCAGGCTGGTCTCTAATAACTGGGCTCAAGTGATCCACCCGCCTCAGCCTCTGAAAGTGCTAGGATTGCAGGCATGAGCCACTGCACCTGATTGTCCATTTAGATTTAACAACATTTTCATTGCTTTGCAATGGCAATAATCAATAAATCTAAGAGCCTACTTTTTATATCAGTTTTGTCCTTATTTAATATCTGGTTAGAAAAGTATATCTTTTTTTCCAAAAAAAGTTACATAATACTCACTTTGACTTTTAAGATCCTTTTCTTAAAAATATCAAATATGGACCTTCTAATATTTTGTCAACTTTTGATCTAATGATTTTATGAAAACTAAATGAAATAAAAACCATCTTTTGGTAGTTCTTAATATTATTTTTGCAGCTTCATGCCCCAATGTTCAAATAAGATAATCTTATAACTATCACAAAAGAACATATTATTTTTAAAGTTAATCTATTGAATCAATTTTTTAAATGACATTCTATTTTTGCAAGAACAAATAAAATGTTATTTTCAGCAGTACATTATATCTTATTTTCTTCATTGTATCTTCCTAAGCAGCTTCACAGAAGAATTGAGGTGCAAATGAATGAAACAAGTGTTTATCACAGTGGGTGATGGGAAAATGACAACTTTCACATCATGCTTTTTTTCTTAGAGGCTGTCAGAAAAGGGTGGAGTTGAGGGGGTCAGAAAATAAAATGAACTATCAAAGGACTGAATTTAGAAATAATTATTTCATTTTTATTTTCTCAAGAAGTTTTTAAAATTGTATTTTACATTAGAATAAAGACAGAATCTAATGAGTTTAATTTTAATTATATGCACCATTAAAATTTAATCAGTATAATTTCTTACCTAACAAACTAAAAAGTTGTGTATTTTCAGATGATAGTATATCATATATAATTTAATTATTGAAATAA
>NW_012105031.1:6781316-6782742 GCF_000951045.1 Mandrillus leucophaeus
TGGAGAGCAGACGGAATAAATGATCTCTGGACAAAAGAAGAAATTAGATACATGGCGATTAATTTGATAGTTTGAATCTAGGGAACTAGGTGAAAACTTTAAAGCAGATGGGAAAAGAAGCAGCAATATTTCCCAGTAATTTTCCAGGAAGTTGTTTTCTAGGAAATAAAAACATTTAAAAATTAGCTTGAGAACTGCGAGTTTCCAATCCAAAAATATAAAGGAAAAGAATGAGGCAACATGTGGTCAAAAATTATCTGCCTTTCCTGTATTTCCTATCCCTGAATTCAAAATTTTAGATTTACTGATTTAACTATAAACTATCTGAAGTTATAGATATTTATAAGTTATGTGAGAGTATTGAAAAACTCTGACAAATGATCTCAGAAAGATCTATGACCAGGAGTCCTCGAAATCTTAGAAATAATTAAATTTAAATTATAAGTCCTGTGAGGACTGGGTCTAAGTACTCTTTGCTTGCACTAGCATAATTTCTAGCATATGGCAAACAGTCATCTAATATGTAATGAAAATCTACTGATCTTCACGTGTAAAATCTCACAGAAGTTAATTCTTTCAGTATTCTTCCTTTTGGGATATTTTTAACGTCTTACTACTTTGTGTACCCAAAAGTAAATGGCCACTTTGAAGCCCTATTTCACCTACACCTCAATTGTGTGGGTTTCTAAAGATATGCTCAAGCATAGCCATCCCAAGCATCATTAACAATTGTGTTAGTTTGCTGCTGCCACAGTAATACCAGAACATAATGATTTCAAACAATGGTAATTTAATCTCATGTCTAGTGTTCTGTGTGACAGTTGCAACCTGGCTGGAGTAGGCTGGATTCCAACCTTCAAGCTTCAGGTTGGCTTGGAGTCTGCTCTTTCTGTTTCCTTTTGTCTTTGGAACAGAATTTCCTGGAACATGTGGTATGCTCCATGTAACCCACACTAATGCATTGTCTACCTGGGAAATGGCCTTCTTACGGCAGAATACAAGAGGTAAACCCCAGGCTTACCATTTTCAGTTTCCACTGAGATCACATCCTTGACAATGCAGTTCACTGGCCAATGAAATTCACATGGTCAAGCCCAAAATCTAATGACAGCAATGGAGACTCTAACCAATAAGCAGACAGAGCAAGATCAGAAATGTATACTATCCTGTAAAGAGAGGAATTAGAACCAATAATTTATTTGACCACAACATACGATCTCTTACCTCCAGCTCCTCAGCTTTTTCCTTAGGCACTTTTCTTGTGTGAAACTGCACTTTATCAACATTCCTTTTGATTATGATTACAAAAATTGATCAGACTCTTCTTTCTCTAACAAATAATGGCAAGTATCTGAGAAAACTTATTAAATATCAAACTGGCACAAATAAAAGGCTTTTTCTCTTATTTGTTTATTTGTTTAGTTTG
>NW_012105031.1:6783319-6783633 GCF_000951045.1 Mandrillus leucophaeus
ATGTACCAATAGTTATAAAAATAAATTTCCAAAATATAAATAGTATTTGTCCCCTAAATGTATCTTTTATACAAAGTTCTCTCCTAAAACTTCTTATCTTTTCTCTCTATTCTTCCATGATTACTACATTTACTTGTAAAGCAACAGGCTATATGCTGACATTGTGTCTTTGTGTATAATTTCCATGATATTTCAAAGATGGTTATGCTAATTTATGTCCTCACTACCACTACTAGCACTATTGTTGCTTTGATTGTCAATGTCTGTAATATACACAAAGTTGCCCAAGGCCTGTTTTGCTGATTTTCACACAC
>NW_012105031.1:6783834-6787391 GCF_000951045.1 Mandrillus leucophaeus
AAAAAAAATCATATTTCAATATATGTAATTATGTAGTAAAAGAAGGAATGTCTGGTTTTTAACTGACAAACTAAGTTCTGCTGTCCACTTGTTCAAATCAAATGTGAAGAAATCTTCCAGGTAAGTCATTTAACTAGGCACATTACTCATGAAACCATTTTTCTTTGGATGATACTTTAGAAAAATATAATTTAAAAGTACACAGTAAGAGAAAAAGTAAATAGATAACTTAAGTAGGAAAAGAAATGCTTGATGAATTCTTGCTACTGCTGCTCAGAGATATGAGAGTTTTATTGTAGAGGATGAGGATGATGATTTCCTTTTTTCTTTTACTAGTAACTATGAAAGTCATTGAAATTTGTAGAAAGAAAGTTAAATCCAGTAAAGAACTTTGGATAAGAACACATAGTAGATACAAAAATATGTTACTGGAGAAGTAAATAACCCTTAGGTTCTTAACGCTTTACTACATAAATGGTTTAAGTAGAAATTTGCTTATAGGCAGATAAATAAACTATATTATTTGCCAAATTCCTTTTAGCTTGATGATTGATATGTACATAAAGAAATTTAATGTACCTTTGGTTTAACTTGCTCAATATTTTCCTTACAAATCAAATAGTTAAATATTTATTATATGTATAACTTGCAAATTTAATATGCAAAGATATTGTCATAGTCCTCCTAAATGCTATTATGAAGCAATTGCAGTGGAACTTACAGGACACATTACCAAAAAGTTATATTAAAAAAAACCCTAAGTCATAATGTCATATCTTAACTTTCAGGAAATATTTTAAGTTCCCTTTTAAATGACTTGAGCACAAAGTGGCAATAAAGTGAAAGAAGATGATGATGCAGTTTTATGAGTGTTTTTATATAAGGTGCAGGAGGCTCACAAAGTACGGAGTTACTAGGGGTAATGTATTTCCCATGGCTTTCATGAGAGTCATTGATTCTATCACTTTAAAAGTTTATTAATACCTGGAGATATGTACATACACTATGAAATAAATAAATGTGGGATGAGTCAATTATAGTTAGTTCATTCACAGGTGCAAGATAATTATCTATAAACAGTAAAATAAGCTATTATAGTAATTAACAACTATAGGATTCTCAAAAGCTTAGTACTCACAATTCCACTAGCAAAAGAGAAATAGAGTAGGGAAGAAATTGGAAAAAGTCTAAAAGAGCCTAACAAACACAAATTAACTATTTTGACTCATAATATTATTTATTAAATGTGGAATTTTATAGTGTAAAATGTACCAATAGTTATAAAAATAAATTTCCAAAATATAAATAGTATTTGTCCCCTAAATGTATCTTTTATACAAAGTTCTCTCCTAAAACTTCTTTTCTCTCTATTCTTCCATGATTACTACATTTACTTGTAAAGCAACAGGCTATATGCTGACATTGTGTCTTTGTGTATAATTTCCATGATATTTCAAAGATGGTTATGCTAATTTATGTTCTCACTACCACTACTAGCACTATTGTTGCTTTGATTGTCAATGTCTGTAATATACACAAAGTTGCCCAAGGCCTGTTTTGCTGATTTTCACACACACAAATAGACACAGACATACACACACATGCACTCATGCACACACATTTTTCTTCAATTGAAGCCATTTATATTTCTGTATTTCATCCGAACTAGACCTCTCTGATATGTTTTTGATCATATGCTGTTTATATATTTGAAATACTTCCTTTTCTCTTCTCTTACATGAAGCATATGGATCTCACCTATTTGAATTCCATCAACTAGCTTTCTAGAAGAAATACTTTTTATCTTTTTCCTTGATATGATATTTTGCCTTAAACATTGTATAACACTTTTCACATTATGGATGCATTTCAATACTGTTTGTGTTTATTTCTGCTCTTAGATTGCAAGCTATTTAAGGTCATCTTTTTCATCACTGCATTTTCCAAAAGAAGTTTGCTGAATTGATTTGAATTGGTAAGATAAAAATTAACAGTTTAAGACTAGGAATTTGCAGCACAAGAGACATTTGAATAAAGCAAACCTTTAGCAACTGTACTAGAATAGCATCATTTAGCACCATCAAAAACGAAGTTGAGTACTTAAATGATTTGCATAGCATTCTTTTGCAGGTATTCAACACTATCTAAGCACATATGTTATACTAAGAATGATGTTTGTATTGAGGTACAATGACAAAGAGTTAAAATATCTTCCAGAAGTGGGGAAATATAGCATGCAAGCAATCATTCACAAAGCAACATTATAAATTCAATAATACCATTAGGCAGGAGAGCATCTGGTAGCATAGAGGAAGGAGATCCTGTCTCTGTTAGCATTGAGGAGAGCTCAAGGGAGCTCACAGTGGCTTCATGTATGAACTCCTGACATTTTAAACTCTTTGCCATACATAAATTCTTCTGAGGAACTCAATAATTCTAAAGACCTTTGTAAATATTACATCAGTCATCTTTAGTATATGAATCTTGCAAAGCTGCAGAAAGAGCAATTCAATTGATGAGGGAACATGGGTAAATAAAACATTGGAAATCCTTGGTGTCTGTAAGTTAATTAAAAAATGGCAAAGAGATACAGGACCAAGAATTCTATAGTTTGATAATCTGGAGTTTATATTTATATTTTATATTGCATGATAAACATAAAATGCTAATGGAAAGAACTTTAAGCAGATTCATAGATCACATAAGGACAAATACTTGATGATGCAGTAAGGAATTTTTCCCTCCTTCCAATTGTACTATTATAGAAAATTTTACAATGTACTATTATAGAAAATTTTACAATGATTCATTTCTTCCCTTCATTCAAAGCACAGTAATGGGCAGCAATTTTGAGTAAAGATTTCTCCAGGTGCTAGGCATATAGAAATTAGTGCATCATTGTCCTTGTCCTCAAATGTGTTATATCACTTTGGGAATGACAAATGCATAAGCAATTTATGGTTCTGTGATTTGATGAGTATGAGCTCATGTATAAAATACCGTATTATATCTATATTGCATTGTAAAATTATTGTATTCTTTCAATGTATCGGTATAATAATAAATGAGGTAGTGTAAATAAAACTTTGTACAGTCCATGTTAAGAGAAGATACTTATGGTTAATATTAGAGATGAGTACAAGACTCTAGCTCATACAGAGGAGGGTGACTTGGCAGGGGAGCACAGTAAGAGAAAACTGAATGCCATATGATGTATATGAGTCTCTTCCAAATCTTTCCAGTTATCTTTCATTTATCTCTTGCTCTCATACGTTATTTCCAATCAACGAGTACATTTTCTTGCTTCTACCTTCAATTTCTGACCATGTCTTATCATTTTCCTACTTCCCGCTTTTTCTATGCTGAGTCAACATCATCTTTTACCTGGATTATTGATACACCTGCACCTGTCCCTGTATTGTCTATTTTCCATTCAGCAGCCAGAAAAATGCAATTAAAACATAAATAAGTTCATGAAACATTTCTTTACCAAACCATCACATTGGTTCACTGCTTTTCCAGAGCAAATGGAAAAGTCCCTACAATAACTGACCAGG
>NW_012105031.1:6788141-6818161 GCF_000951045.1 Mandrillus leucophaeus
TATTTTCTGTTTCTAAATGGCTGTCCTGTAGCCCTTACCAATGGTTTACCTACATGCTCATATTATCTTGTTAATTTGAAAAGGAAAATGAAGCAGACACTTTGTAAGCTTCTTATCAAGAAACACAATATTAAGTCAATAGCACACTTTCTGGGTATGTTGCATGTGAAGAGACAGTAAATTAAGAACTATATTCCATATTCAGATTTTTTTTAGGTTTATTTCTCCTTCAGTATTAGAACATTTTAATTGGTTTCTTTTAACTTTGAAAAATATACTCTAGAGATAAATTAATTTATAATAAAGGTCAGTACCTAACATTAAAGGGCAGTATTTCCATTAACATTTTAAGTTATGTGCTGATATATTTAACAACAGTGAAAAGACACTTTAAGGAAGCCTCCTCTCCTTTTAAAAGGTCAATACACAAAATGTACTTTAAAAATTCTATATTAATAGACCACATTCTATAATTTCAAATTATTTAAAAACTATTAAAAACAGAAAAAAAAACAAATAATTTACCAATATACAAAATAAAACATTGACATAATACATAATATTCAAACAGTGAGGTTCTTTTTGATTCCATTTATGGTTTTATCAACAATGGAGAGAATTAAAAGGGTAGATAGTGCCTATATGGGCAAAGCGAAACTTTGAGCAATTGTATAATAAACTTGGTAAATTAGTTTTGGCTATATAATCTTATGCTTAAAATACTGGATTTTTTCTGTCTCCTCTTGCTTTTCCTCAAGAGCATTATATTCATTGATAAGAGAAGAACTTGTTCTAATTTCTGTTCTGTCGTTCCTGGTTGTGCAGACCTGGGCTAGTTACTAGAGTTGGTTTGAGGGCAAGATCAGACAATGCATGCAGAAGTTCTGATACATTTTAAGTGTTAATTAAATAGTAGCCTTTTTCTCTATTTTTAGCATCTTATTCTACTCTTCACTCCCTCAAACTGCTGTTTCTCAAGGACTCCCTTACAGATAGGAAAGCAGTACAGTTGTTAACCCACGACATAACCTGTGGTATGGCTTCATGTTTGAATGAATATTTCTTGATTGAATGATATAGAGAGAATTATAACAATAATAGTCATAATAGTACTAATAGTCATTAAGTACTTAATATTTGGCAGACACTAGCCTTCATGTTTTCTTTTATAAGTTTGTTTAATTTTCTCGGTAACTCCTTGAGTAGATTCAATCATTATGTTGTTATGATAGAGAAGGAAACTGAAGCATAGAACAAGGACTTTTTTTTACAGTAACAGAAACTTTAAGTGGGAGAACAGAATTTAAATATGTAAAACATGGCCCTGTATTCTATTCTCTTGGGTACTGCTCTAGGTTTAGGGAGAAAGAGGGATATCATTTGCAGTAGAACCCGTATTTTCAGTGTGTTTGAGAAATAAGGTATTCAGAAATGCTTATTTAACCATAAGGCCATCATTATTCATCATAATAATACAATTCGTGTTGTTGCTGAAATATTTTACGTAAATGCCTAGCATTATATTTAGTCTATGGTTTTGTAGACCCTATGATTACTCAAATCAGGAGATCTCCAATGACAGTTTTGATACATGTTAGAGTGAATTTAAAGTGCTTTGATTATGTGTTATTTATTTTTTTCAGGTAGAAATACTGTTGAATGAGAGGGGAGACTTCGTATTTGTTTTGCGTAGAAAAAATAAAAAAAAATTATTTCTTTTTTCAGCTTTCTGGGGGGTTTGAGGGTGGTTCTGTGTTCCAAATACTTTCATATATCCTCCATAGAACTTCAAATGATGCTTCACATGGTGTACAGGCTCAACAATATCTCCTAACAGGCAAGAATAGGAAAAAAATAAAATGGTGAAGAATCCTTTGTAAGTTTGTATTCTGGGTAGTGAGACTTTGAATGATGAGGCCAAGGCAGCAATTTCCGTCTCTATGTGGCCTCTTAGGCTCTGCTCTGCCACAGTGTCATGAGCAGCAAGCTTATACTCTAAAGAATGAAGTGTGCTGCCATGTCCCAGGGCAAAGCCCATCTGCTTGTTCTATTTTTCTTCTCATACTCCGCCAAGTTCTAGAGAATAATAGTCCTGGGCTACAGGAAAACATTCAGCTACCACAGCTTCCTAAAGTAAAATTTCTGACGTGTTGCTCATGATAGGAGATGTACAAATAAATAAGCTTAGATCTAGGTGCGTTCTGGATCCAGTCCCTAAGGTTGAACTGCCATTTGGAATAGAGATCTATTTACAAGTACGAATGTTATATATTCAGAATGAAGTATAGATATCATAGCCAGTGAGTCAGCAATCTAGGTTCTCATTCCAAATAAACAGGAATAATTTGTTCAAATCAGAAGACAACAACAACAGAAACAAACAAGCAAACATTAATGGGCAGATGATAAAACAAAGCCTGGGAAGCAATGGCTATCAGATATATTTGTTGAAAATGTTCTGTACTTAGGCAGAAGGTATGCATTCTGGTAACTTAGAGGGAAACTAATAAAAGTTGGCAGGAGCTCAATCCTAGAAGGAAGCTTAGGCAGAGGGACATGACAACGAGGGACAAAGTCTAAGCAAGATATGGCACAGAGGAGAACTTGGCAGTTGGTAATGAAATGAGATAGCAAGAGAGATTGATTTCTTCTCGTGTTGCTCCTCATGGTTGATAGGGTATACATATGCCCTGAGTATGGTCAGAATTTACCATTGGGCTGGAGATAGTTTTAAGCATCCTGATGACCAAATCTCATGGAGAGCAAAGCAAATTGCATTGGAACTGACACCCATTTCTTCTGTATTGGGATAATCTTTCTAACCACAGATGGAAAAGATAATGTATATTTCAGAACAAGTAACTCCCATTGACCATCTTCCCATTTCCCCCACCTCTCATCTTCTTGTAACCGTTATTGTCATTCTGCTCTCTACCTCTATGAATTCAATTATTTTAGATTCCACATTTAAGAAAGAATATGTATTTTTACTTCTGTACCTGGCTTATTTTATTTAGCATAATGTCGTCTGGATTCATCCATGCTTTTGCAACTGACGAGAATCTCTCTCTCTCTTTTTTTTTTTTTTTTAGACTCTTGCTCTGTCACCCAGGCTGGAGTGCAGTGCAGTGGTTGGCTCGCTGCAACCTGCATCTCCTGAGTTCAAGAGATTCTCCTGCCTCAGCTTCCCAACTAGCTGGGATTACATGTGTGTACCACTACACTCGGCTAATTTTTGTATTTTTACTGGAGATGGGGTTTCACCATTGTGTGTGTGTGTGTGTGTGTATGTATGTGTGTGTATACTTAGAAAAGAGGAATAAATGATAAGTATTTGAGATGGTGGATATGTAACTTAGTTTGACCAATCATTCCATACTTATACATATCATTGGATCACTTTTTATCTCATAAATATCTACAGGTATAATTTGTCAAAATTCAATAAAATAAAATTTTAACAAAATGATGCCCCTGGCCCGGATTTACAAACCTTCACCAAAAAATTCAGAATCAGCAGAAAATTATTCTTGCAGCTTTAGAGAGATGGATTTTATTTTTAGATACAGAAATAAGTTCATTTTACACTCAGAAATAAGACAAGATGGACGCTTTTCTGTTTCTCTGTGCGTAGTAACTGAAGCTCACTTTACCCTTTAGCCAGCAGTGGAATCAGGTAAAAAATATCCCAATGGTTTTTTGAATATTTACAAGTCTAAAGAGTGGGCTAGAGAAAGATTCCTAGACTAGAAACAGAAGGAAGAAAGAGGAACTGTTAAAGGAATGGAGAAGTTAAAGGAATATGAGCAACCAGAATGAGAAGTATATGCAGGAAAATAAAGGGAGCCTGGAAAAGAGCTCATTCCACAGGTTAAAATACTTCCATGTGACAACATCTTAGCAAAGAAGACCCATTCTCAAGATTCAGGCTCAGGGATGTTCAAGCCAGGCTGTGTGCATCACGGGCATATGGTTGAAATATGATTCTCCTATTGCTCACCAACTGTCTTTACTTTATCTTCATCAGGCTAATGGGACCCCTTCCACAATAACAACGGGGAGGCTAACATTTGCAGTCTTCAATCACTTAAACCATAAACTCGTAGGGCTGTTAATCTTTCCCTGACTGATTTCCCCGACTGCTTTCCCCAGTTAGATTGCTTTCTCATTTGACACTTATAATCCTTTGCTCTGTTTTGTCATTTATTTGTCAGGACTACATAATGAAGATCATATTTTTTGAAAACATTTACTTTTATATTTTAGGTTCCCTTTGTTTGGGATTATTCTTTAGTCAGCCAGAGGCATCTATTTGCTTCTGGGATAAATAGGATTTACAGAAGGACTACAAAAAAGAAAGAAGTAAAAAAAAAAAAAAAATAGGTTCACCTTTGGATAGTTAGAGTATCATCTCATGACAATTGTTCTGGAAACCAAGCCTATTTAGGAGATTTTCTTAAAACTTTCACTTTCCATTGACATATAAAGAAAACTTTTTTGTTGATTAGGTCATATAAATTTAATAAATCCAGGATGTTAAGCTAAGTAAGAATTCAATGTAATATGAAATATTAAAAGTCCCAATCGTAAGAGAAAGAAATAAAAAAGCCAGTAATTTATAGTCCCACAGGATAGTGTGAAGGGAGAAGGGGTCAAGCCCGTGAGATATATGTGTGCTGGTCCCTGGAGGACTGAGAGACTAAAGTGGGTTCAAAGGCTGAAGGGAAAGCTGGGAAAACAGGGATGTGAGCCTGCTTTCTGTATGTAAACTTGGGAAGAGCCTGCTATGTGTGGTGACTTTATTCCATCATGCAGCCTGATAGAACATTAGCAAGACAAGCCTAGCATCCAGAGTGTGACATATAGATATACAATTCTGATGCAATGCTCCTTGTACATCGCAGCATAAGTGCTAAAAAGTGGAATTGAAAGTCTGGCTATGTCTATGGAGGCTGTGAATACAGACCTATTTCTGTGAAATGTTAGACTTTCTAACAGGCAACTTTGACTCAAGGACTCCCCATGGCAGGAGTTGAACTATTCCTAGAACTGCGTTTTGATGTAAGACTCTTCCATCCAATCTTTCTTTCCCCTTCTTCTCCTTCATAGGCTCAGACTTGTGCGGAAGCGTTGAGTTGAGTTTCACCCTCTAATCTCTCATCCCTCTTCTCCAAATGAAGGTAAAATCCTTCACTGCATCTTGGATCTCTTACCATAAAGAAAGGAACACAATACCTGGTAGAGTGCCTTGAGTTCTGAAAGCAACACATACCATACCAAGAAATATTGCTCCGCTTCATAAGCTTAGTGACCTGAAATGCTGCCACCTTTAAGTTGGTCCAAGAGCATGAGGAGCTGTGTAGCAGATCAAGGCTGTGATGCAAACAGCCCTGGAATATAGGCCATACAATTCGGTGGGCCCTAGGGTATCAGAAGTATCAGCAGTGGGAAATAATTCAAAGTGGAGCTCATAGCAAATCCCAGAGGGAGGATGACAGCACAGTCCCCTGAGATTCTGGAGCAAGGTTGAGAAGATTTTGACAACCAGATTCAGGTATGTGACTGGAAGAGAGAGAACACTTAATTATAAGCACCAAGTGACCATGAATCTAGGGATACCCACTATGAGGCTTCTGGCAGATCCATCAAGTCATGAAATTGAACAGGGCCATATATAGTCTGGCATAGGATAATCCAACATCAAACTGGAGGAGGACCAGAGGACACATGTACACCACAGGTAGCCCAGACTTCCATGCCACCCACCACAATTGCCCCAGTTCCTTTCCTCTGGCATGATCCTATGAGCAGAGAGAAATCTTATTACCAGGTGAATTAGGTAAAAAAAAAAAAAAAAAAAAAAAAAAAAAGGCCTGGTTTGTATTATCATTAATTGACTCTATGTGTGGGTATCAGTTGAAAATGAACTGTTGCTTCGTTATGTCATTTTTCCAAAAATGGCCTTGAAAGACAACGGTGAGGAAAAATCCTCCTTGTAGATAGAATGATAACCAGTGCAAATCGTCATTCACATTTTTTTCAGAAAAATATGTAGCCCAAGGTGAGAATTTATATTGATTACTAGATACCCAATGGTAATGTCAATCGAGAGACCAGAAATGAAGGAGGTCTGGAGGAGCAGCATATGAACAGACATATGGAAATGTATACAAAGTGTGAAGATTTTTGTATCACATTTTAACACCCATGAGAAAACATTCACCACGTAAGAGACAGTCAACGATGAAATATTCAAATGTGTTGACTACTTGACATTAGTCAGCCTTCATCATTGGCTGCATTGGAACCGGTGAAATGGCACATCAATAAAATGGCTCTGGTTGCAGTGATAGGCCCTTCAGCATTAATTCCCATTTATAAAGGTTGATTAGCTTCTGCTGCTCCTAAAGATTCAACGTGTCAGCAACAGAGACCAATGTAGCGATGTCAACATGACATTATATTTCAAGGAAACGAAAATGACACTTGGCAGCAAGTCAGCTACATTGGGACCTTTCTGTCTTTGATGTGCCAGCAGTTTGTGTGGGGCTTTGACATTCCTTCTTGAAGAATCCCAGTCAGTACACTATTCAGTGGCTTATGGAAAGCCTCATGCACAGTCATGGAATCCTACGCAAAATAGCATCTGAACAGGCAACCCACTTCATGGTGCAGAGGTGTGTGAGTTGGCCCATCATGTACCACACGCTCCACTAGTTATCCTCCTAGAACACTGAAGTATTCTTCTAGAGGCAGAATTGGAGCACCGACTCAGAGGCAACATTCTCCAAGGATGGATTTTTATCTTTTGTGCATATCCATTAAGTCAAACAACCCTACACCCACCGCCTGCCCATATAGTGTTCTGTCCTCAATGGGAAGAACACATCACTGCAGAAATCAAGGAGTGGGTATAGAAGTAGCCCCACTTCCATAAGTCCCAGTGACTCACTGCATGATTTTATCCTCATATTTCTTGATTCTGCAAGGTTGAAGATCTTGGATCATATTCTTGCCAGGGACCACAGCAAAGGTTTCATTAAGGACAGGCTATTGATGTCTTGACAAATCAGAGAAATTTGGACTGCTTGTGTTCTGGGACAAGAACTCAAAAAGAAGAGTCAGTATCTTGGCAAGGTGATTAACCTTGATCACCACAATAAGCACAATAAGGTAGAACTGTTTTTAAAGATGACTAGGGAAAGAAAGTGTATGGACTACAGTTGATTCACTTGGGTGCCTCCTAGTATTCCCTTGCTCCTTTATAACTGTGAATGAATATATGTAGCAACTCGAGCCTGAGAAAGATGTGATTGCCAAGGGCTCAGAATGAATGAGTCACCCCTGAACTCTTGGGTTTTAGTGGAACCAATCATTATAATATCATCAAATCATTCCTAAAAGAAGTCTCAGTTGCAGATCTTAACCCACTCATTAATGGCACAATAACAAGAGATTTCAAGGGCCCTGTAGCAGCACAGTAAATGTGATGGATATAGATACAGATACTTCCATTCCCTCATATACCTTTTTTTCCCAAATATAGCAAATTGAATGTGTGGTCCAATCCCTTCAAGAGAACCAGATTAGATAGCCACTTGAGCATTATTATCCAAACAAAGCCATAAAAGTTTGTATACTCCACTTTCCCTCCTGCCCCACTGTGTCCTCACCATGACTAAAGCTTTTGGTCTCTAGAATTAGAGGGAGTTTGGATCTGCCTTTATTATACAATCTCCTTAAAGGATGACAAATCAGCATGTGGTGGTTCAGGGCCAGATAAGAGAGGCGCTGAAAGGCTAATTTATCCTAGGGCAACCAGTTAACTTCTCAGTTCCTCCAGCAGGAGGAGACCAATCTCGATGGAGGAATGTGGCTCTATTATGACATAACCTATGTAAATCCCCAGACACATCAAGCAAATGCACATGCCTTTTGACATAGGTGGTTTATATTTCCCTTCCTGATGGTGGACCAGAGTACTTCCCGGTCTCCATTTTTATAGGAGAACAAGCAAAAATCATGGCACCATTTGGGTTGCTTATTTCAATCCTACCTCTTACCTTTCAATCTATTCATTGACTTACTCCTATTTATTAACTAGTACCAGCACTCAGGATCCACTTATTCTGCACCACCTAATGTCTCTCAACACTTTGGCAGGAGCAATTCGTATCACTGAAACTGGCCCATAAGGCCCTTGTCTTTTCTCCTCTGGGAAAAATTTTTAAAAAGTTTGTATATCTCAACAACCCTCCCCTTGTATCTGTCAGGAAAGTGCTCCAACCTCAAAGACAAAGGCAGGACTAAGCTTGCCACAACTCTAAAGGCACCAGTGAGACTTAGTGAATCATAGGAAGTCTGAATATTATTAATTATAGCAGAAACATAAACATGGCTATAACTGTTCTCCTCTTCTCCAAGTCTCATGAGATATCCCAGTATCCCAGATGAGACTGAAAGAGTGCATTGTGATGCAGCTAAAGAACTGAGGGCAAAAGACCTAGCATCTTTTGTGGAAGGCAGCAAAAACGTCAGTTTCCTTTCTAGTGAGTGCACAGTTACGCAGTAGCCATGCTGTGCTGGTCTTTACCTATTTGGTTGCCACATAACTAGATACAGAAACTGCTCACAGTCAGACAATGGTTAGCCATTTGCAATTTGACACACTTGACAAGGACATATGCTCGGGAGTTATGGTGAACTGCCTCTCTTAATAAGTAACTGCTTCCAAAACCTGCATATAGAAGTAGATTTGTGTTGTATGAAGTATCACCTACAATGGCCAAGAAAATAGACCACACAGTTCTCTATTACTGCGGTAAAATTTATAGTCACTGCTGCTGCCTTCCTCGGATCCATCATTTTGAAATAAAGACCATCCTTCCTGAGCTCCTTCTAGCCAACGACCAGGCATAATGATAGTAATAATGCAGACTAACTTCTGAGAGACACACAACTCTGCCAATGCAAGACTTTGGCTCAATGACTCTATATGACTGTGAGAAATTTTCTTAGAACTGCATTACAGTCTGAGACTCTCCACACCAACTGTTCCTTCCCTTCTCCTTCACAGGGGTCAGACCTACACACCATGATCTGCAGGCTCACCCTCCTTTCTCTGCCTCTCTCCTCTTTATCATCAACCAGTTGTTTCCCCAATAAATCTTTTGTATGTCTAGTGCTATGTTGGGTCCTGCTTCCTAAGTGGACATAACCTAGCACATCTCCTGAAAAACAAAGAGGAAGATGTTATCTTCTCTGATGGAGATGATTATCAGATGTTTCTACCATTAAGAATAGTAACATTTTACTAAAGGCTAGAGAGCAGCTTGTGTAAGCCAAGTGAGAGAGTCATTAGTAGGGTCCATAGTACCTATGAGGAATGAATGAAAGGGTTGGTCAGCACTGTTCCTATAAAGAGAACAGTCCACAAGATACACCAGTCCACGTGTGCATCTGCCTGGGAAGGGCCAGTTAGGCCAGTGGCCCTCAGCAACAGCTCTCAGTGTCTCAAATGGGCTGGACCAGGCGGAGCACAGCAGAGAAAGCACGGCAACCAGCATGAGATCCAGTCATGCTGCCTCCCACAGCCAAGAAGACCACACTTTTTTCTCAATGCCTAATGAGAGAATGCAGACCAGGATAAAATAGTCTTGGAAGGAAAACTTGCATGGAATTTGGTTGTGTCTCTTCCTTTTCTATCCTGCCAGCCTCCTGCTTTGGGGATCAGGGTTTGTAATGTGACTGACTGTACCAATTAGAGGAAACACAGGTTCTATTTTCTTTTTACAGCTTTAGAGTGAGTTAATTCCTAAAGTTAGTAGAAAGTAGATTAAATAGTAAGATATTACATATAATATGGGCATGATTTGCACATCTTTCTGTTACAGGATAGTATCTTACACTGATTTTATTGATTGCTACAACTTTCAAATTCCTTAACTTGATTTCAAGACATTCCATAGTCTTGTCCTACCCTACCCATATCTACTTTTATCCAAATATCCTACATATTTTTTTCACTACTGCCTAATGGAGTCTTTCTGGCCATGTTGGCCTCTTTACTGTGTCATAGATATAATAAGCATATGGTGCATAGGGTGTACAGCCATAATCACTTAACTTACAGCCAGAATGTTTTCATTTGAATTATGCAAGCAGGCGCACAAAAGTTATGTTACTGAGCTTCAGATCACTTTTCTGAAAAACAGACATTACAATACTTGCCTCCTTTATTGAATTGTTGTAGAGACCAAGGTTAAACAAAATAAAGCATAACCAAATACATTGTAAGTTGAAAATGTCATGTAATTGTAATTGTTATCAGTAAATATCCTCTTGTGGTTTTTAAAACTTTATGGACCCAATCTATGTATCAATGCCTAACTCAAGTTTTACATAATTCCTGGAGACTGCCCTTTCATATGGAGAGCTTCAGAAAACAACAATGCTTTCCCCAACAATAAATTATGTGAGGAACTTAGGGGATAAATTTTCCGGAGATGACTTGCTGTACAGCCAGGGTGGAGGACCCTCATGTGTGGTCTCTATCTTAGCAGCACCTTGGTAACTCATTAGAAATGCAAATTCCTGGGCCCTGCCACAGACCGACTGAATCAGGCGCTCAGGAAAAGGGAGCATGGAGTGAAAGTCAGTGATCTGTGTGTTAACACACCCTTAAGGTGATCCTGAACCATAATGATTTTGAAAACCCCTGTTTTTGAGTATGAGCATTGAGTGTTCATCTTTTCATCTTCTACAGTTTATAACATGGCTAAATTATTTGAGGGTTTCAATAAAAGATATCTTTTTCTCTGCAGTATCTGATGATCTCAGTCTTTGGGTCATAGTATGAATCATACAATTTATAGATGCCTTTACTCTTTTTTACTCTCCCCTAAAATTGTCTAGGACTAAAGATTATTGAATAAAAATAAAGAGAAATAAGCAAATAAACCTTAACAAGATGACGAAAACAATCCTCTAAATTCGTATATCTAGTCGTTACCAGAATGTTTCACACTGTATTCACATACACTTTCACATTATATATATAACACTTAAGTGTTTCTTTGTACAATTTATATTTAGCCATATGACTGCAGTAGAATGGCAAAGCCTCAAGATTTTTATAAGCAGTAATAATTCTTATTTTTATATAATGATTTTTATAAGTTAAGTGAAACACCTATCTTATATGTAGATTAAAAGATTAAATAATAGCCCTTACAACATTATTTGCTTACAATTAGTGATAATATTATTTGTATATATCAGATTTACAGAACATTTTTCCTGAGAGACAATCAACTTTCCGTGGGTTGTTTTCAGTTCTGGATTTATAATTCCACAGGTATAGAAAATACTGTTGAATGTTATTATTTACTTCAGAATTTAACAGCAAATACACATTTTGGAGAGTGAAGCATAATTAAATAAATTCCCTAGATGATGTCAAAAATATTAATAGTCCATGAATGTTTAATTATATGAATGCAAGTCCTGTTATTAGAGTGAGAAAATTAAAACAAACGTTACGAGCAGAAAATTGCTTATACAGTGTCATGAATTAAGGGTGACATTTGTCTCTGACTATCATAAGACTATAATTTATGATTTTATATTTTATATTCAGTGCTATCAATAAAAACTATTTGCATATGACTATAATTAAAATATCATTTATCTTGAAATTTTTATAAGCATTTAAAAGACGTTACATGTTTTTATCCACTTGTACCATTCAAATAAATAGCTATAGATTAGGCTTAGATCAGCTGGTTACCCAATAACAGAATTTGTTGACTTTCACGTTTTATGGAAAACTGACTGCTGTTCAGATTATTGACACTAAAATATAGAGAGTATTTTCACTGTCTATACCCTGGTGTTAATATAATCTATAACTTTTAATGAAATATTAATGTTTTTAGAATTTTAGATACCAGGGTGTTTCAATCCATCATTTTTATTCATTTTTATGAGATAAATGAATCCAAATTTCAGTGTACAACACCTGCTGTAAAATGTTTATATCAAATGTAAAATATAGACAGCAGTAAAATATGGGATGTTAAAGATTTAGTAATTTTTTTTTATTTCTTGTCAAACAGTAGAATCACATTTAGAGATAAGAGGCAAAATTTATCCTGAATAAGGGAAAATTATTCTGTTTTTTAAAATGTTCATAAGCCTACCCAACATTTCAGTATTTTTGTGTGTTTTCTATTATTAGAGGAAATTTAACAATCCCCTTTGATCTTAATGATGTTACATCATTGTAGCATGAAAGAAATAGTACGACCTCAACCACCTTTTCCTGTATTTAGTTTTCAGCAGTGCTGACAATTGTCTATGCCATGATAAAAAGAGAACTAAAATGTGTTGGAAGAGGCACCTATGAGTGTAGCTGTCTCAGAGGGAACACCACATTTGTTCCTGTGATACATTTTCAATTGAAAGAAAGAAAAAGGAAAAAGAGAAAGAAAGAAAGAAAGAAAGAGAGAGAGAGAGAGAGAGAAAGAAAGAAAGAAAGAAAGAAAGAAAGAAAGAAAGAAAGAAAGAAAGAAAGAAAGAAAGAGAGAAAGAGAGAGAAAGAAAGAAAGAAAAAAAGCAAGGATGCAAGAGAGCAATCAAGCAAGCAAGAAGAGTCTTCTCTATTTCCCTTTCTTTTTATTTCTGTGTCTTTATTTCTCCTCTCTTTCTCTCTTCCATTTACTCTTCTCTTCCTCTCCCTTCCCTTCCCTCTCATCCTCACCCCTCCTTTTCTTCTTTTTACCCCTAATCCCACCGCCTTGTTTCTAGTCTTCCACAGTATTTTCTTATCAATACAAATAGTGACTTAGTCCTGGTTAGAGCAAATATCATAGAATGTCTTTACGCTAAGCCAAGAAGTTTTGCCTGATGAAAGAAAACCACATAATCTCACTAATTAAGTTTCTCAAGGCATTGATCACCACCACTCCTATTTACATGCTCTAATATTATATAATATGTACCACATGACATTAAAACATCAGGGTAAATGGCTTCTCTTTCAGAATAAACAGAGGCAAAAAGACATAGTTATAATGTGTAGTAAAGTTTCTACATCCGCAGGATATATTCCTTTTTAAGACTTATGATTTTGATGATGGTGTACAATACAACTCATTACTTGTGGGAGCGAAAAAGTTAACTGCTAATTCCATGGACACCAAGAGGGCTGGACCCTATTACCAATTGCCTAGTGCTGAGAATTACCCCATTATTTTATGATAAACATTTCTAGTATATTCTAGGCACTGAAAGACAGAGGTAAATAAAGCCAGGTTCATCAAAATAGGAACCTTATAGCCTAGTAGAAGAGGCAACCCATAGAAAACAGGTTTTTATACAGTACACTAAGTGATGATATAATGGTATGTTTAGGTTGCATCGTAAGTGAGGTAAATTCAACTCACATCAGAGATCCAGGAAAGGAGTTTAAAGGAAATACTTGATATGACTCTTTAAAATAAATAAAAAAATTTAAATAAAGAGTGGAAAACCGTCATTTTCCTTCAGAACACTGTCAAAACATCACAAAGATGTGAAAATAAATATTTCATGTAGGGAAATTCTGGTTTGTTCTGTTACAGAAGCCTTACTCCTTAGCTTAGCGAGGTCTGAGTTCTTGTCTCACCACCATGATGAATGAGGTACCTGGACATAGGAGAATGCGTATGGCAGAAGAGACTTTTATTAAGTGACAGAAAGCACTCAGTAAGGAGAGGGGACTCGAAAGTGAGTTGTCCCAGGGGATTAAAAACCTCCTTTCTAGGGGTGTGTTTCTCATTTGCATCTTGCACAACCTTTTACTTCCTAGCTGCTTCCTGATCCCAGTTCTTACTGCCCAGGTGTGTTCTTTTCCACAGTTATTTTATCTTAATTATTATGCATAAGCACCGCAGAAAGGCCCACTGGGCAGGGGTGGTGGTGGTGAAACCACAATGCAGATGTCATGCTAATGATATTATAATGAGCTTGGGTCAAGTTAAGGACATTTAGTTGATTTATTGCACCTGCGCCTAAGTTGGGACAGTCCCTTCTGAGCAAATATTCTGGTATAAGAGGAAGTTCTTAACCACATTTCCATCTGCTAGCTGCATAACAGGGGCAATGCAGGTGCATTCATGCAGGCATTCTCTCTCTCATGAAGTCCTACCTCTCCATCTGTACCACTTGCATACAAAAAAAGGTAAGTGAGATTAAAGATACACCTGGATGGAAGCAGATCACAAGGTCCCTTGTGTTTTGTTAGAAATATCAGCATTATTATAATTTGAAATATGTTGTAATGAGCATTTATATAACACTTCTATATTTCCCCAAGAACAAGCTGCATATTTTTAAATATTGTATGTTTAAGATTTTCAAGAGGCTTGTAAATTTTTTGAGTTTCATAATCTTTAACAACACAAACCAAAATACTTAGTCAGTTCTTACTTAGTCATTTATGAAGTTATCCATGGGAAAATTATGTTTACTGATATTTTAACCCTGTTTCTATCACTTACTTATTCATTCAGCTTCCAAAATATGTGTTCTTTGGCCCTCTTCCTCAAAGTTTGTTTGTTAATAAAATTTATAGATTTAAAAAATAATAATAATAGAAAAATATATCTGTATCAAGCCATTATTTTATGCTAGTTCTCTTCGTTCCAAATTTAGACTAAAAAAGATTTAAATATAAATGTTTAAGTTTTTTATTTTATATAAGTTCAGGTATTGGTTTTTACTGAAGAGAGGTTACAGAAAGTGATTTCGAAGGGCAAAATCAACTCAAAATTGTAAAAGGAGATAATGGAAAAAAAAAGCGATGATATTCATAACTGATTATCTCCTTCATGAAAGGAGGGAGGAAACGAAGTGTGCACAGTCCTCTCTTGTAATGTCTTATCCCAACGTTACCTCTTGAGATTTTTGGATGTTCTGTCACAAGAAAGTTGATCTTTCCATTTCTTTGGTTACTTAGTTTTTAATCTATCTGTTTGCATACATGCTAGAGAGAGATGAGTGATTGTGTCATCTACATAGAACTGGAAATTTATGGTCTGAAAGAAAATAAATAATAGTTTCCTTTTCTTTTATCTATTTTATTATTTTCATTATTTGAAATTCGAGTAATATTCTTCCTTCCAAGTAGCTGTCACTTACAGCTTTCTTAACCTGAGTCTCAGAAAGAATTCAACAAAGCTGTATCTCTTTCTGTCTTTAAAATATTAATTCTTCCTGTTTTTATCAGTCACTTATGTCATAATAAATATTAAAACTGGCAGGCAATATATTTTAAGTGCTACTGTAAAAGCATTGTTTTGCTATAAATAAACAAGCTCATTTCTCTAGGACTTAAATAGGAATAAAGATTTGATACTTTCTCTTCCCCCATTAAACATCTGTGGCAAGAGGCCATTAGGGAGTTGTTAGATTTGCTGGAATTTTCCACTATGCCAGATATTAAATTACCTGTCATATGTGTTCCGGAGTATACAGAAGGTTGTAATCGTATCAGGATGCTGAAAGTGCTGACATTTTCATTGCTCTGAATATAAGTAAGCATAATTATTGGCTCTTCCTATAGGGTTTTACTTGATATGTTGACCAGTAGCCATGAGTGGGTTTGTGAAGGCAGAAGAATTTAAAAATGGGTGTCTTTACCAATCCACTGTCTTTTGTAAAGAAATGCATCTTAGAGCAATTATAAAATAATTTGCATTATTTTGATCATTAAGTTAATATTAGGGTATAGGTTATGGAAACTACATGATTCAAAATAGACACTATAAAAAAAGAATTATGTTGGAGTGGGAAGAGGCCCAATGAGGGGCCACCATTGTGCACTTCTACCGTGGCATGGCCACGTTGTGCGGTGTTGAGTCAGGAAATGGGATTTACACATCCAACTCCTAACCTATTCTTCCCAATTACTATTAGTTTCTTCTTGCTTTTGTCACTATTTCTGAGTTCCCATTTACTTAATATACTGGGATTGGATAACTGCAACTCTGGATACTTAATAATTTAAAAATTGCATTATTAGTAATGATATTCAACTTCCTACATAGAGTATCTCATGTTTTTGTCACGTCTTTTCTCAGGGTTCTGAATTCTGTATGGAAATCTATCCCCATATAATCAACCTACTTTCCATGTTTCTAGGTCTCTGAATAAATTCCTTCCTGGATTTGTCGGTGCATAATGCCATATTGTGGCTGTTTTCCATTCCCAAATATTTTATGAGGAGAGGTCTTGCAATTCTCAAGACAAATCAGGAACAATCTACCACGTTTTAGTTCAAAAATTACTTCTGGATGAGCATGGTGGCTCACATCTGTAATCCCAGGAGCTTGGGACGCTGAGGTGGGAGGATGACTTGAGTCCAGGAGTTTGAGACTAGACTGGGCAACATGGCCAAACCCTGTCTCCACAAAAAATTCAATAAACCAAAAACTTAGCCAGATGTGGTGGTGCACACCTGTAGTACCAGCTACTCCAGAGGCTGAGGCCAGGAGTGCTGCTTGAACCTAGGAGTTAGAAGCTGCAGTGAGCTACGATCATGCCACTGCACTTTAGCCTGGGAAATAAAGCAAGACTGTATCTCAAAAAAAAAAAAAAATAATAATAATAGTTCTGTCATGATTAAACTGGTACATAAATTCAATAATATAGTAGAATGAAAAACATCCTTAAGGTTGTAAGGATTGACTGGGCGCGGTGGCTCGTGCCTGTAATCCCAGCTCTTTGGGAGGCCAAGGTGGGCTGATCACCTGAGGTCGGGAGCTCGAGACTAGCCTGACCAACATGCGGAAACCCGTCTCTACTAAAAATAAATAATAATAATAATAATAATAATAATAAATAATTGGGTATGGTGGCGCATGCCTGTAATCCCAGGTTTTCGGGGGGCTGAGGCAGGAGAATCATTTGAACTTGGAAGTCAGAGGTTGCAGTGAGTCGAGATCACGCCATTGTGCTCCAGCCTGGGCACCGAAAGAGACTCTGTCTCAAAAAAAAAAAAAAAAAAAAGTTGTAAGGATTATTGTGATATCTGATTGAAAATTCAAATATCTACATTGTTTAAATATATATAAATTAAATATAACTCTGGGACTTTGCTTTTCAGAATCACTCACTTTTTCATTCATTTATTAATTATTCATATTAAAATAACTTAATGATAACTAATTTATTAATTATTCATATTAAAATAACTTAATGATAACTAATATTTGCCAAGCTCTATTCTAATCACAGACATATATGCAGAAATCTCTGTAAAAATATATAATATACATGTATAAAGACTTCTGCCTTGTAGAGCTTACATTTTAATGAGAAATACCAATGAACCAAGATAAGTACCAATAAGATACCAGTAAGAAGCTTATAAGGCCTATGAAAAGAAAAGTAGTACAAAATAAGGGAAATTGAGAGTGCGGGGGCCGGGGGTATTTGCGTCATGTAGCCGAGATAACAGGTAAAGCAAATAACTAGTGTCTTCATACATTTTACATTAGCAAGAGGTCAATCTGGATGGAGTGGATGAGGGAAAAAAATGGTAGTCAGAATCAAAATTAAGAAGAGGGGAAAGAAGGAGGGTATTTTAGGTAATAAAGAGTGTTGAAAGCGACTATGAAGATTTTAGGCTATAAGTGAAATTAGGAACCATTGTAATGCTCTAAGCAGAGGTTTGACCTCTCTCCTTTACATTTTAATAAGATTACTCTGGATATTGGGAACGGTTTGTGAGGTGAAAATGCAGAATCAAGGAGACCTTTTTGAAGGTTCCTCTAGTATTTTAGGTGTTAGCTGTTGGTGGTTTAAACTGTACTGTAGCAGTGGACGTAAAGAAAACTGGTCAGATTCTAGACATATTTTGAAGGCAAAGCCAAAATAATTTTGTAATAGACTGAATGTGTGATGAGAAAGAAAGCAGAAGACCAAAGATGATTCATCTAGAGTTTTGACCTATTATCTGGATTTCACTAGAAATTTAAGAAGTGAATCAAAGCTTATTACTCATCTGTCAGGTAGCAAAAGAAAATTTTATTTTTCTCACAAAGCTTCAAATCTAATTGTACAAAAATAATCATTTAGGAAGTAATAAAACATTTGAACATCAAACTGATGTTGTGATTTTGACTGTGAATACAATAAAATTTACATTAGCCTGAAAGGCCTTCAAATTTCAGTACCAGAACTTATTAAGTTATCAAATACGTAGTGCTTGGAACATACAATGTACTCTATTAACTAAACTTTTCAGAATAGCAGGTTAACGACTAGACATGCTTCATGGAGAGAATGTCAAATTTGTTTTCTTCTTAAAATAAAAGCAGGGTTTAGAAAGCTGAAATTCTTATAAGGGAAGCAAAGGGAAACAACAGGAACTTATCCAATAAATGTCTGTTTTTTTTTCAAATACATGTTTACTGACAATCAATTCTGTGCCAAAGATAAGAATAAAAAATAGGTTTTGGAAAAACAAAGAATTCATACAAAGAAACATATGCATTTTGTACTACTATTAAACACATCATAAACTCTCATGAGTTATTTCAAACAAGATACAATTAAGTTCAAATTTGTATTTTTCCTACATTATTCAGACTATGTACACATGCATATATGTGGACATGCATAATTATATTTATTTATGTTTGCTGAGCAGCCCACTGCTTTTATATATAATTTATTCCTGAAAGCAACTGAAAAAAAAAAAAAAAAGAAACAACTGTTAAATTTCAACAGATTTAAAGTTGTGGTTATGTGTAGATGCTGGTCATGGCACTGTTGTAAAGAGCAACTAAAAATAAAATTTAAAAAACTAATTATTCTTAATTTTAAGCATTAGTTTATGCCTATAAGTCTATGTGCTTTTCAATTACATCTTTTTTCAATGAATTGTAGCCTACATGTTGAAATGTAGTGATGTCCTATTAAGGCTCAAATTATGCCAGATTAAGCATGGAATAAAATGCAATTTTGCTATAATTTTATGAGAAGGACACCTATTATTACTTACAATGTGTTTTTCCATGTTTTATTTTTCTAAAATATAATGCTAGAAGTTACTTGCTGAAATACATGTACACACACAAACACAACAGTAAAGCTGCCAAAACTGCAAGGTTGCTTACCAATGAATGTCCACATGTTTATCAGCTGATAGTAACAAAATCTGAATTCTAGATAAAATTTTGGCTTAACAGTATCAATGCGTACTTCCATCATAGGCCTTAATAAAATAATCATACAAGAATATAACACATTGGAAAGCTTCAGAAATATACTTAATGAAGTTTGAGGATTTCCTTACAAAATGTTTACGAATCTCTGAGTTTCTCGATTACATCTAAAGAATTGATGATACTCAGTATGAATTTCAAACACAACTATCAAAAAACAGTCTTTCTAAATGCCGTAAAAAATAAATTAGGCATTGTTTCCCATGTCATTGCTTTGCTTGCATTCACCTTTTCTGAGCTGTATGTATTCTTAATTTTATTGTTTCTTAATTCTATTGCTCCTAGATTTATTTTCTAAATACTGAAGAAATGAATCTTTCATAAGTCTTAAATGTATATCTTTATTTTAATGGTGTCCCAATCAGGACAAATAGCCATGTACCTGTTAGTATAAAATATTAGAGGAGAAATTAGTATGAATGGACAGAACAACTTGTTATAAGAAGAGAAAATGTTTCACATGGAATGTACTTCTCAAAATATAGCCAAAGAAATGCTACCCTCTCTTGCACGCTAAATTGCAGATATGTAGGTTTTCCCTATACCAGTCACAATCCTAGGCCTCTTCCATCACACCGTTGAGGGATAAAAACATCAACAACTTCCTTAGTTTATACCAAAGTTTTAGAACTACTGATTCAGGAGAACTTTTCATACAGCCACAGTCACAGCACATCCAAAAATGGCTTTTGGGGGAATACTTTCTCCCGCCCTGAGATCCTTTAAACCTTTTAAACCATTTACCCAGGTTGTTCATAAATATAAATCATAGATACTTTCTAATGTTCAAGAAAATTGCTGTAAGACTCCTTTCTCAGATTCCAGCTCATCATCTTGCTTATTTTGTGTGCCCATTTCTTTCTTCTTTCTTTTTGAAATGGAGTCTCACTCTGTTGCCCAGGCTGGAGTGCAGTGATGCTATCTTGGCTCACTGCAAGCTCAGCCTCCCGGGTTCACGCCATTCTCCTGCCTCAGCCTCCCGAGTAACTGGGACTACAGGCACCTGCCACCATGCCCCGCTGATTTTTTGTATTTTTAGTAAGACGGGGTTTCACTGTGTTAGCCAGGATGGTCTGGATCTCCTGACCTCCTGATCCGCCTGCCTCAACCTTCCAAAGTGCTGGATTACAGGCGTGAGCCCCCGCACCCGGTCCCCCATTTCTTTAGTACTGATTCCATCTGACTCTAACCTTGACTTAAATCTATAACTGCAATACAATATGTGAACTTCTGGATTCATGTATTATTTGTTTTTCTTTTTAGTCTTACTTTACAAAATGACTTTTACTTGGCTGATCCATTTTGTTTTCCTGTTTTCACACCACCCTTAGCACCAACGGAAATGAATATTCAGTCACTTAGATATTTCTTTCAAGATAGTGGAGGAGTAAAAGTTGCACAAGGTGGGGGATGGAGCTAAAAAATTTTAGGCATTAATGTTACTATATGAAGATAATTATTCTCTCAGTTAATAGTTTCTAGACGTTTGTATTTGATAGACCAACAAAGCATCCTTTTGTGGATTGATACAAATTTAACAACATTTACCAAGTAAGACTATTAAAATAAAAGAGTTATTATCTAATATAGTTTTATTTAAAATATAAAATTTAACCTAAAAAAGAAAAAAGTCATAATTCTTTTATTCATTCCATAAATGTTTACTAAAGACTTCTTAAAAGCCAGAGATAGTTTTTGGTCTTTGGGATATGTGCCAACATAGACCAATCCTTTAAATGAAATAAAACAGTCTATTAAATATTAAACTGTTTTTATCTTTCTTATTCTATTAAAAAAAAGTCCATGGAGTAAACTTTCCTGATCTGTAAAGGTAATCATTTTAAATCAATTTATTTAATTGAATGACTTTAAATGGCGGTAAATGACACTATTGAGAAAGCATGCTTATATTTAAATTAATACATTATGTAAAAGTGAACCAGATTAATGGGATTTCATTGAGTGATATGAAATATTTTATAAGAAGCTTTCCATTTAATTATCTTCACAGCCTTATACTTCTAAAGTTGGACGAAGAGTTAAGAGTTAACAGAGAAGCAAGTAAATAAAAATAGGAGGAATTTCATCATTTCTAAAAGAAGTGATAATAGAGCTTTTGGAGCAGTACTGAACAAAGACATACAAAATATCTGTATTATATAGAAAAGAAGTGTGTGTTTTACCTAATTAAAGATAGCAAACAAAACAAAAGATCTAATGTATTAAGTGTATATTTGGGAATATTAAAATTAATGCCACATCTTCAGTTTAGGCCTAAATAAGACATTATTCTAGTATATTTAAATGTATATTTAATTTGCAACAAAAATCAATTTTCACTTACACCATTAGGAATAAATATGTTATGCAACAGGAAGGGCATCTGTAATAAAATAGTCCCAGAGAAAACACTGATTATCAATCTCCCAAGAAAAGCAGAAAATTAGATATGACACACTTCCCAAAAAAGGAAAATAAATCTAATTTATTCTTGTTCTTCCCTGTTTAGAGACACCATAGTATAGCAGTTTATTTATAGTTGGCCATAAAGTTTTAGGAAGACTCAAGATTTTATTGTCAAAGAAAAACAGGTAGCATTTATTAAGGGCTCTCTATGTTCAAAAAGCACAGTGGTAAATCCTATGGAAAAGATAAAAATGAATGAGATTAAGACCTTTTTTCAGAGAATTCACAACGTGATGTGGTACATAATTTTTTAAAATTACAATAGAGGGTAGTGGGTGATAGAAACAGTAATACCTTGTATAAATAGAAAATTGAAAATACTGTTTCTTCCTCTGGAAGTAACAGAGACCTTGATAGAGTAGCTAAATTTTGTGTTGTATTTTATTCTTAATAAAGAATGAGTAGGAATTCAATGTGGAAAATAGAGCAGCAATTAGAGTGAGAAATCTAGAAAGAAAGAACCATAAGTTCCTCTTAAAAGGAGTAGCAGAGCAAGATTTAGTGTGAGTGGTTTATGCATTGAGGGTTGAAGATTTAAGAGTCATGTCAAGGAGTTGGTCTTTGAAGCTGTCGTGTGATTTAGATAGTCCAAAGTGACTGGGTAAAGTAAGAAGAAAAGAGGGCTAAAAATAATGCCTGGGAGATGGTTTTTCCTTTCTCTTCTTTTATTTATTTTTAACTTGAGGAGAAAGAAGAGCTGGTAATGTGTGCTTAGAAAAAATAATTGCAGATTTAGAAAGGGATCATTATGAAAGATAAACCTAAAAAGGATTTACAAAATAATGACATGAAAGAAAACAAAATAAATATGCAGGATGCTGTCAAAAGAATTAAATGCTTCAGAAAGGTTGAAGAGAATGAGGACTGAGAATCGCTATAGAGATTAGCAATAAAGATAGACATCAGTGAACTTTGAGAAAATATCATCTTGATAACTAGAGTTGGATGATAGACTTCAGGGACTTTGGTATAAATATAAACAGTAGCATAAGAAAAATACGCTGAAAATATAAACTGATTTCAATTTGAGTATTTTATAAGATTTCCTATTCTCTATGAGAGTTTATTTGCACAATAGGAAAGATCTTTATATGTTATATTTCATTTAGTACATTCTTACTTCTCTGTTACCTACTATGATTTCAAGCCCCCTTGAGGCATTTCATATTTTATATTTTATGGTCAGTCAATTGTCAGTGAAGGCCAATAATTCAGACACTGGAAAATGTTGACCCTGTTCTATAAAACACCTAATCGTATCTCTTCTCTTTCCACTTCAGCTGACCTTCAGCCCAACCATTTCTTAAGTGAGAACAAACAGATGAAGACCAATCCAATACCATTTCTTTTCACTATCAACTTTTCTCTCTCATATGTCTTGAGTCTGTAAAATCTTGAGCCTGTAAATTGTTGCCAATGTAAAAGAATAGTTTTCCCAAAGTAAAAGTTTAACATATACTGTTAAATATTGTTAGAAATTGTCTGTAAGGTACTGAGATAAACACAGAATTTGACTTTATGCTTTATGCATACATTGAACTGCACTTGTTAAGGTTAAAAAAGAAAAAAAACCTTAGAATGACTTAGACATTCTTAATTTCTTTTACCTGAATAATATAATATGCATGCCAAATTTTAAAATAAGATTATACTAGCAGCCTGGAAAGAATAGAATTTCATTTCTTGTTTATTATAACTGATGGCAGAAAAGGCAGTATGTCATTAAAATAATTATAAATAGCTGAAAGTTATTATTATAGTAGCTACTTGAAAGAACAACCAAGATGCTATGCCCTTAAGTTCTAAAAGTCAAAATGTCAAAAAACAAAAAGACTAGTGACTACTGAGTATTTCAGTTTAGAGAACGGATAGGAAGAATAGCTATTGTCTTAGCAGACACATTTTCTAAATTAAAGGCACTTGATATTATGTCATTTTAAAAAATTAAACTGCAGATGTTAATAATTAAAAATAGGGGGAGCCCCATGCTTTCTTATGGAATCTTCCCTTTTCTGATCTCTCTGTGGCATTGTGGACCGTCATTCATTGAAAACCATATATTTTACTATTTCAGATTGCCTGTCTAGGCTATAATTTCTGTCTCCTCCTCAAATGCATTTTCTCTCTGAATTTATCCTCTAAATGTGAACATTCTTCTAGTTTCCATCTTGTAAATTTTCAGTTTTCAGTGAGTCAAAAGGAACATGGGTGCTATGTAGACAGTTATTAGCTATGTGACTAATATTAATTTGGGTGAATTATTTGTACTCTCAAGAGCTTCTAACTCCTCTTCTACTTCCCACTATATCTCTGTATTTCTCAGTCTGAGTTAGAGTATATAAACAATATTATTAATAAAACAATAAAAAAGTCAAAACAGGCACAATGCACATTTCTTAAATTGACTTATTTAATGGACAGCTTTTCATTTTTCTCTGTGAAGTTTTAATGGAAATATTCTCTCTTGTAATTGTTAGCATTACCCTCATTTATATGATTTTCAAATGCACATATCTTGTCCCATCCACTGTTCGGTAATCACCTTTCGTAGTTTCAAATCTCCTAGGTTTCTGCTTCCAAGTATTCTAATAACCCCTCAATTTCAACTTGTCTACTTTTGATTGTGTATATTTTATATATATATTATACATTTTACATATATATATATATAGGTTAATGGTACCTACAGTCACATGACTTGAAAACTTGAATATAGATTTGTATGCCACCTGCCTCATTGGTGAAATCTTCTCAGGTCTCGATCATAACATCTCTTACATATAATACTCACTTTATTGTACTTGCATAATAAGTATCTCCCACATGCTATGGACTTTCTGATCATTGATGTGGCAGTGTTGAAACAGATAGATTCTCAGTTTATGCCCTAGCAGTGAAGATGCAAATTACATATGACAAATACCATAAGGGAGAAGTACAAGATGATAAAGTTAAACCAGCTTGAGAGTTCTATAGATAGTTTTTTTGATAACCACAGAAATGGACACTTCTGCTATTAAACCTTGAAACTTACATTTGTTGTATCTGAGTTCCTTTCTCAGGAAATGACCTTCAGGCCTCTCACAAAGAGTATAAAATAACTGAAACCAGATCACCACACCAGATACAAGACCCCTCATTCACCATGATTGCTGCTCTGCCCTCTCTAGTTCATGTTTTCTTATACATGGTTACATTTCTAGCCTGTTATGCAAACCCCTGGTTTTAGTCAGTCAGGGAGATGGATTTGAGACTGAGCTCCGACCTCCTCGGCTGCAGCACCTAATTAAAACCTTCTTCCTTGGCAATACTTGTCATCTCAGTGATTGGCTTTCGGTGTGGCAAGCAGCTAGACCTAAACCAAACCCCTGGTGTTTCGGTAACAAAGGAAGGATAAACAAGAGAATTATTCGATTCTGGAAATTAGAGTGAGAGAAGACTTCCTGTAGAAAATGGCTTAAAAAAGTGACAATACAAGAGGGCATAAGAAAGGGTTGTGAAGATAGAGAAAAGAATGTATTCTAGGCAAACAATGAGCTGCTTGGAAGATGTGTAGACAAGAGAAGATATGGCACATTTCTGTAGCAACCATCCTAAGTTGTTAGAACATTACATCTACTTTAATATTTAATTTTGTGTCTAAAAGTTGATTTGAAAAATTAAAATCATAGACATTACTCACAGCCATAAGATTATATAGCCATGTGACTATATAATTTATTGTGGTAAAATGCAGTAAATTATTATGCCATTTAGGCAAGTTACTTGAAATGAAGTCTTCTACTATCCCATTCTATTTTATTCTCTTTTTGTTTCTTGTTTGTAGGAATGCAAAATATTTTTTATTCTAGTGAATAAATAAATACAACAATCTCTTTATTCCCTGAGGAAGAAGTACTATCTTATTACAGAATAAAAGACTTAACAAACAAACAAAAAATACAAAGAATTACAGGATTTAGCTAAGCTTGTGTATTAGTTCATTCTCACATTGCTAAAAAGAGATACCTGAGACTGGGAAATTTATAAAGAAAACAATTTTAATTGGCTCATGATTCTGCAGGCAGAAGCACCGTGGCATCTGAGGAGGCTTCAGGAAACTTACAATCGTGGCAGAAGGTGAAGGGGAAGCAGGCACTTATTACATGGCTAGAGCAGAAGGAAGCGAGAGATATGGGAGGTGCTACACATGCTAGACGCTTTTAAACAACCAGATCTCGCGAGCACTCACTCAATCTCAGGAGAGCAATACCAGAGGGATATCTGTGCCAGGCCCCACCTCCAATATCGGGGATTGCAATTCAACATGAGATCTGGGTGGGGACACAGACGCAAATCATATTAGCTACAACAGAAGAAATTGGGGAAAAGGCTGGGAACATATATTGGGAGTATGCCCACATTAATACATTCTTCCCATTGAAACTTTCACAGATGAACAGATACAATATAAGGTACGTGAATACAGAGCTTGTTGGTTTGGTGTACCACTGACTCAGAACTTAACATCCTAGCAAGGACACTTGGAGCCACTCTTAAAATACAGCCAGCCAACGACGGTGTTTTGAACCTGGGAAGCAATAAAGGCTTACATTAAATGAAATGAGAATGCCAGAATGGTTTTAGAAGAGTCTTGAACAAGGTGGCAAATGGCTCAGAGATATGGACATATTAGAATGAATATTTTATGTAATCCCAGAAAATTACCTGCTTATTATGCTGGGATGATTTAGAAGCCACTCACGTAACTAAAATGGTAATAAATTTGCTAGTGACAGGCACTACTATATTTGAGAAGAAAAGAGGTGGGTGTCTTCTATAGGCTAAGAGTGATGATATAGATGCTGCTATGAAGCTGGACTCACAGTACAGTATTCTGCAAACTTGTCTTTAAAGGGTCAGATAATAAACATTTTAAGGTTTGCAGGTTAACAAGCAAACTATTGGATATTATACAAATACTTAGCAATCTAAAATATAATTAATTAAAAATATAAAAACAATTCTTAGCTTCCATTTAGTACATGAAGCATGCTGTATTTGGCCTGCAGGCCATAGTTTGTTCAGCCTTGTCCTAGGTCAATGGAAATGATAGGATTCCAACATAGCAGAGGTCAGGAAGCATCTCTTAAATATGGGAGGTCATGTGGATGCAATTATCCTAATGGGCCACAAGGCTGAAGAAGCATCCATGGGGCTTTGATCTATAGAGGTCTGTGGTGGTAGGGAGTTCACTATTATATTCCTGAGGTCAAAATAAATGAAAAGTCAAAGAAAGTACTGTTTGACTTACAAAACATCATTAAGAAAACAAGAGCAGGTATGTGTGTGTGTAAGGAAATATCACCTCATTTGTATATATACATATTTAAATATATGTATACTATAAGTAAATATGTATATATGTGTATATATATACACACACACATACATATATATATATATTTACCAATGGCTAGTATATGGTATTTCTGTACCTCTAAGAGGAAGGTTTCATAGAACCAAGAACCAACAAATGAAAAGAAAATTACCCATTGTTATCATTATATCCAGTGATGCATATGATGGATTTGCACTTCAGGCACAACTGAAGTAAAGATGTTTAGTATTTGTTTTCTACTTGTCACAGTTATTCTCTGTACCTCTTGCATTCCTTATGTGGCTTCTTTTTTAGTATAATTTTGTTAGTCTTTCTTGTTTCCCTTTTTATAGCTTTCAAGTTATTTGTTGTTTTATTATTCTTTCAGTGTTTACCATATTATTTATCACACTAGTCACGTACATTCTACATTTATTATAGTCTAAGATAAATTAGTTGTTTTACAATTTTCTAAACAATTCAGGGGCTTTAGAACACTTTAACTCCATTATGTCCCTCCCAGCCTTTCATGGTATTGTCGTCAGGTAGTGCATGTGTATGTTTTAAAACCAGAAGTCACCTTTGATTTTTGAGCAGTAAAAATTAATTTATTTATCCACATAATATTCTTTTCCCTTGTTCATTATGCCTTCCTCTGCCTTCCTGTGTTCATTTTGAGTCATTATAGTTTGGAAATGTCCTTTTATATTTTCTTTACTGAAAATCTGCTGCTGCTGAAACCTCTCAATTTTATTTTTTTGTCTACAAATTGTATTTATTTTCCTTTAATTTTTGAAGGACCTTTTTTACTATGATAGAATTTTTTTTTTTTTTTTTTTTTTTTTTTTTTTTTTTTTTTTTTGGTTTATGCTTTTTTTTTTTTTTTTTTTGCGATAGGAGTCTCGCTTTGTTACCCAGGCTGGAGTGCAGTGGCACGATCTTGGCTCACTGCAGCCTCTGCCTTTTGGGTTTAAGCAATTCTCCTGACTCAGCCTCCCGAGTAGCTGGGACTACAGGCGCCTGCCACCATGCCCGGCTAATTTTTGTATTTTCAATAGAGACAGGGTTTCACCATATAGACCAGGCTGGTCTCAAACTCCTGATCTCGTGATCTACCTGCCTCAGCCTCCCAAAGTGTTGGAATTACAGGCATGAGCCACCGCGTCCGGCCCCTATAGAATTCTTTATTGGTGAATGTTGTTTAGTTTTTCAGCCCTTGAAAAAAATCAAACCATATTTTTGTTCTATCATTTATGTTAACAGGCCAGTTATTAATCTCATTATTGTTTTTTGAAGAAATCTAACTGTTTGCAATAGACTGCATTTTGTCTTTCTAAAATTCATACGTTGATGCCTTAAGTTTCTATGTGATTATACTTAGAGATGGGTCTTTAGAAGGTAATTGGGCTAAATAGGGTTAGATGGGTGAGGCCTTAATTCCATAGGACTGTGGCCTGGTAAGAAGAAAAAGCAAGAGCTGTTTCTCGCCTTCTTTCTCACTCTCCTTTCTCTTTCTTATTCTCTCTTTCTCTCACTCTCTGTCATGTGAGGCAAAACCGCAGCGACCTGGAAGCCAGGAAAAAAGTTCTTACCAGGACCCAAATTGTCCGACACCTTTGTCTTGGATTGCCTGACCCGCGAGAACTGAGAACATAAATTTCTGTTGTTAAGCTACCCAGTCTATATATTTTGTTATGGCAGTCCCATCGAATTACTACAGTGGTTTTATTTTTATTTTAAAAGTTTTTCTTTCCAACTTTTATTGTATGTTCAGAGGGTACATGGGCAGGTTTGTCACACAGATAAATTGTGTATTGTGGGGGTTTGGTGTACAGATTATTTGGTCACCCAGGTAATGAGCATACCACCCGGTAGGTAGTTTTTTGATGCTCTCCCTTCTCCCACCCTCCACCCTCAAGTAAGTCCTGATGACTATTGTTCTCTTCTTTGTGTTCAAATATACTCAATGTTTAGCTCCACTTAAAAGTAAGAACATGTGATATTTGGTTTTCTCTTCCTGTGTTTCATATTTTCTTCATCCAGTCCACTGTTGATGGGCATCTAGGTTGATTCCGTGTCTATGTTATTGTGAATAGTGCCATGATGAATATACACATTCATATGTCTTTATGGTAGAATGATTTCTATTCCTCTGGGTATGTACCCAGAAATGGGATTGCTGGGTTGAATGGTAGTTCTGTTTTAAGTTATTTGAGAAACCTCCAAAATGCTTTCCACAGTAGCTGAACTGATTTGCGTTCTCACAAGCACTGTGTAAGGATTCTCTTTTCTCCACAACCTTGCCGACATCTGTTTTGACTTTTTAATAATAGCCATTCTGACTGGTGTGAGATGGTATCTCATTGTGGTTTTGATTTGCATTTCTCTAGTGATTAGTGATGTTAAGCAGTTTTTTTTACATGCATTCTGACTACATATATGTATTCTCTTGAGAAGCGTCCATTCCATTCTTTGTCTATTTTTTTAATTTTTTTTTTTATTGTTAATTTGTTTAAGTTCCTTATGGATTCTGGATAGTAGGCCCTTGTCAGATGCATAGTTTTGCAAGTATTTTCTTCCATTCCATAGGTCATCTCTTTACTCTGTTGCAAGTTTCCTCTGCTGTGCAGAAGCTCTTTAGTTTAATTAAGTCCCACTTGCTATTTTTTGTTTTTGTTGCAATGGCTTTGGAGTCTTTATAATAAAATATTTTTCAGGGCGTATTTCCAGAATGGTATTTCCTAGGTTATCTTTCAGGTTTCTATAGTTCTGATTTTTACATTTAAATCTCTAATCCATTTATTTATTTATTTATTTATTTATTTTTTATTATTATTATACTTTAAGTTCTAGGGTACATGTGCATAACGTGCAGGTTTGTTACATACGTATACTTGTGCCATGTTGCTGTGCTGCACCCATCA